>NC_133326.1:296148267-296470010 GCF_042186555.1 Aquarana catesbeiana
GAATCAATTTTTGTACCAACTGTACCAATATTGTTTATTACTTTATTTACTTTGCATCAAATGTACAATGTCCAGTGTTTAATCATATTAAATATTTTTATATGAATATTAGTTTGTAAATCCTTGGTGATTACACTATTCAGTCTATATATTATTGCATATTGATATTTTTATGCCATGGACTATTGTTTTGATACTGTCATCTAAATTAACCCAAATTCATCCTTTAATAATTAACCACCATCAACTCCTTGATATGCCTCATTCAAAGACCCGTTCAAAATTCCATTTTGCTTTTTCAAAGTTAGCCCAGTGTTTTTGCATAAGGTGAAAGATGAAGTTATGTAAATAGATACCTAACATGTCACGCTTCAAAATTGCAAACGCTCGTGGAACGGCGCCAAACTTCGCTATTTAAAAATCCCCATAGGCGACGCTTTAAAATTTTTTACTGGTTACATGTTTTGAGTTACAGAGGAGGTCTAGGACCAAAATTATTGCTCTTGCTCTAGCTTTTACGGCGATACCTCATGAGAGCGTAGCTTCCTACCCTTGTGCTCTGAGTTCCTGTGTGGAATTCTTTGCTTTGTTATTATGTCATGTAGTTTAGCATTATCACCATGTTATCAAACCTTTCAAATGCATCCGGGAGTAAAACATCACACGAGACAGGGTTATGATGCTTGGACTCAAAAAGTATTTTGCTTTGAATAGAATATATAGCATTATTACAAGGCAGAGTATATAAGGCGTTCTTCAAGGCGGCATCATTTTAACCAATCACAAAGACACAACTCAAATGTCACTGTGACCTTAAATGAATAATTACACATGATCATCTCCACTATTTGATCTATTATCTACTATTTTACTGATGAGGTACACAGATGATCCGCCCCTTTCTGTGTGCCAAACACTGCGCTTATGGAATAAGCCCCTCACTCTAAGCAGCTGCTTAAAATTACAAACTCATGTGACAAATAAATGATACACTATACAATTGCCCTCACCAATAGTGTGATCAAATAGCAGCGCTAAAAACCTAAAACAAATTATTAAAAAAATTTTTTTAGTGATTGCTCAATGTGATACCTAAAAATAGTAATATGTGCCCAAAATAAATGAACAAAAAGTGTTTCTAATACACATCCATCGTGCAGTCCATTTGTGTAATAATCTAAAATTAGAAAGTTCAATATATAAAGTCCAAAAGATAAGTGATAACGTAGTGAAATAATGGTGACAATATCAAAAGTATGATCTTCAGTGATGATATCTTCCACCACACCGCTGTGAATGTGACTTCCACTCCCCTTCAGCGAGCAAACTCACCAGCTTTTTTTGCCTTACACTCTCGTGTTCGGCTTGCAGGCTTTTCCCACACAGTAGGGGCAAAGTGATAACCTCCAATCAATTTCCGTATAGTTAACCGCAGTATATAAGCAAATGCTCTCTCCACATGAAAAAAAGGAAAAGCGAACCAATAGTGCAGTAACGCAACACACTTTAATAAAAATAACACTCTCCTTCACCATAAAACTCACATTTTCCAATTTCCAATAACGCAGATAAGCACAGCACACATGGTCATCACCAGCAGCACTTCAAACGGTAACCTGGACGTATGGTGGTCACAGCGGACCCAGGTGATTTGGTGAATGCAGACACTCTCACCCGTTCCCTGGAGCTTCCCGTAGCCACTTCCCCGCTCACTCGTATGGCGCCGCCTGTCACAGCGTCCTACGTCAAGCTTCCTCAATTGCCGTATAGCCACGCCCCGACATGTTTCATCACACCGGACTTATTCATGGGATTGGCTAGACGGACTGGCAATCTTTCTTATATACCCTCCCACCGCATGACGCGCAATGTCAATGACACTGCGCTTGCGCGTTCCCTGTGTCCCCGTTCGTACCATACGTCTACATTGCTTTTAAGCAGAATTGAGGGACATCAAAGATCAGAAAAATAGCTCGAAATTACTACAACATTATTTCTAACAAATAACACACTCACTGATTGGTGATCCCGCACACCATCCACGAGGGGCGCACATCACCAATTCTAACAACTAATGGTGTGTTATCTATATGTCGTAATAACCATAAATTAATAATGGAGACATTACTATCTCTAAACTGCAAAATTCTCTATAAAAAATCTATATATAAAAATTTTTTTATCATATAAAATTATATAAAAAATATAAAAAATATAAAATTAATACATTCTTGAATGGTTGGAAATCTAGATATTAAACTTGATTATTTAAAATCCAGACTAGGTGCATAAACCTCATGGGTCTATCGTGTTACTCCCATGAGATCCTTTCTCTATCTTGAAGGTCAGCTCCTACATCTATATGGATCAGAAAGTTTACAGACACTATCATCTACCTATAGCTTCCCCTACTAGTTCCCCTCCCTATAGGTGGTCTCTCCGTTGCGTTGGTGTTATAGATATTCCACCTATCACAATTTCTGGGACTGGGTGCCATATAGCTCTGGACCCCCAACCGTCAACTCAAAAGTCATTAATAAAACAGTTGAGGTCCAGTTCTATATTTAAACCCCCGGGAAAAAGACATTTCAATAAGTATATCCATCGAGTTTCACGTTGGGATAAGTCCCTTATTCTATTAGACCCCCTCCACGATGGATATACAATATCTATTCCACAAAACTGGAGTAGACTCGGTTCTTAAATATGCTTCTCCCTAAAATGAAGGGACACGCTATGGTACTTGAAACCATTTTTGATATTGGTCAGATGTTCAGAGATGCGGACCCTTAATAGCCTTTTCATGCGTCCTACATAATACAGACCACATGGGCACCACATCAAGTACACTACGTATGATGAATTACACGTTATAAATTCTTTAATTTCAAATGTTTCATTCGCTTGATTAGTGATGCTTTTCATGTTTCTGTTCCTAATCCTTACTGTCCTGCAGCACACGCATTTATTACATGGGTAGAAACCATTAAGATTTATTTTAATGGATGGTCGGCCTGGTGGATCGAGGATTTTTTTCACTACCCTATCCCCAAAATTGGGGGCCCTCCTATAGATGAATTTAGGGGTTTCAGGTAACAGTTCTCCTAGGTGGCGATCCCTCCGGAGAATATACCAGTATTTTTTTAAAAATCCTCTCAATATCTCTATATTGATTATGATAGTTGGATATGAACCCCCACTGTTGTTTCTCATTAGATTTAGTTCTTTCTTTGTTTTTCAACATTTCCTCCCTTGGTAGATTAGCTACCTGCTCTATAACCTCATCTACAGATTTTTCTGCATAGCCCTTCTGGAGGAACCTCTCCTTCAGCACATTTGCCTGGGAATAATATTTCTCTTGTTCCGTGCAGTTCCGACGGACTCTCATTAATTGTCCCTTCGGGATGTTTTTTATCCATACAGGGTGATGACCACTCCTGATGGATAAAAAACTGTTCCGGTCCGTCGGTTTAAAGTACACACAGGTTGTCAGGGCATCATCCTTTCTTTGGATCGTCACATCCAAAAAATTAATGTATGTATCACTAATTTGAGCCTCCAGTTTAATGTTGTTATTATTAGTGTTAAGATACCTAAGAAACTCCTCAACAGAATCCCTGGAACCCTCCCAAATCAATAGGAGATCGTCTATGAACCGCCTATAGAACTTAAGTTGGGGGAGAGGTCTGCTGAAAATAAACCTGTCCTCCCACTCTGCCATGAACAGGTTGGCGAGGCTAGGGGCAAATTTAGCTCCCATAGCCACGCCAACCCGCTGGGAGAAGAAGTGTCCATTCCACCAAAAATAATTGTGCGACATGCAGAAGTTTAGGGCCTGCCCCACAAATCTCTTCTGCATGCCGGGGATGTCCTCCCTCTTGCTCAGAGCCCAATTTAATGATAGAGACGCATCCTCATGTGAAATGATCGTGTATAATGAGGACACGTCTGCTGTCACCAAGAGGGTTTCGACATTGGGGTCCAAGCGTACCTCCCCCAGCTTTTGAAGCAAGTCCGTGGTGTCTCTCAGGTAGGCCCTAGTGATTTTCACACTAGGTTGGAGAAACCTATCAAGATATTCCCCCAGCCTGGCTGTAACTGACCCTATCCCGTTGACTATCGGGCGGGCTGGAGGTGTTTTAGCATCCTTGTGGATTTTGGGGAGTGTGTATATCACCGGAATCCTACAGGCACTAGGGACCAGATATCTTTTTTCTTTGAGGTTCAGGGCATTGGTGGCATATCCCCATTCAATGAGTGAGTTTAGTTGTTCCCTATATTTGACTGTAGGGTCACAGGTCAGTCTCTCATACGTAGAACGATCATTCAGCATACTTGTCAGTTGCCCGTGATAAAAGGATTTATCTAAAATGACCACCCCTCCCCCCTTATCAGCCGGGCGCACAATAATGTTATTTCGCTTTTCTAGCGATCTAATGCCCTCCTTGATGTATTTTGGATTCACCTCCTCTTTAACACTAATAGCATCCAGATCCTTTAAAACTAGATTCTTAAATACCTCCACATAATGGTTGTTGGAGTTTTGGGGGTTGAAGGTGGAGCAAGAGGGAGGACATCCCCGGCATGCAGAAGAGATTTGTGGGGCAGGCCCTAAACTTCTGCATGTCGCACAATTATTTTTGGTGGAATGGACACTTCTTCTCCCAGCGGGTTGGCGTGGCTATGGGAGCTAAATTTGCCCCTAGCCTCGCCAACCTGTTCATGGCAGAGTGGGAGGACAGGTTTATTTTCAGCAGACCTCTCCCCCAACTTAAGTTCTATAGGCGGTTCATAGACGATCTCCTATTGATTTGGGAGGGTTCCAGGGATTCTGTTGAGGAGTTTCTTAGGTATCTTAACACTAATAATAACAACATTAAACTGGAGGCTCAAATTAGTGATACATACATTAATTTTTTGGATGTGACGATCCAAAGAAAGGATGATGCCCTGACAACCTGTGTGTACTTTAAACCGACGGACCGGAACAATTTTTTATCCATCAGGAGTGGTCATCACCCTGTATGGATAAAAAACATCCCGAAGGGACAATTAATGAGAGTCCGTCGGACCTGCACGGAACAAGAGAAATATTATTCCCAGGCAAATGTGCTGAAGGAGAGGTTCCTCCAGAAGGGCTATGCAGAAAAATCTGTAGATGAGGTTATAGAGCAGGTAGCTAATCTACCAAGGGAGGAAATGTTGAAAAACAAAGAAAGAACTAAATCTAATGAGAAACAACAGTGGGGGTTCATATCCAACTATCATAATCAATATAGAGATATTGAGAGGATTTTTAAAAAATACTGGTATATTCTCCGGAGGGATCGCCACCTAGGAGAACTGTTACCTGAAACCCCTAAATTCATCTATAGGAGGGCCCCCAATTTTGGGGATAGGGTAGTGAAAAAAATCCTCGATCCACCAGGCCGACCATCCATTAAAATAAATCTTAATGGTTTCTACCCATGTAATAAATGCGTGTGCTGCAGGACAGTAAGGATTAGGAACAGAAACATGAAAAGCATCACTAATCAAGCGAATGAAACATTTGAAATTAAAGAATTTATAACGTGTAATTCATCATACGTAGTGTACTTGATGTGGTGCCCATGTGGTCTGTATTATGTAGGATGCACGAAAAGGCTATTAAGGGTCCGCATCTCTGAACATCTGACCAATATCAAAAATGGTTTCAAGTACCATAGCGTGTCCCTTCATTTTAGGGAGAAGCATAATCAAGACCCGAGTCTACTCCAGTTTTGTGGAATAGATATTGTATATCCATCGTGGAGGGGGTCTAATAGAATAAGGGACTTATCCCAACGTGAAACTCGATGGATATACTTATTGAAATGTCTTTTTCCCGGGGGTTTAAATATAGAACTGGACCTCAACTGTTTTATTAATGACTTTTGAGTTGACGGTTGGGGGTCCAGAGCTATATGGCACCCAGTCCCAGAAATTGTGATAGGTGGAATATCTATAACACCAACGCAACGGAGAGACCACCTATAGGGAGGGGAACTAGTAGGGGAAGCTATAGGTAGATGATAGTGTCTGTAAACTTTCTGAACCATATAGATGTAGGAGCTGACCTTCAAGATAGAGAAAGGATCTCATGGGAGTAACACGATAGACCCATGAGGTTTATGCACCTAGTCTGGATTTTAAATAATCAAGTTTAATATCTAGATTTCCAACCATTCAAGAATGTATTAATTTTATATTTTTTATATTTTTTATATAATTTTATATGATAAAAAAATTTTTATATATAGATTTTTTATAGAGAATTTTGCAGTTTAGAGATAGTAATGTCTCCATTATTAATTTATGGTTATTACGACATATAGATAACACACCATTAGTTGTTAGAATTGGTGATGTGCGCCCCTCGTGGATGGTGTGCGGGATCACCAATCAGTGAGTGTGTTATTTGTTAGAAATAATGTTGTAGTAATTTCGAGCTATTTTTCTGATCTTTGATGTCCCTCAATTCTGCTTAAAAGCAATGTAGACGTATGGTACGAACGGGGACACAGGGTACGCGCAAGCGCAGTGTCATTGACATTGCGCGTCATGCGGTGGGAGGGTATATAAGAAAGATTGCCAGTCCGTCTAGCCAATCCCATGAATAAGTCCGGTGTGACGAAACATGTCGGGGCGTGGCTATACGGCAATTGAGGAAGCTTGACGTAGGACGCTGTGACAGGCGGCGCCATACGAGTGAGCAGGGAAGTGGCTACGGGAAGCTCCAGGGAACGGGTGAGAGTGTCTGCATTCACCAAATCACCTGGGTCCGCCGTGACCACCATACGTCCAGGTTACCGTTTGAAGTGCTGTTGGTGATGACCATGTGTGCTGTGCTTATCTGCGTTATTGGAAATTGGAAAATGTGAGTTTTATGGTGAAGGAGAGTGTTATTTTTATTAAAGTGTGTTGCGTTACTGCACTATTGGTTCGCTTTTCCTTTTTTTCATGTGGAGAGAGCATTTGCTTATATACTGCGGTTAACTATACGGAAATTGATTGGAGGTTATCACTTTGCCCCTACTGTGTGGGAAAAGCCTGCAAGCCGAACACGAGAGTGTAAGGCAAAAAAAGCTGGTGAGTTTGCTCGCTGAAGGGGAGTGGAAGTCACATTCACAGCGGTGTGGTGGAAGATATCATCACTGAAGATCATACTTTTGATATTGTCACCATTATTTCACTACGTTATCACTTATCTTTTGGACTTTATATATTGAACTTTCTAATTTTAGATTATTACACAAATGGACTGCACGATGGATGTGTATTAGAAACACTTTTTGTTCATTTATTTTGGGCACATATTACTATTTTTAGGTATCACATTGAGCAATCACTAAAAAAATTTTTTTAATAATTTGTTTTAGGTTTTTAGCGCTGCTATTTGATCACACTATTGGTGAGGGCAATTGTATAGTGTATCATTTATTTGTCACATGAGTTTGTAATTTTAAGCAGCTGCTTAGAGTGAGGGGCTTATTCCATAAGCGCAGTGTTTGGCACACAGAAAGGGGCGGATCATCTGTGTACCTCATCAGTAATATATTTGACTACATTTTAAACGCTTGCAGCTATGGAGGTTTTCAATTTTCTCACCAATAGACAAATAAACCCAGATAACATTTTTTCAGCCAATCAAGAGATGGCTGAAATTGATGAAGATGTATCCGGCATGCTTAGAAGTTTAGAAAGTCTACTGGAGAAACAGATTAAGACGTGGTGGGATGTGTTTACTTTTACGCATTATCAGAAAGAAAAGCTAATTTTTAGGAGCCTTAGGTGGGACGTCCCACCGCAGGACGGTCTTGAGGACCAGTGTTTTATGATTGAATGGTTGGAATTTTTTAATAGAGTAGGGAGTGAGTTACAAGATCTGGTATTGACTAGAAAACAAGTGAAACTGGGGAAACTCAATGAACAAATCAGTGTGATTCGCAAGAAACTAGAACCTATGAGTGAGTCCAACCAGATGAAAGAGTTTAATACTAATATGAAGAAAAAACTTGAAAAGGTCGATCGAGACACACAAAAGAAAAAGGTCAGAAAGTATAATAGGGATGCGGCCGATTTTAAAAATAATAAGATTTATACATGGCAAAACCCTATCTCGAGCACTAATGAGGCCCCTGTACAGGTTAAGGGGAACGTCAAACCAAGGAATGGTTCTAAAATGGATCAAAACAAAAAAACTGGTAGTAAGAGGAGTGAAGAGAAGAATCAACAGGGTGCATCGGGACAGAGTAAGTATTACCCCCCTACACAATATAGAGAGGAACAACAGAGGGATTATTACTGCACTCCTAAACCGCCTCAACCAAAAAGAGATGAACAGTATCCTAACTTTAATCAGAGTGAGTGGAATGGCCCCCATATGGAGAATATGAACTATGGAGGAGATCAATATAGACAACAGAATTATGAGGGGTATCAACATTATTCACCATTTAAATATGGGGAAGGGAGAAGTCCCATTCCGGTCCACAACAGGTATCTCCCCTTGGATGGGGATTATTATACGCCCCAGCACCACCAACAAGGACCACCACCTTTTTTAGGTTGGCGAGGGAGGAGGGGGAGGGGAGGAGGAACACCGAGAGGAATGAGCCATCCAAGGAACAACAGGGAGGGGATGAAGGAGCCACAGCAATATGCAAACAAGGAATGGGACCATTCCCAAGAGGCGAAGGGGCTGCCGAGCAGGACGACGGCAACAACCCAAGAAAGAGAATGAGGGACAGGTAAACATGGGCATTTACAATTTGAGTAAAGTAACATTGAATGCTAAAGAGATGAATATTTTGAACTTGGGGCTTAAATGTGCCCCTAGGAAAGTCTTGAATAAGTTCGAAGTATTCATTGATACCCATAAATATATCAGAACTCTGAACATTAAAAAATATTTTTTAAGTCACCCAGTAAGTTCCACTAACAAAACCAGAACATCTGTGTGCAAAGTTGATAGTGGTTTGAGGAACAAATCCACCTTCAACCCCCAAAACTCCAACAACCATTATGTGGAGGTATTTAAGAATCTAGTTTTAAAGGATCTGGATGCTATTAGTGTTAAAGAGGAGGTGAATCCAAAATACATCAAGGAGGGCATTAGATCGCTAGAAAAGCAAAATAACATTATTGTGCGCCCGGCTGATAAGGGGGGAGGGGTGGTCATTTTAGATAAATCCTTTTATTACGGGCAACTGACAAGTATGCTGAATGATCGTTCTACGTATGAGAGACTGACCTGTGACCCTACAGTCAAATATAGGGAACAACTAAACTCACTCATTGAATGGGGATATGCCACCAATGCCCTGAACCTCAAAGAAAAAAGATATCTGGTCCCTAGTGCCTGTAGGATTCCGGTGATATACACACTCCCCAAAATCCACAAGGATGCTAAAACACCTCCAGCCCGCCCGATAGTCAACGGGATAGGGTCAGTTACAGCCAGGCTGGGGGAATATCTTGATAGGTTTCTCCAACCTCGTGTGAAAATCACTAGGGCCTACCTGAGAGACACCACGGACTTGCTTCAAAAGTTGGGGGAGGTATGCTTGGACCCCAATGTCGAAACTTTCTTGGTGACAGCAGACGTGTCCTCATTATACACGATCATTTCACATGAGGATGCGTCTCTATCATTAAATTGGGCTCTGAGCAAGAGGGAGGACATCCCCGGCATGCAGAAGAGATTTGTGGGGCAGGCCCTAAACTTCTGCATGTCGCACAATTATTTTTGGTGGAATGGACACTTCTTCTCCCAGCGGGTTGGCGTGGCTATGGGAGCTAAATTTGCCCCTAGCCTCGCCAACCTGTTCATGGCAGAGTGGGAGGACAGGTTTATTTTCAGCAGACCTCTCCCCCAACTTAAGTTCTATAGGCGGTTCATAGACGATCTCCTATTGATTTGGGAAGGTTCCAGGGATTCTGTTGAGGAGTTTCTTAGGTATCTTAACACTAATAATAACAACATTAAACTGGAGGCTCAAATTAGTGATACATACATTAATTTTTTGGATGTGACGATCCAAAGAAAGGATGATGCCCTGACAACCTGTGTGTACTTTAAACCGACGGACCGGAACAGTTTTTTATCCATCAGGAGTGGTCATCACCCTGTATGGATAAAAAACATCCCGAAGGGACAATTAATGAGAGTCCGTCGGAACTGCACGGAACAAGAGAAATATTATTCCCAGGCAAATGTGCTGAAGGAGAGGTTCCTCCAGAAGGGCTATGCAGAAAAATCTGTAGATGAGGTTATAGAGCAGGTAGCTAATCTACCAAGGGAGGAAATGTTGAAAAACAAAGAAAGAACTAAATCTAATGAGAAACAACAGTGGGGGTTCATATCCAACTATCATA
Organism: Aquarana catesbeiana; assembly: GCF_042186555.1. NCBI lineage: Eukaryota > Metazoa > Chordata > Amphibia > Anura > Ranidae > Aquarana > Aquarana catesbeiana. The sequence goes on from NC_133326.1 coordinate 296,158,666, forward strand.
ATCAATATAGAGATATTGAGAGGATTTTTAAAAAATACTGGCATATTCTCCGGAGGGATCGCCACCTAGGAGAACTGTTACCTGAAACCCCTAAATTCATCTATAGGAGGGCCCCCAATTTTGGGGATAGGGTAGTGAAAAAAATCCTCGATCCACCAGGCCGACCATCCATTAAAATAAATCTTAATGGTTTCTACCCATGTAATAAATGCGTGTGCTGCAGGACAGTAAGGATTAGGAACAGAAACATGAAAAGCATCACTAATCAAGCGAATGAAACATTTGAAATTAAAGAATTTATAACGTGTAATTCATCATACGTAGTGTACTTGATGTGGTGCCCATGTGGTCTGTATTATGTAGGACGCACGAAAAGGCTATTAAGGGTCCGCATCTCTGAACATCTGACCAATATCAAAAATGGTTTCAAGTACCATAGCGTGTCCCTTCATTTTAGGGAGAAGCATAATCAAGACCCGAGTCTACTCCAGTTTTGTGGAATAGATATTGTATATCCATCGTGGAGGGGGTCTAATAGAATAAGGGACTTATCCCAACGTGAAACTCGATGGATATACTTATTGAAATGTCTTTTTCCCGGGGGTTTAAATATAGAACTGGACCTCAACTGTTTTATTAATGACTTTTGAGTTGACGGTTGGGGGTCCAGAGCTATATGGCACCCAGTCCCAGAAATTGTGATAGGTGGAATATCTATAACACCAACGCAACGGAGAGACCACCTATAGGGAGGGGAACTAGTAGGGGAAGCTATAGGTAGATGATAGTGTCTGTAAACTTTCTGATCCATATAGATGTAGGAGCTGACCTTCAAGATAGAGAAAGGATCTCATGGGAGTAACACGATAGACCCATGAGGTTTATGCACCTAGTCTGGATTTTAAATAATCAAGTTTAATATCTAGATTTCCAACCATTCAAGAATGTATTAATTTTATATTTTTTATATTTTTTATATAATTTTATATGATAAAAAAATTTTTATATATAGATTTTTTATAGAGAATTTTGCAGTTTAGCGATAGTAATGTCTCCATTATTAATTTATGGTTATTACAACATATAGATAACACACCATTAGTTGTTAGAATTGGTGATGTGCGCCCCTCGTGGATGGTGTGCGGGATCACCAATCAGTGAGTGTGTTATTTGTTAGAAATAATGTTGTAGTAATTTCGAGCTATTTTTCTGATCTTTGATGTCCCTCAATTCTGCTTAAAAGCAATGTAGACGTATGGTACGAACGGGGACACAGGGAACGCGCAAGCGCAGTGTCATTGACATCGCGCGTCATGCGGTGGGAGGGTATATAAGAAAGATTGCCAGTCCGTCTAGCCAATCCCATGAATAAGTCCGGTGTGACGAAACATGTCGGGGCGTGGCTATACGGCAATTGAGGAAGCTTGACGTAGGACGCTGTGACAGGCGGCGCCATACGAGTGAGCGGGGAAGTGGCTACGGGAAGCTCCAGGGAATGGGTGAGAGTGTCTGCATTCACCAAATCACCTGGGTCCGCCGTGACCACCATACGTCCAGGTTACCGTTTGAAGTGCTGTTGGTGATGACCATGTGTGCTGTGCTTATCTGCGTTATTGGAAATTGGAAAATGTGAGTTTTATGGTGAAGGAGAGTGTTATTTTTATTAAAGTGTGTTGCGTTACTGCACTATTGGTTCGCTTTTCCTTTTTTTCATGTGGAGAGAGCATTTGCTTATATACTGCGGTTAACTATACGGAAATTGATTGGAGGTTATCACTTTGCCCCTACTGTGTGGGAAAAGCCTGCAAGCCGAACACGAGAGTGTAAGGCAAAAAAAGCTGGTGAGTTTGCTCGCTGAAGGGGAGTGGAAGTCACATTCACAGCGGTGTGGTGGAAGATATCATCACTGAAGATCATACTTTTGATATTGTCACCATTATTTCACTACGTTATCACTTATCTTTTGGACTTTATATATTGAACTTTCTAATTTTAGATTATTACACAAATGGACTGCACGATGGATGTGTATTAGAAACACTTTTTGTTCATTTATTTTGGGCACATATTACTATTTTTAGGTATCACATTGAGCAATCACTAAAAAAATTTTTTTAATAATTTGTTTTAGGTTTTTAGCGCTGCTATTTGATCACACTATTGGTGAGGGCAATTATCTACTATTTACTTTGTCAGGTTAGGTCAAGTCAAAATGTCCATGTAATTTCCATAAACTATTTAGTAGGTAACATGATACAATATGGTCAGCAGTTTCTGACTTATATAACTTGACAATTTTTTACTAATGAATAATTCTCTGTTCTAAAATAGAGCTGCAAAGTTAAGATGGTGACTGTATAGTTAATCATATCCTTACCCCTCAAATGTGTGGTTTGAACACCGTTTTCATATGTGGGCGGGACTTACGTATGCGTTCGCTTCTGCGTGCGAGCTCACGGGAACAGGGGTGCTTAAAAACAATTTTTTTATTGTTAATTTTACTTTATTTATTTTAGCTTGACACTTTTTTTCCCAAAAAAAATGTTTTTGATCACTTTTAATCCTATTACAAGGAATGTAAACATCCCTTGTAATAGGAATATGGTATGACAGGTCCTCTTTACAGTGAGATATGGGGTCAATAAGACCCCACATCTCACCTCTAGGCTGGGAATCCTGAAATTAAAAAAAAAAACGATCTGGCTTCCCAGCTGAATTGGCACCATTCGTTTGAATGCAGAGGCCGGGCATGACGTCATAACATCGCGCCCAGCCTCCGACGAGCATAGAGACTCCGGCAACCATCTGGTCCACCGGAAATCTCTATGATGAACATCCGGGGGCGGTGGATGCTGTGTCCGACTCACCGATCGTAGCGGGGAGTCTGTAGAAGCACCGGAGGGCAGCGGGAGGGGGGGGAGTCCCCTCTCGCCTCCCGTAAGAACGATCAAGCGGCAGAACAGCTGCTATGATTGTAGCTACAAGCATCATTCAGATATGCCCGCTCAAAACTGAGGAGGTCATTTGGCATATGGCGGGCGGGAAGCGGTTAACAAGGTGGCTGGGCTTCACCTGGGCATGAATCCACTAGTATTCCTTCTGGGTATCACTGATAATCTGGCTACTACTAAACATACTAATTTGTTTGTATTTTATGAAGCTCCCTGACTCCCTATAGCTTCGGTCTGGAAGGCCCTGATTAACCATGTGCTACCTTTATATAAGCTTACCTATATGGGGTGTAACTGTCCACAGAAATTTGATAAAATCTGGGCTTCGTGGACAGAGGCTAAGCACATTATTGTATACATGATTACTGGATCTTTGTGTGTTGATCTGCGAGCCTGTGCTACTTTACCAAATCTGTACCCTCTCTCTAGGGTTTTGGCTACCCCTCATGGCTTCCATTGTGTCTTATGGGTGGTGGTACCCAGTTCCTTCCTCTTTTCTCCCTCCCCCCCTTCCTCCTCCTGAGTTTCCTGTGTGGCCATGATCCTGCTGGGTCGCAGTTACCCCCTCCCCACCCACCCCTTCCTCTTCCGTTCCCCCACCCCCCTGCCTTTCTACCTATAGGAAATCTTGGATGATAGTGTGATTTGAGATATCCTTATTCTCTGTTGTTCTGTGCCATATAGACTGCCCAATGTTTGTTGCAGAACCATGACACAGAGCTAGTTTACAAATAATCTGTCACCTGTGTGGTGTACCTTATCTTTCCCCAATGCTAACTAAGCTGTGATGATGTCTAATCAAGTACGATGTATTCTACCTATGCAGTTATTTACAAGTGTAATGTGCTATTATCTCAATAAACACTCCTTCCGTTAAAAAAAAAAGTGACCAGTGAGTGTATATGTGATTGTACTCTTGATACTAATAAATACTGTGTTTATTAGATCTGACTGGGAGCATCACCTGGATCACATCCTGATCAGCATGCCAACAGAGAAGGCTATGCAGCGTTACCACTGCTAGGTGACCGGCGGGGGGCTCAGCTGTCTACAACCAATAGTGCCAGCCCTCCCCCACATGTACCGATCAGCCCCATGATGTAACCAGCACTGGGCCCTAATAGACTGCTGCTGCTGCCATGGAGACCAGCACTGTCAATAGCAGGACATCAAGAGGAGGTTGGGGACACCCATGGTGGCGGAACATCAGGGCCAGTTGCAAGTGTGACCTTTGCAACCCTGGTAGTTCTGCTACTGCATTGGGCCATTAAATGTAGTTCCCTGGTATGCTGGTCACATATCTCTTGTTATCTGCAACCCGGAGTTGGGGCTCAAGATGGTTGGAAGGGGGCCCACTGCAGAACATGTGAAAGAGTCCCACTGCGGGACCATAATAAAGGGCCCCAGGATCAGTTGGGAGTCATGCGGGACCTGAGAAAAGGCCCCTGGGACAGATGAAGGGGGAGTCAGGGGGGCCATTCAAGGTTTCTGGCACCAGGGCCCTGAAGGTTCTAGTGATGCCCCTGAAAAGAATACAATGACAGATTCTGGATGATCTGAATGCTAGCTCAATGCTGATAACTCAGAAAATATAAAAGCTAGTGGTGGTCTAGCACAAGAGCCAGGCAAATAAAATTAGTATATGTATTTCTTTATTTTTCTGAACATCAACATGACAGTACAATTGTTACCCAGCATATAGACAAACAGGACTGTATTCATGACATTATTTCATCTGTCAGACAAATTTAAATCAATGAATATAGCCTAGTCAGACAGTCTGACGATTCAACATTTAAGCAAACAGATATAGCTGTATTTATTGCTTTAGTACAACTGTCCATCATAGTAAAACAATGAGCTTAGAAAATCAATTTGATAGTTTAAAATTGAACTTTATTGACAGGCCAATTGACTGAGTTTATAGAGTTAAAGGCAACACAAAAACATTAAAAAATTACAGTAACTTATACATAATCATAGTAACGTCACCCCCTACTAGTGTAGTGTAGTGTGAAGTAACAATTTCCCCGCTGAATAAAGATTGGAAAATTCCTGTGCACTAAGCATTTAGGTATATTGTCATAATGCTTCTAAGTATCCCAGTGCACCCGTCAGTTTGCGTTGTACCATTTTGTATGCCTACAAATGGCCATGACATCCTTAAGTTGATCTATTGATCACATATAACAAGACAAGTTAAGGTTAGAATTTCTTTTTAACATGGAGGGATTTATACCTCCTAGTGTTCCTTTTGTATAATAGCATTAGTCTAAACAATATTATTGCAATACATGTAAAATCGGACAGGTTGGCTGTACTCAAGTTGATCGATTGATCAACATGGGTACATTCAGCCTGACCATACTTGTTTCGAATCTCAGCCAGTCCCTACTGAACCAGCTGAGATTCGAAACATCTATGGTTGGCTTAATACGTAATGATCAGTTACAGGAAACAGTGTTTTCTTTTGAGATAAGGGTTTTACATAAGTAAATAAAAGCTAATCATTTTAAGCACCTCTGTCAGTGTTAAATGGTTTGTGTCATTCCTGTAACTGCACGAGACTCAAACTCAGGCAAAGGTGCACACTGATCCGACACAAAAGTCGCACGACTTTCATTCTGATTTTGGTCCGACTTCTATTCGACTTCAATGAACGGATGATTGCGACTTGTCTTTTGACCAATCAAAACAATTCCTTTGCTTCTGATCGAAAAGAATAATGTCCCCCATTGTAGCTCCAACGTCATTTACGATGTCTTCCTCTGTCACCGCCGCCAACCCAAAGAAAAACAAAAAACGCTCCTCCTACGATGCTGGCTGCCGCCGTTCTGTCAGCTCCAGTTCTGTCAGCTCCAGTGTCTGACAGTTCTTTTATAGCTATGGGGCAAGGTCATCAGGTGATGTCACCTGGAGACCTCGTCCCCTTGACAGAACAGCAGCAGCCAGCATCGGAGCATCGCAGTGGCAGCAGCAGTGGCAGCAGCGGTGGCAGCGGTGGCAGCGGCGGCGGCAGCAACGGAGGAAGACATTGTGATTGACGTTGGAGCTACAATGGGGGACATTATTCTATTTTAATAAAAGACTTGTCCAAAATCATATCATGTTTTTATTTACACTACACTGCTTTTTTGGGGGGTGAATGATTAGGGGTACAATGTACCCCGTACTCATTCACATGGGGGGCTGGGATCTGGGGGCCCCCTTTTTTAAAGGGGACTTCCAGATTCCAATAAGCCCCCTGCCCGCAGACCCCACAATCACTGGCCAGGGTTGTGGGGAAGAGGCCCTTGTCCCCATCAACATGGGCATGTTGAGGGCATGTGGCCTGGTATGGTTCCCAAGGGGAGGGCGCTTGCTTGTCCCCCCCCCTTTTCTGACCTGCAAGGCTGCATGTTCGGATAAGGGTCTGCTATGGACCCAAAGGGCTTAGTTTGGATTGGGGGGGATCCCTCACCATTTTTGGGGGGGGATTTTACATTTCTAACATTGCATACACTTGATCTCAGAGCACAAGTCGCATGTCACAAGTCAAATCAGTGAAGAGGGTCTTCTGACTTTGATGCGACTTTCATTCAAATCCATGGGCTGAAATTGTGCCCAAGCAAGATCAAAGTAGTGCACAAGTTGGACCAGTTAAGACGGCTCTCATAGGTAATAATTGTTTTTGGGATGTCATGCAACATGTGCTCTCAAAGTCAGAGTGCATGTCGGACCAGTGTGAACCAGTCCTCAGTGGTTGAATCACCAGATAAAAATAAAGGAAAGAAAGTCTAAAAATATTAAACTAACGCAGTGATCACATCTAAAAATTGGAAAACTGCAATATAATAAATGCTTGCTTTTGTGTTGAATACCGCTTTCAGGGATCAGGATGTGTGGTCTATTAGGGCTTGATTTACTAAAGACAAATAGGCTGTTCATTTTGCAAGAGAATTTTTCCTTAGCTTAGTGAAAGAGGTGAGAATATGCTGACTTCTATCATCCAAACATTTGCAAGAAGAAAATTATATACTTTTTTTTTATTTTCCTTGAACGCGATTGGATATTGTTTGCAAGGTGAATTTTCGCCACATTAAATAATCTAAGAAAAAATACCCATGTAAAATGAATTACCTTGCCTTTACTAATGCAGCCCCTTACTGTCCAAAGAGTGTTCACAAACCTAAAGCAGTAACATCTTTAGTGTTTGTCTCAGCTGTCACATAGTACAGACTGATATATTTATTTTATTCCTATATTTAAATAGATACTGTGTACATGAGTGCCTGATTTATTTATGCCTGTGTGACCGAGAGACACAATCAGTTCACGCTTACTGCAGCCTTTCAGCAAAAAAACAAATACAGAGAAAATTATCCCTGCTATATGAATTAGCCCTCCTATATAACAAAACAATTCCATTGTGCTATTATTTGTTTAAAAAATTGGATATGCTACAGTATTAGAATAAAGTTATGAGTTTGTATACTATAGTAGGTGCTGGTTTAACTTTGTTTGTTTCATAGTCCCAGGTGAACTATGGAAATATAATTAATAAATATATTAAGATCTTCATAAGTAGATTGCAGCAATGATGCATAGTTAATATTAGGGCACATTGTTGGAACATTTTCAAGCATTATTGATTTCTGATTTGTGGCTCTCCCTGCAGTTCTCTTTTAGAATTATGACCTTGACTGGCATCTCCCTGGTAAATGTATATGTCAGACTGATTATTCACTGTTGACAGGTCTCAGTGGCACAATAAGCAGTGATGCATTTCTAAAGGAAAATCAATTATTAACAACAGAATGTCCTACTTAATATTAATAGGAGTTAGATTTTTTATTCCAGCTAAAATGAATGCACACTGTATTCAGAGTTCTGATTTGTGGACCGAAGTCTTACTTTTCCTGTGAATTGTTCACTGTATATTTAACAACATAAAGTCCCCAAAGTCTAATAATAAATTTGTAAGAATACTCAGTGGAAGATTAAACAGAAAATTCAGTTGATCAATGACATAGCACAAAGTGAATTCGGGAAGATTACATATGGAAGCTTACAGAAGTGCAATATAATAAAAAAAATGTATGAAACATAATACTGTTAATAAGGATTCATCAAAACAAGAGAGATTATGGAATCAACAAACAAATCTTAGAAATTAGACTTCCTAAAACTTTTTCACTTTTACTGGATGTTGGCCCTCATCCAGCACTACAAGTGGGGTGGATTTTTATTACTGGAGCTTGTAGGCATTCAACAATTGGTGCCCAAATAAACATACCTCTGCTATAATCACCTCTTTTTTATAAAATATTTTCTTGGTATAGTAGTCCCTTTTATAATGATGATGGGAAAAAAATTAGCATCCAATCATTATACAGGAGAAAGCAAGCTCTCTCTAATGTTGCATATGCGGTTCAATCTGTATACCAAATTAGCAGTTAATCCCAGATTTAAAAAATCATCACATGAAATACTGGCAACAACTGAGGACTGGATCTGAGAAATACTGGGAAATCTATGTTTACTATACATACCCTAATCACGTGCTAACAAATATTCTGTTTTGTTTTTTAATTTCCTTCCTATCTGAGTGTTCAAAATGGACATAGGTTATTGACTGACATTCACGTTGCAAAGTAAACATATGCTTTCCTATGTGAACAACCTCAACCTCATTGTGTAAAACCAGTAGTTTTAATTATGTAGTAAATCTACCTTATGGGTACTCTTTTCACCTTCAAGGGTATTCCTTTCGATGTATTTTCATATACCTACAGTATCTCACAAAATTGAGTACACCCCTCACATTCTTGTAAATATTTTATTATATCTTTTCATGTAACAACACTTAAGACATGTTACTTTGCTACAATGTAAAGTAGTGAGTGTACAGCTAGTATAACAGTGTAAATTTGCTGTCCCCTCAAAATAACACAACACACAGCCATTAATGTCTAAACCGCTGGCAACAAAAGTGAGTATACCCCTAGGTGAAAATGTCCAAATTGGGCCCGAAGTGTCAATATTTTGTGTGGCCACCATTATTTTCCAGTACTGCCTCAATCCTCTTGGGCATGGAGTTCACCAGAGCTTCACAGGTTGCCAATGGAGTCCTCTTCCACTCCTCCATGATGACATCACGGAGCTGGTGGATGTTAGAAACCTTGGGTTAGAAACCCTCCTCCAGCTTCCATTTGAGGATGCCCCACAGATGCTCAATAGGGTTTCAGTTTAGAGACGTGCTTGGCCAGTCCATCACCTTTACCCTCAGCTTCTTTAGCAAGGCAGTGGTCGTCTTGGAGGTGTGTTTGTGGTCATTATCATGTTGGAATACTGCCCTGCGGCCCAGTCTCAGAAGGGAAGGAATCATGCTCTGTTTCAGTATGTCACAGTACACGTTGGCATTCATGGTTCCCTCAATGAACTGTAGCTCCTCAGTGTCGGCAGCACTCATGCAGCCCCAGACCATGACACTCCCACCACCATGCTTGACTGTAGGCAAGACACACTTGTCTTTGTACGCCTCACCTGGTTGCCATCACACACACTTGACATCATCTGAACCAAATACGTTTATCTTGGTTTTATCAGACCACAGGACATGGTTCCAGTAACCCATGTCCTTAGTCTGCTTGTCTTCAGCAAACTGTTTGCGGGCTTTCTTGTGCATCATCTTTAGAAGAGGCTTCCTTCTGGGATGACAGCCATGCAGACCAATTTGATGCAGTGTGCAGCGTATAGTCTGAGCACTGACAGGCTGACCCCCCTACCCCTTCAACCTCTGCAGTAATGCGGGCAGCACTCATATGTTTATTTCCCAAAGACAACCTCTGGATATGATGCTGAGCACGTGCACTCAACTTCTTTGGTCGACCATGGCGAGGCCTGTTCTGAGTGGAACCTGTCCTGTTTAACTGCTGTATAGTCTTGGCCACTGTGCTGCAGTTCAGTTTCAGGGTCTTGGCAATCTTCTTATAGACTAGGCCATCTTTATGTATAGCAACAATTCTTTTTTTCAGATCCTCAGAGAATTCTTTGCCCTGAGGTGCCATGTTGAACTTCCAGTGACCAGTATGAGAGAATGAGAACGATAACACCAAATTTAAGACACCTGCTCCACATTCACACCTAAGACCTTGTAACACCAATGAGTCATATAATCCCCGAGAGGGAAAATGGCTAATTGGTCCCAATTTGGACATTTTCACTTAGGGGTATACTCACTTTTGTTGCCAGCGGTTTAGACATTATTGGCTGTGTGTTGAGTTATTTTGAGGGGACAGCAAATTTACACTGTTATACAAGCTGGACACTTACTACTTTACATTGTAGCAAAGTGTCATTTCTTCAGTGTTGTCACATGAAAAGATATAATAAAATATATACAAAAATGTAAGGGGTATACTCACTTTTGTGAGATACTATATGTGAAAGGTTTATCAATACTTAATCTCATTCAAAACAAGGGAATATGCTTTTAAAAGCATCTGATATTGCTTGGAGTGCACTGATAAACTTTCAATGGGTATAGGCAATAACTGTGCATACTTTAGAGAGCAGCTGAAATAAACTGAGGTACTTAGTAGGTTTTTGTTGTAATGAAAAGGTATGCAATATAATAAAATCAAAAACTCTACATTGAAGCCCATACAAGACAGTGCGCTTTTTTGGGGCACATGCTGGTACTTTATTGACACACACTTAAGGGTAAGCCCAGTTTCACATTATATAATATTACATTACATGCCATTTCTATCTTGAGCTTATAGTTTGCATTATACATCACTATGTATTATGCATTTATGACTATTATGTTTTTTTTTCTTTACTGCGGCTCCACCCTTCTTGTTAGGGGGAGGTTTTGGTGTGTGTGCTTGTATTTATGCATTGGCATATTGTAGTGCTGGTTAGCACAGCTCTGAGGAAGGGAGTGCACCCCCAAAAAGTGTCAGTTGCTAGTACATGGGAGGTTGTGGAAGCATTTGAACCTTGCACCATATGGCATCTTCCGGCTTACATGTTTCTTTGCACTACACTTTTGTGAATATGCATTCTATTGGTTTTATTGTCTCTGAATAAAACATGTTTTTGGGTAATGTACAAGGTCTTTGCGTCTTCTTCGTTTGTTGTCTTTGTAGTTTCACATTGGTTTCCTCTATCTGTGGTGGGTTGTTTTCGCCAATCATTGGGCAGTTTTTGGACATCATCGTCTGTGTAGCCATTAACCTCTGTGGAGGACCTCTGTGCTCTGGGAGTGACTGCTTTTCTTTTCTTACGTTGAAGCCCATACTGGCTGTCAGAAGCCTGTTGTGGGGCCCTCTCTGATAGACTGTCACCTGCTCCTCATCTGTAATGAAGTTGGCTGGAAATAGTCTTTCATAATTGTGTTCTAATGTTGAGTTGTCTGTTGTTTCCTGCTGTTTTTCCTTTATAGGTAATGCTGCTGTTCCTTATGTCCTTCCTGCATTATGTTCTGGGCCTGTTTCTGCTTCTCTGACTGCTACCTTTACTGTAATCTTTTCTGGCTCAACCTCTAGAAATACCTTCCTGTCTCCAGACATGAACATGTCCTATTTAAACATTTGGGTGAACCTAGCACATGGAAGAGTATTGACGGGTATATAACTCCTGACTGGCCATACTCCCTCAAAAGGGCACCATGGTCCATATGCTGGCTACCTTTTTTTTACCATTTAGCCTTTACTCTTTTTCTTGCTTCTGTTTTCATTGCCCCATTTCTGTATTTCTGACTCCTAGGTCATATGAGCTCTGGTTCTTGACTGCTCTATATCTACAGTATCTGGATCCTGCTACCTGACTGCATCTAGGCTACTAGCACCTGATTTCTTCTGATCTTTGACCTACTGGATTACCAGAAATGACTACTTTTTTGTCTGGATTGTTAGTACTCTGCATTTCCTGTCCATTGCTTCAATATACAAGCATTTTTTTATCTACTACTACTGTACACACCCATGTGTATTTGAAACATGTCGCGCGAACGACAAAATTATTCTTTCACACCGTACAAGACAAAGGACAACAAGAGATACAGCAGTAAAAGGAAACTTGCCATCATGATGCTTGACATTGTGGCAATAGAGGAGGAGAAGGGTTCCATGTTACATACACAGTAGCCTCCAGACACTCTAGCTTCCTGTTGCAATACCAGAGAACAGCGCCCTGATTAGACTTCATTTGTCTTCTTCTTTTTACATGTAAACACCTTGCCTGTGTCACGTCACATTCGGCTACCCATACCACTTTTTGCTGGAGTGAACATGCGCAACGCCGCCATATGCGTTCCAACACTGTTGTAAGACCACTTTGCCACAGGGCCTCTCGCGGGCTCTCTTCACTCGCCACGCTTCGGGCATGGCATAATTTTAATCTAACTCTATGTCCACTTGGATGGTAGGGTTTGAACCTGGACTCAGGAGTGTGGCCATAAAATTCTGCGTGAGCACAGATCGCCACAGTGTTGGCACGCATATGGCGGCGTTGCGCATGTGCAATCCAGCAGGTAGCCAAATGTGATGGGTCGCCATATGTGACGCTACACCTGCATTGTTCCATTCAATTACCATCAAATTTGGATTCCACATAGAGGCAAGCTGATTACATCTTAAAAAATGAATATATATGTTTTAATATGACCATGCCATCCTATTCATAAATATATTTTCTTTGCAAGGGGATAGTGAATGGTGTTCACGAAATTTTGTAGCAGAGAACGTTCTTTGTATTTCACGTCACAACTTTTCTGGCTCATGCGCATTTCTTTTTCAATTTTTTTTTCCTCAAACAAATCTCCCATCAACTATTAGAAAATCGTTCATTCTCTAAAAAACTTCCAACGTGTTCGATCATTCATTTTCGATGGGCACACGAAAATTGTCGGCCGCTGTGGACACACTAATTATTTGAAAATTTAACAATCCTTTTGACATTAATTTTCATTTGTTTTTCGACCCATGTATTGCAGGCTTTGCAGTACATAATGATAATAAGTAATTTATTAAGTGTAAGTAATTTTTAAAAAGACCCAATTTAAGATAAAGGGGTAATTTATGTGATGCTGCCATATGTCATACTAACAGCAAATTTTTTTTATTTTCCTGTTCATCCCATAAAGTTAGGTGCAAATTTAGGGAAAGATTAGAGAAACATGAAAATCTTTTATTTAGCTGAGAAAATAAACATAAAAATTCCATGACTATCTGAACAGACTTTGATGTTGTATCTCCAGAGAATTCCATTGTTTGCTGCTTTTAATTAAAAAAAAAAATGAAGGCATCATCTATTGTGTAAATTGTCTGAATGCCAATTATGTACTTACTATTCATGGGTGGCATCATGCGCAGCTAAGATGGCACCCTATATTTTAATATGTAGCTTGTGGTATTCTTGAGTCTGTAGTACTACCTTTATAAAGTGCAAAGAAAAACTGTTCCAACTATTAATATTTAATCAGTTTTATTTTGCATTGATACATTTATAAATTCCATTTATTTAAAAATATTTTTAGAACTATTTTTTTAGACAGATACAGATATAGTATGCATATTTAGCCCACACAGTGAAAATATTGATATGTATTATAAACTTCCCTGCTTACTAATAACTAACCCTCATAGATCACTAAGATGACCTGTCATACATTACACTGATTACCTAAGCCACTTGTGCATTTGTTTGTCTAAATTTAAATAATAATATCTATAGGGGGAGCAGGAGGGAGTGTCTGTGCCCAGTTATTAACAGCACAAAGCTTTCTATTATTAGACCTTATCAACGTTTTTACTATAGCATAAAATCTTTAGCGCCAATTACCTTCAGGCTTAACAGAGCTGTTCTTCTAGAACCATAACTCAAAAATATTTCCTGCGGTGTCATTTTAATAATACACCTGGCTGAGACTACCCTGTCATTATCTGCTCAAGATAGCTATAAAATGTATGTCAATTATCTTCTAATGTATTCAACAAGTATGCTGGAAGTCTGATTTTCCTTGAGCATTATCACAAATCATTATAACTCGACATTATTCAGGAAACACTTGATGTATTTGCTCCTAACGTCATTCATGTGCAGATTATACTTTGGTGTTTTGGTAAAAAAAAAAACTGTAATGTTGGTGATGTCCATTTTCTGCAGAAGAAAATGTATTTATCACATTAGTTATTTTTCATAAGAAAAAGCTTTAAGTATTGTTTTACCTTTTTAGAAACAAAAAAAAATGTAATATTTAATCTTTTTACAATGGCATGCAATTCTCCAGAGTAATGAATTTTACAACAAAGCCAAATGCATATATTTCTGATAGCATCAGGAGCATGCATTCTTAAAAGGGACCTTCAGGCAAAACACAAAACTAAGTGATAAATATGAAATGAAAAACTATTTACCTGTGCCTGTTTTTTTTGGTTCAGGTTTGGAAATAAAAATATTGTATAAAGATTTGTGACTGTAGCATTGTAACATATCTACTGTAAAGCCAAAACTTGTTTTTATTTTTTTTTTTATTTAGGTTTTTAGATATACTAGAGAAGAATTTAACCCCTTACCAGGTTTTTATTGCTATCTGCATCCCGGGTAGTAAGATTCACCCTGTCTTTTTGATTAGACCATTGTCTATGGGACACACCGTGGTCTATTTATTAATGTTTTCTCCAAAGATTCACATAATCTTTACATAAGATTCACACATTTTTCAATTCAATTTGAAAAATATGGAAATCTCTGGTAAAAGTTGTTAGAATTTTAGGTAAAACTATAAATAAATAGACCTTGCTTTTTTAAAAAAAATGACACAATATTATAGTTTTTATCAGGACAAGAAAGGGGAAACTCCTCCAAAAAGCTTACTAATTACAGTGTCAACCCTACAAGGGAATATTCCCCTCACATTGATGATATCATTTCTGTCTCTATTGTAGGAAGCAGAGGGAAATAACTCTGATGGGAGACATTAAAAAAAACTGACAGGTTTAAACTATTTTCTACTGTATCAATAAAAAACAGGGTGTGAAAGAAAATGTTTTCACTATCGGTGAAGTAAATCCCTGCTTATGAAGCCATTTGCCAAAGAAGTTTGCTTTTTAAAATTGTACCGTGTACAAGTTTTCTTCACCAAGAAATAGTAAATCATTAAACTTGAAATTTAATGACATTCCAGTCTTAGTCCGTAGGGTTCAATATTGAGTTGGCCCACCCTTTGCAGCTATAACAGCTTCAATTCTTCTGGGAAGGCTGTCCACAAAGCTTAGGAGTGTGTCTTTGGGCATGTTTGACCATTCTTCCAGAAGTGCATTTGTGAGGTCAGGCACTGATGGTGGACAAGAAGGCCTGGCTCGCAGTCTTCGCTTTAATTCCTCCTAAAGTTGTTCTATAGGCTGGAGGTCAGGATTCTGTTCAGGCCAGTCAAGTTCCTCCACCCAGAACTCGCTCATCCATGTCTTCATGGACCTTGCTTTGTGCACTGGTCTAAATCATTTGGTGGAGGGGGGATTATGGTGTGGGGTTGTTTTTCAGTGGTTGGGCTTGGTCCCTTAGTTTCAATGAAGGGAACTCTTAAGGCGTCAGCATACCAAGACATTGTGGACAATTTCATGTTCCCAACTTTGTGGGAACAGTTTGGGGATGGCCCCTCCCTGTTCCAGCATGGTCCATAAAGACATGGATGAGCAAGTTTGGGGTGGAGGAACTTGACTGGCCTGCACAGAGTCCTGACCTCAACTCGATAGAACACCTTTGGGATGAATTGGAGTGGAGACTGAGAGTCAGGCCTTCTCATCCTTCTCGTTCACATCAGTGTCTCACAAATGCACTTCTGGAAGAATAGTCAAACATCCCCATAGACACACTCCTAAACCTTGTGGAATGCCTTCCCAGAAGAGTTGAAGCTGTTATAGCTGCAAAGGGTGGGCCAACTCAATATTGAACCCTACAGAGGAAGGATGGGATGCCATTAAAGTTCATGTGTGTGTAAAGGCAGGCATCCCAATACTTTGACTGAAGAAATTACACTTTGCTACAATGTAAATTAGTGAGTGTACAGCTTGTATATCAGTGTAAATTTGCTGTTCCCACAAAAAAAACTCAACACACAGCCATTAATGTTTAAACCGCTGGCAGCAAAAGTGAGTACACCCCTAAGTGAAAATGTCCAAATTGGGCCCAATTAGTCATTTTCCCTCCCCGATGTCACGTGACTCTTTAATATTACAAGGTCTCAGGTTTGAATGGGGAGCTTTGGTGTTATCGCTCTCACTCTCTCATACTGGTCACTGGAAGTTCAACATGGCACCTCATGGCAAAGAACTCTCTGAGGATCTAAAAAAAAGAATTGTTGCTCTACATAAAGATGGCCTAGGCTATAAGAAGATTGACAAGACCCTGAAACTGAGCTGCAGCACGGTGACCAAGACCATACAGCGGTTTAACAGGACAGGTTCCTCTCAAAACAGGCCTCACCATAGTCGACCAGACAAGTTGAGTACACATGCTCAGTATCATATCCAGAGGTTGTCTTTGGGAAATAGACGTATAAGTGCTGCCAGCATTGCTGCAGAGGTTGAAGAGGTGGGGGGTCAGCCTGTCAGTGCTCAGACCATACACAGGACACTGCATCAATTTGGTCTGCATGGCTGTCGTCCCAGAAGGAAGCCTCTTCTAAAGATGATGCACAAGAAAGCCTGCAAACAGTTGGCTGAAGACAAGCAGACTAAGGACATGGATTACTGGAACCATGTCCTGTGGTCTGATGAGACCAAGATAAACTTGATTGGTTTAGATGATGTCAAGCGTGTGTGGCAGCAACAAGGTAAGGATTACAAAGACAAGTGTGTCTTGCCTACAGTCAAGAATGATGGTGGGAGTGTCATGGTCTGGGACTGCATGAGTGCTGCCGGCACTGGGGAGTTACAGTTCATTGAGGGAACCATGAATGCCAACATATACTGTAACATATTGAAGCAGAGCATGATCCCCCCCTTCGGAGACTGGGCCGCAGGGCAGTATTCCCACATGATAATGACCCCAAACACACCTCCAAGAGGACCACTGCCTTGCTAAAGAAGCTGAGGGTAAAGGTGATGGACTGGCCAAGCTTGTCTCCAGACCTAAACCCTATTGAGCATCTGTGGGCCATCCTCAAAGGAAGGTGGGGGAGCGTAAGGTCTCTAACATCCACCAGCTCTGTGATGTCATCATGGAGGAGTGGAAGAGGACTCCAGTGGCAACCTGTGAAGCGCTGGTAAACTCCATGCCCAAGAGGGTTAAGGCAGTGCTGGAAAATAATGGTGGCCACACAAAATATTGACACTTTGGGCCCAATTTGGACATTTTCTCTTAGGGGTGTACTCACTTTTGTTGCCAGCAGTTTAGACATTAATGGCTGTGTGTTGAGTTATTTTGAGGGGACAGCAAATGTACACTGTTATACAAGATGTACACTCACTACTTTACTTTGTAGCAAAGTGTCATTTCTTCAGTGTTGTCACATGAAAAGATATAATAAAATATTTACAAAAATGTGAGGGGTGTACTCACTTTTGTGAGATACTGTATATATATATATATATATATATATATATATATATATATATATATATACTGTATATAAATATATTAGTTAAATTGTTAAACATTATAGATCAATCCCAAAATGCAGTTTGATTCAGCACTTAAATGTGTGGAATCTGTGTAAAAAACATTTATAAAAACACCCCTGAATGTTCCCAATGTTTGACTATAGAAACTTTCTTTTAGCAGCTCTAAACAGCATAAAACCCATATGCAGTATAATATTAAACCACTTCTGATCCAGCTTAATTGTGTGGACATGTGTCCTGATCAGAAGCCTTAGATTATACAATTTACTATAGTCACCATTGATAGATTTGTATATTGCAATCATATCCCTTATTAAGCTCCTCTTTTCCTGACAGAATATGTTAAAATTATTGTAGTCATTCCTTATTATTGTCATTATTATTATTACTTATTATCTAAGTTCCCTTAATCATTTTGTTGCCCTTCTCTGAACTCTGTGAATTCTCTGAACTTCGTGATCAAAACTGAACTACATACTTGAGTACTGTATATACTCTTGTTAACTCATGATAGTAGTCTGCTACCCTTGCTAGAAACAGCTTTGGATTGCAGATCATTTTCCATCCTCAATTTTGCAAGATGATTTCACCCTAATTGATATCTTACATACAGTAGTTTCTGCCAATTGATTGGTATCATTCCAATGAGTAATGTGTCAATAAAAATCATAAACAATGTCCTGGCTATAACATAGCTAAGTTCTTAGCACATTATAAAAGGCACACACTTCTGTTTTATATACAGTATTTATATACAGTATCTCACAAAAAGTGGGTACATCCCTCAATTTTTGTAAATATTTTATTCTATCTTTTCATATGACAACACTGAAGAAATGACACTTTGCTACAATGTAAAGTAGTGAGTGTACAGCTTGTATAACAGTGTAAATTTGCTGTCCCCTCGAAAAACTCAACACACAACCATTAATGTCTAAACCGCTGGCAACAAAAGTTAGTACACCCCTAAGTGAAAATGTACAAAATGGGCCCAAAGTGTCAATATTTTGTGTGGCCACCATTATTTTCCAGCACTGCCTTAACCCTCTTGGGCATGGAGTTCACCAGAGCTTCACAGGTTGCCACTGGAATCCTCTTCCACTCCTCCATGACGACATCACGGAGCTGGTGGGTGTTAAAGACCTTGCGCTCCTCCACCTTCCATTTAAGGATGGCCCACATATGCTCAATATGGTTTCGATCGATTCGTGCCTCTGTCATGGCAAACAGTTCATTCATTTCACTGTCACATACGATTTGAATCCAGTGGCATCCAAGATGCATCGATTCGTCTCGGCGTGCCCCAGTTGGCTTGGCCTCATTTCATTTTCATTTCATTTTCATGTTCCACAGTTTGATTACTTGTTTGTCGCAGTTGCGGCACCGGTTCGTGCCTACATCCAGGCAAAACATTTCACTCATTTAATTTCATGCAACAGTCGCATCAAGTCAAAAGACTCAAAACCACTCCAAATCGACAAAGTCGCATAAACACACTGCAAAGTTACACAAATCAGTCATTTAAGTCACCTTTTCAATTCAGATAGTCAAACCCCTCACCAGTTGTCATATGTCATTTCTCATTCCAGGTCAGTCAAGTTCAGTGCATAGGATGTATCCCCTTAAGTGCATAGGATGTATCCCCTTCAGTTCTCCCACATAGAGGAGTTTGGCTCCCATGGTTGAGACAAAGGATCTTCCATTCTATTACTAGAGTAGGACCCACTAATTCGGGGTACTTTGTCGCAGTAAGTGGGCTTAGCACTATATGACCATATAGTGTGACCAAACCCCCGTATTTTTTGAATATGTTCAGGTGTTTTTAACTAGCCTTGCAGGAAATGTCATTCTTGAATGTGTGCGCTCTAATATATTTTGTACTGTTTGTAGGTCTTATAGCAGCACCATCTTGAATTTAAACGCATTGTAGGGTGTGCCCCCCAAATATGTTTTTCTGTATTGTAAAAGACCTTGACCAGGTTTTTTGGGCTGGAGCACCCCTCCCCCTCCTCATTACCTCTTATTTAGTGGCCACCAGTGCATAGGATGTATCCCCTTCAGTTCTCCCACATAGAGGAGTTCAGCTCCCACGGCTGAGACAAAGGATCTTCCATTCTATTACTAGAGTAGGACCCACTAATTCGGGGTACTTTGTCGCAGTAAGTGGGCTTAGCACTATATGACCATATAGTGTGACCAAACCCCCATATTTTTTGAATATGTTCAGGTGTTTTTAACTAGCCTTGCAGGAAATGTCATTCTTGAATGTGTGCGCTGTAATATATTTTGTACTGTTTGTAGGTCTTATAGCAGCACCATCTTGAATTTAAACGCATTGTAGGGTGTGCCCGCCAAATATGTTTTAGTCCTTATGCACCGATTGGTCCCTGCGTGCCCCAGAGTTTTTTGGCCTCATTTCAGTACATGCTCCAGAGCCCATTTTCATCGTTAGTCGTAAAAATTCAGCTCGCCGATTCGAGTCTCTGTCATGGCAATCATTTCACTGTCACATATCACGTTCCGATTCGAATCCAGTCGCATCCGAGATGCACTGATTTGTCCCGGCGTGCCCCAAGGTTTTTGGCCTCATTTCAATACATGCTCCAGAGTCCGGTTCGTAGTCAGTCGCAGTTGCGGCCGACCGATTCGTGCCTCCGTCGAGGCAAATCATTTCATTCATTTCACTGTTACATACCGCACTCCGATTCGAATCCAATGTCATCCAAGATGCATCGATTCGTCTCGGCATGCCCCAGTTGGCTTGGCCTCATTTCATTTTCATTTCATTTTCATGTTCCACAGTTTGATTACTTGTTTGTCGCAGTCACGGCACCGATTCATGCCTATATCCAGGCATAAACATTTCACTCATTTCATTAGATGTAACAGTCGCATCAAGTCAAAAGACTCAATACCACTCCAAATCGACAAAGTCGCATAAACGCACTGCAAAGTTACACAAATCAGTAATTTAAGTCACCTTTTCAATTCAGATAGTCAAACCCCTCACCAGTTGTCATGTGTCATTTCTCTCTCCAGGTCAGTCAAGTTCAGTAGGTCCACCCTGCACCAGGTTGGACAGTATTCCCCCAGGTAAAAAAAAAAACACACCCCTCTAAAAAGGACAGGAGCTGGGTACGTATACTGATACAGAAAAAAGAAACAATCTAGACTTACGTCACCCTCAATAGGTTTGAGTCGACCATCTTGTGACCTCAAAAAGACAGGACATCACTTCCAGGGCAGCCACAGCTGGGCCCAGTACCCAACAGGCTTCCCTCCAAACAATTTCCGCTGCCATATCCCAACTTCACACCATGGTGTCATCTTTGTCTACAGTCATGGATGTCCAAGCCAGAGTAGCACTCTTGGAGGCTCGCCCGACCACGACCATCCCTGACCTAGCCACAGTGCAGGTTCTGACACCCCTTCCTGCAGGTATTACAGGGACAAGTCCTACTATCTGCCCAGCACATTTGGTTCCAGCCAGCATTAGGAAGGACATCCTCGACGGCAAGGATGTCAACCTCACCTCCCTCCTCATTTCAGTGCACGACCTGGCAGAGAACAAAGCCTATATCTGGGGAGATGTGTCAGTTGTCTTTAAGGCCAAAGATCCTAAACTCAACCGAAAGTTGATCGTCCCAGAGTTTGCGCTGGCTTTCAGCATGGTAAGGGATGTCTTATGCTCAGCCTCCCCCAGCAGAAGGGAAGAGCTGGATTTATATCTCCACACCATGGTGGACTTGGGCTACAAATACGGAGGTTTTTCGTTCTATGATTACCATCATTCCTTCTCCGCCAAAGCAGCAGCCAGGCTGGCACAATTTCAGACAGGCACGGATTGGAGCCTTATGGACACTGAATTGTTCTGCCGTCACTTTGCTGGCTTGTCCTCACCATTGGCCGCTATTTGCCAATCCTCCCCCAACACCGCTGCCTGGAGTGCCAACGCAGCAGTTACTCGCCCATTCGAGTTCCCCTCCACCAGAGAGAGTTCAAGGCCCATCGGCCCCGGTACAGACATCCCAAGTGGACAAGTTTGGACGCTCTGTTCGGACCATAGGAGGAGCAGCTATCTGCAACAACTACAACTATGACTCATGTAATTTTAGCCAATGCCGCCTGCTTCATATCTGTATCATATGCCAGAGGGCACATCCCAGAAATGTATGTGAGACAAGCAGCAGAAGAAGGCATGACTAGGCCAAGTTAATGTGCTATGGCTGGGGCTCTATCTAACTTCACACCCCACTCCTTCCCTGGCCACCTTCCTTATCCAAGGATTTACAGCAGGGTTCCATACCGGCCTAATCTCTCTGCACCACACAACCTATGAATGCAGGAACCTCCACTCAGCGGCCACCGACGAGCAGGCCATAGACCAACTATTACACGCCGAACTGGAGCGAGACTTCATCATAGGTCCCTTCACACAGCCCCCTTTCATCACTTGGAGAGTTAGCCAAATTGGGCTGGTCAAGGGCAAGTTCTCGAATAAAGCTTGCTTGGTGTACGACCTGTCTGCGCCTCATTCTTCTCACGTGCCCAGCCTCAATTTCCTATTTCCCTCTGAGGAGTTCTCCCTGAAGTATGCCTCTGTAGATATGGCAATTCAGGCCATTATCAAAGCAAGCACAGGCCCCTGGCTCTCCAAGGCCGACATCTCAGACGCCTTTAAGCTCTTGCCTAACCACCTGTCCCTCTGATGTTGGCATGGCATTAAGTGGAAAGAGGCATACTACTTTGCTACCAAGCCAATATATAGTGTGTAGCGCTACCCCTGCGTCCGAGAAGCTGGCCGTCGCACCTTAGCAACAAGTGAGTCATCAACTGTTAGCAGGGAAGTTTGCTGACAGCTGAAAGAAAAAAAGTCCTGGCAATACAAAATAAAAAGAATGGCATGGGGTCCCCCTCAAGGAAATGAGTGAGTGGCCTCCCTGCTCCTGAACCATACCAGGCCACATGCCCTCAACATGGGGGTTTGGGTTTTTTACCAAAAAATATAAAAATAAATACAAACAGTAGAAATGCTTTTGACAATTCCTTTATTAAAAAATAAACAAACATTGTCCCCAGATGTGGATCCATTGTGAATCACGACACCCGCCACACTGCCGGACCCAAAAAAAAATGCTCCTCTGTCAATGAAGGCTGACCGCCTACTGCAGGCTCTGCTGTTTGACAGTTCTCATCTAGAAAAGGGGCAGAGCCACCTGGCGACATCACCTGGTGGCACTGTCCCTTTGTGATGTCACCAACCTAGCATGCACTGGTCGGTGACAGTTTTTTTTTCTTTTTTTGGGTCCGGTGGTGCGGCAAGTGCCATGATTGACAATGGATCTACATCGGGGGGACATTGTTTGTTTATTTATTTTTTACTTTTTTAATACAGGACTTGTAGTGTTTTTATTTATTTATATATTTATTTATTTATTTATTCAGGTCAGGATCTGGGGGCCCCAGGCTTCCAGATTCCGATAAGCACCCTGCCTGCAGATCCCCACAACCACAGCCCAAGTTTGTTGGTAAGAGGCCCTTGTCCTGATCAACATGGGAATAAGGAGCCCCCCGCCCCAAAGCACCCACCACCCCTATGTTAAGGGCATGTGGCCTTCGCTCATCCCCCTCCCCTTTCCTGGCCTGCCAGGCTGTATGCTCAGATAAGAGTCTGGTATAAACTGGTAGGGGGGACCCCATGCCGTTTTTTTTTTTTTTAATAACCAGGTGCCGGCAATTGCTACCATGAGATTTAATGTGATTTGACTCATTTTTTTCTTTAGAAATGTCATTTGTGCTGCAGCATGTTCTATACATGCTACAGATGCACCACTTTGCAGGCTGACAAAGGGGACCCCCAGGCACTAAAAAGAAAAAAATTCATTTTCATTTTAACCACTTTCTACCCGGCCACTGCACATAAACGGCCGGGTGGGTGCTCTCTCCTTCTGAGTGGACCTGAGTGTCCGGGTGACACAAGCGCATTGGGATCATGCACAGCGGCATGATCCTAATGCGCTCGTGTCACCCAGACACCGCGCATCTCCGATCGACAGGAAGGCTCTGTGATTTGCCCTCCTGATCACATGACAGCCGTGTCCAATCACAGCTGTCATGTGATGTAAATACAGAGCCTGTTGCTAGGCAATCAGCTCTCCTCTCCTCACACAGAAGTTGTCAGTGAGGAGAGGAGAGCGGATCACTGCAGCCGGCTGGTCATCAGTGAGTATGAGCGGTTTTTTACAGCTTTTTACTCACTGATAACCAGTCTAGTGTCCCCACGATGTAAAAAACACAAAGTAAACACACATGTCCCCAACACACATGTCCCCACATAGTAAAAACACCTGTCCCCCACATATGTAAAAGTAAAATCACATGTCCCAATGATTACCTGCATACATATGTCCGTGATCACCTGCGCACATCTGTACACGATCATTTGCTTACATCTGTCCGTGATCACACGAACCAATTATTATACACTTAACGGGATTTTTTTTACCAAAAACATGTAGCAGAATACATTTTGGCTTAAATTTATGACAAAATTCAATTTTATAGGATTTCTTTTGAAATAGAAAGAAGAAAATATTGTTTTATTTTTCCAAATTTCCGCTCTTTTTTCACTTATATCGCAAAAAATAAAAAACAGAGTCATGAATAAATACCATCAAAAGAAATCTCTATTTGTGTGAACAAAATGATAAAAATGTCATTTGGGTACAGCATTGCATGACCGCGCAATTGTCATTGAAAGTGCGAGAGCGCTGAAAGCTGAAAATTGGTCTGGGAAGGAAGGGGGTGAAAGTGTCCATCACTGCATTAAAATCACTGCTCCTTTAAAACAATCATTTAAAAAAAATGCATTGATACATGTCCCCCAGGGCAGTACCTGGGCCCCCATACTCTGTTTATGGCCAATTACTTGCTTATAAGCCTTCAAGCCTTTGATTTCTCATGTTCGGCTCCTATAGACTTCAATGGAGTTCTTGGCTTGGGGCCGAACTTTTCCCCTGTTTGGGAGTTCTGCTGCGAACCGAACAGGGGGGTGTTCGGCCCATCTCTAATTGCAACATTACATTTGTGAACAGCGTATTACATTGATCCTTGATGGAAAAAGCCCCTTTACATTGACAGTCAGAAGTGACCCCTTAGTTCCCTTTCAGATGAGAAGCCGGAGAGGAGGTAGAAACAGGCAGCTGAGTGTCTTACCACCCTCACCCAAACGTCTGCCAGAACTTTAACCACTTGCTTACTGGGCACCTAAACCCCCCCCCCCCGCCCAGACCAATTTTCAGCTTTTAGCGCTGTCACTCTTTGAATGACAATTGCGCACAGTCATACAACACAATACCCACTATACCCAAATTCAATTTTTAGCATTTTTTACCACAAATAGAGCTTTCTGTTTCATATTTTGTTAATAAATTTAGCAAGAAGGTAATTTTTCTCCTTCATTGATGTACGCTGATGAAGCTACACTAATGGGCAATGATAGGCACTGATAGGCTGCATTGATGGGCACCGATAGGCTGCATTGATGGGCACTGATAAGGTCGACACTGATGGGCACTGATAAGGCGGCACCAATGGGCATTAATAGGCGGCACTGGTGGGCACTGATGAGGTGGCACAGGTGGGCACTGATAGGTGGCATTGGTGGGTGGCACTGATGGGTGGCACTGAAGGGCATTGATAGGTGGCACTGATAGGTGGCACTGATAGCTGGCACTGATGGGCACTGATGGGTGGCAGTGATGCGCACTGATCGGCACTGGTAGGTGACACTGATAGGAAATCCATACCAGACCCTTATCCAAGCATGCAGCCCAGCAGGTCAGGAAAGGGGGACAAACAAGCGCCCCCCATCCTGAACCATACCAGGCCACATGCCCTCAACATGGGGAGGGGGTGGGTGCTTTGGGGCAGGGGGCAACCACTGCCCCGGGTTGTCGGAAGTGGCCCTTGTCCCCATCAACATGGGGACTAGGTGCTTTCGGGTGGGGGGCACAGAGCCCCCCTGACCCAAAGCACCCACCCCCCCATGTTGAGGGCATGTGGCCTGGTATGGCCCATGAGAAGGGGCGTTCATTTGCCCCCCCCTTCCCTGACCTGCTGGGCTACATGCTCAAATAAGGGTCTGGTATAGATTTTGGGGACCCCATGCCGTTTTTTTCTACTTTTTGGCGTGGGGTTTCCCCTCAAAATCTGTATCAGACCGAAGGGTCTGGCATTGTATTGGAGGCCATGCCATTTTTTTTTTATTTTGGCGTGGGGCTTCCCTTTAAGATTCTCAGAGCACAAGCCGCATACCACATTTCAGATCAGTTAAGATGATGAACCGACTTGGATGCAACTTACATTCAAATGAATGGGCTGAAATCATGCCCAGGTCAAAACAGAGTAGTGCAGGAACCTTTTTTTAATGTTGGACCGACACAGTCAACAGTTAAGACAGCTCTCCAAGAGAACCATTCATTTTGACATGTCATGTGACTTGTGTTCTGGAAGTCAGAGATTATGTTGGACCAGTGTGAACTGGCCCTTATTTGTACGTCTCACAAGTCCACAGAGCAAAATTGTATCAGTGGGTCCCTCATACTTTCAAATTTCTTTTGGGGGTTGTAGAGTACACTGGTCAGTCTGTCATTGCATGTTGTTTTTTAAACAGGTTGTTTCACATAATTCATTTTCCGATATTTATTTTCCCCCATTACATGTCTCTTTATAATCAATACCAATCTTTTTTTCATTACTTGGCTCATTTGTCATTTGTTGCTTTTTTCTTTGTCTGTTACCAAGGGCCCTATTACTGCCATGCTCTGCTACAAGTCTGTTATCAATGACCGTGACATTGCCCCACTATGCTACATTTTACTGATCACTGCTCTGTTCCATACACATCTCCTGGCTGTGTTCTAGGTACTGAGGGAATCCTTTAGTAACATCTGAATGGCAGATCAGAATACCTGTTTTGTAACAGCTCTGTGTAGGCATGCAAATTGCAATACTACATAAATTATATTAGATTTTCATTTTTTGACTAAAGTTTCTCTTTAAGGCTGATCAGTTGGAGTCATAATATTGTCTTCTATGTGTGGTTATGATGGCTATTAATGCTGTACCCAGCTTCGGTGCTTAGCAAACACACCTCCTCTTTTCAAATAATCTCCCCTCAATCATATAACAGTGTTAGTTCTAAAGGGTACTAAAGTTAATGTATTATGCAGTTTTTGCTTGGTTTTCCATTTGTGCAGTAAGGATATTATCAGGAGAACAGCTTACACTACACAGGGAGTCATTTAAAAAAACTACATGTGTTATTTTCCTTGCAATTATGATGGCAAATATAGATCTAGCATACTGTAAGAAAGAGGTATATGATAATTTTGCTGTCTTTCAATAATGTAGTTTAGAATCAAGGGAAAAAAGCTAGGTCATTATTGTGTAAAGTGTACCATTAATAGGGCTTAGTATCAAGGAGAAAAATTGGAACCATTATCAGCTACAATAAAAAAATTTTAGTATTCAGTACAGTCCATATGTTAGTTTGCATGTAATTTCAAACACACTGGGGTTTGATTTACTAAAGGAACACTCTGCACTGTTTTTTTCGTATTAAATGTACTGTGGTGAAGCTTTACTTTGTAAAGATTTCCCAATCAGGTGCTAGAAAATTTTTTTTTGCTTGCACATGATTGGATGATGGAAATCAGCAGAGCTTTACCAAATGTACTAAGCTTTGGGGAAAAATTGCACTTGCAAAGTGTACAGTCTATTTGTCTTTAGTAAATCAACCCCACTGTTTTTTTGCACGTGCTAAAAGAGCCAAACAAAGGAGTCAGATGAATATTTTTAGTGAAAATCGTCTTACAACTTTTACCTTGGCTCTGCTTACATTATTGCTTACTTACTGAAAATATTTGTTCATTATGTTCTAAAATAGATTAACAAAATCACAAATCTTTGTGCACTTGTTTTAAATTCTATCATTCATTATTACTCTTGTTTACTGAACAAGAAAGCAAGTGAACTGGCATATTTGTTTAAATATTTGCAAGCATCGTATTTTCAGTCTACTTCGGCATTCTGTTATGACATGGATGGTTTATTTCCATATTTTGAGGCACAGAATATGTGCCAGACTTTACACATCTGCTTGAGATAGTGTTCCAGTCTTTCTTGAACATTGTGTACTCTTTTTGCAGTCTTGAGATTTTGCCAGTTCTATTTCAAAGCAATGCAGTGCAAATTATACACATTTTCCTGATACCAAGAAGAGAACAGATGGAAAAATAAGTAGCAATATTGTATCTCTGTTAACAAAACCTAAAAATTGTTTATTTCTAATTTCCAACTTTTACAAACATACCCTTTTGTGTGCATAAAATATGGGGATGGAATGAGTTGGGTCGCTAAGTATTTGTATAGTACAAGATAAGCAACCAGAATCAGAAGTGTGGCTCAAAGACAGACTACCCTACACTGGCCATCATTTTCAGACCATTTAACTTAAACATTGATGTTTCTCAGCTCTAATTGTGTGGTGCTGACCACCGATTCCGGTTTACCTACCTATCATTGAAAATGAGTTACAATGTAAATGGAGTGCACTGAATTTATCACTGCACATATTTTTATGTAGCTAAATCTTTACGTTGTATTTAGTTTGATATAGGACTTCAGGATGACTGTCTGAACTTGCTTCATCTCCTTATGCCACGTACACACGACCAGACTTTACGGCATACTTGGTCCTGTGGACGGGAGTCCGTCGGACAATTCGATCATGTGTGGGCTCCAGCAGAGTTTTTTTCCCCAAAAGTTTGAGGGACCTAGAAATGAAACATGTTTCAAATCTTTTCGATGGACTCGAGTCCGGTCGAAAAGTCTGCTCGTCTATATGCTAGTCCGATGGACAAAAACCGACGCTAGGGCAGCTATCGGCTACTGGCTATGAACTTCTTTGTTTTAGTCCGGTCGTATGTCATCACGTACGAATCCGTCGGACTTTGGTTGATCGTGTGTAGGCAAGTCCGTTCATTCGGAAAGTCCGTTGAAAAGTCCGCCGGACAAAGTCTGCCGCAGAGTCCGGTCGTGTGTACGCATTACATGTATAAAGATTTTTAGCTTATACATTCTATTTATCGGGCTTGTATTAATCAGCTTCTAGGGCTGTGACTGAGCTTTCGACCACACTCAGCTGGCCATCATTATCAGAACATACACCCTATGCATTTATGTTTCTCAGCTCATAATTGTGCAATAAAGATCTATGCTTCTAGACTTACCTACCCATGATTGAAAATTAGTTCATTGTGATACATGAATTTATCGCTGTCCATATTTTTTCTTGTTGCCAAATCTTTTTTTGATGCAGGACTTTAGGATAACTGAGCTTGCTCCAGTAGCATTTAACTTTCATTTTGTTAGATGTATAAAGACTTTTAGCTTATACATCCTATTTATTAGGCCTGTATTAACAAACTTTTAGGGTTGTGCCTAAAAGCTTAGTCACATTCAGCATATTAAAAAAAATGCACTTAGCTGACCCAAGCTCAATTCAAACTTTTGCTACAAGTCACAACTGGGTCTAAGCAGATTATAGCTTGGGCTTGGAGGATACCAAAACTTTGAAACTAAACTCCTTGAAACCAAAAACAGAATCACTGAAGCCATGATTCATAGCAAAATTAAGGTGACTTTATTAGATAAAGTACCCAAAGTTTGGCATTCATGGATGGACCAATTCTCTGTTGTGCTTTGACTCCTCACTATTCAAACTCTTAATAGGTAATGAATAAGCGCACCTGTGTGTGCGAAACGCGTCTACCATTTGAACTGTTTGTAACACTTGGGATGTTCATTTATTAACCGGTTCAATACAGGGCAATTTCACCCCCTTCCTTCCCAGGCCAATTTTTAGTTTTTAGCGCTGTCACACTTTAAACGTCAATTGCGAGGTCGTGCGACGTTGTACCCAAAAAAAATTGACGCCCTTTTTTCACCACAAATAGAGCTTTCTTTTGGTGGTATTTGATCGCCTCTGCGGTTTTTATTTTTTGCACTATAAACAAAAGAAGAGCGACAATTTTGAAAAAAACACAATATTTTTTAATTTTGCTATAATAAATATCCCAATTTTTTTTTTTAAAAACAAATTTTTTCCTCAGTTTTGGCCGATACGTATTCTTCTACATATTTTTGGTAAAAAAAAACGCAATAAGGGTATATTGATTGGTTTGCACAAAAGTTATAGCGTCTACAAAATACGGGATAGATTTATGGCATTTAAAAAATATATATATTTATTTATTTTTTTAGAGGCGATCGCGATTTTTTTTCATGACTGCGACATTATGGCGGACACATCGGACACTTTTGACACATTTTTGGGACCATTCACATTTATACAGCGATCAATGCTATAAAATTGCATTGATTACTGTGTAAATGTGACAGGCAGTGAAGGGGTTAACCACTAGGGGGCGGGGAGGGGTTAAGTATGTTTCCTAGGGAATGATTCTAACTGAAGGGGAGGGGACGCTCAAGGGGAGGAGACCGATCAGTGTTCCTCCATTCTGGGAACACAGATTGCTCTCCTCAGAGCTGACAGGCTGTGGATCTGTGTGTTTACACACACAGATCCACATGCCGGCCCGGTTAACGGGCAATTGCGGGTGCCCGGGGGACATCGCGGCTGCCGGGCACATGCACCGGGTCCCGAGCAACGCAGCGGGCGCGCGGGCACGCTCCCGGCGGCGCGCGCGCGCCCCCTAGATGGCCGGGAATCCCAGGACGTCATATTACGTCCACCCAGGATGGCAGATCCCATCTGTGGACGTCATATGTCTATAGCTGGGTAATGAAGTGGTTAAACAAGAATTTTGATGGATCTTGGAGTGCAGCCATTTCTTCAGTGTTGTCTGAATAGGTAGCTATCCTGATAGTCACTGGCTCTGCTACCTTGATATTTCATTTCCAACAGTTCGAGGGAGACCCTGTATCCCCAATACCCAACCTTTACCCCCTTTTCTTTCTTTTAAAATTCCCCTCCTTTTACTTCTTTGCTTCACAACTTGGACACCAGTTTCTAGGATATGTCACTTGATCTGAGAATATGAAGGCAATGTTCTACTTTTTTATATGTCCAAAGTTGATGTTTATTTAGAAAAATGTAATTTTAGTATGCCTCTGCCTATAAACTATGTATTCGAATTGTCTTGACTTTGCGGGTGATTTTGTATATGACCCAGTATAGTGAATAATGTAATTCTTTTCTCAATAAAAATCATTGAATGAGAAAAAAGATGCAATGTTTTATCATCATAATCTTTGCCTTTTATATCAACTGGTGAATAACATAACAGAAAAGGTTTTCCATCTTTATCTTTGGTTAATATTGTGACTATGTCCCAAACCTTTTTGTATACAAAGACTGATGTTGCGCAAACTCTGAAGTATATGTGCATCAACAAATCATAATAATTTCATAACCTGTGACATATATTATAAACAAAATAAATAGCATATAAAGTGCATAACAATATTGCAGTCCATTTCAAGTTGCATCTGTATATTAAGATGTAGAACAGTTAATTCTCCAGCGGCGATGTGACAACTATAATCACTTGCTTCCAAATAAAGTGCTTCTTGTGTGAATATGTGTAAACAAAATAGTGTACTTTCACCTCCTTGTGACACCTCTGTGCTCCCAGAACTCTCACCTTACTGAGTAATCAAAAGAGCCTTTTGATTACAATGCTCAGGGTGATGTTCCATCGATCCTAGCCTGGTTCCAGGTCACCAGATGTGTTTAGATAACACTAAGTAGTGGTCTCTTTAAGACTCCGTTCACCACGTAAAGCAAAGTAACCATAGTGTAGTAGTTCAAATCGCTATATTTAAAAAGAAAATAGTAACTCTTACATTCAAATTGATAAAAACACCTTGTAATGTTAACCATTTCAGCCCTGTAAGGATTTACCCCCTTAATGACCAGGTCACGTTATTTTAACTGACAATTGCATGGTCATGCAACGTTGTACCCAAACAAAATTGATGTCCTTTTTTCCCCACAAATAGTGCTTTCTTTTGGTGGTATTTAATCACCTCTGAGGTTTTTATTTTATAAACAAAAAAAGAGCAACAATTTTTAAAAAAATAATATTTTTTACTTTCTGCTATAAAACATATCCAATAAAAATATGTAAAAGATCTAATTTCTTCATCAGTTTAGGCCAATTTGTATTCTGCTACATATTTTTGTTAAAAAAATCCCAATTAGCATATATTGATTGGTTTGCACAAAATTTATTGCGTCTACAAGCTATGGGATAGATTTAGGGACTTTTTTCTTTTTTTTACTAGTAATGGCAGCGATCAGCGATTTTTTTTTTCTTTTGCGGGACTGCGAAATTGCGGTGGACAAATTGGACACTAAGTGACACTTTGGAGACCAGTGACACCAATACGGGGATCAGTGCTAAAAAAATGCACTGTCACAGTATACATGACACTGGCAGGGAAGGGGTTAACATCAGGGTCGCTCAAAGGGTTAAATGTGTTCCCTATGTGTGCTTTCTTACTGTGTGGGAGATGCTGACACTAGACAAAGATAGAGATCGGTGTTCCTGATTAGTAGGAATTTCAGATCTCTCTCTTCCTCTGTGACGGAATGACGGTCTGCTTTGTTTACAAAGGATCGCGGGTGGCCGCCGGCCATCGCAGCCGCTGGACCTGCTGATTGGCTCCCACTGTGTCCAATCACAGTGGGAGCGGATCAGCGGTGGCACACGCACCCCCCAGACCAGGGAGCGCGAACAACGTACAGGTACGTTGTTTCACACAGCCGGGCCGTCCTGCCGCAGTATATGTATGGTGGGTGGTCCAAAAGTAGTTAAAACATAAAGCGGCATACAAGTTTGCAAAATCACTTCCAGTCTGGAATGCTCTACGCATTACGTCACATCTCGTGACTTCATCAGGGGACAAACCTATTGTTTTGGTTCTGTGAAAAACTCTGTTATTTCAGGTTCTCACATGACAGGTAGTGTTTCTACCAACATCAACACCTCTCCTTACTCTGACATCAAGTGATAAGTGTCTCCAGGGAGCACTATCAATGGGATTTCTGTCTCTCATATCAAGAAAACAGCATGTCAATATTTGCTGCCAAAGATGTGGGCACAGCTTACTTTATTTGGCAAAACTGTTCATGGAGCATGAAACAGAGCAAGCCTCTTTTTATTCTCTTTCATGTCACTAAATCTATGCGTCCATTGGTTCTACCATGGTAATGCCCTGTACACACGATCGGAATTTCAGACGGAAAAAGTGCGATCAGATTGTGTTGTCGGAAATTCAGATCGTGTGTGGGCTCCATCGGACTTTTTCCGTCGGAATTTCTGACACACAAAGTTCGAGAGCAGGATATAAAATTTTTCGACAACAAAATCCGATCGTTTAAATTCCGATTGTGTGTACACAAATCCGACGCACAAAGTGCCAGGCATGCTCAGAATAAATTAACAGACAAAAGCTATTGGCTACTGCCCCGTTTATAGTCCCGACGTACGTGTTTTACGTCACTGCGTTCAGAATGATTGGATTTTCCGACAACTTTGTGCGACCGTGTGTATGCAAGACTAGTTTGAGCCAACATCCGTCGGAAAAAATCCAATGGATTTTGTTGTCGGAATGTCCCATCAATGTCCGATCGTGTGTACAGGGCATAAGTCTTAAAATTTCTTACTCTTGCATTTTTTTTTTCACCACTACCAGGCCTTAGAAAGAAATCACACATAATTGAAAAATTATTTCAGCATTATTAGCCCTCAGCTTAAGGTAATATTAAACCCCAAAACAAAAATGTATAATATCATAGCATGCCAATCCTTAAATGTGGCACCAGAATTGTGTTTATTTTTTCAGACTTTTTTCTTTTATTTTCACCTACTTACACTACACTCTCCCCAGATTTTTCACCTACTTACACTACCCTCTCCCCAGATTGGCAATGCTGCTATCCAAAGGTGTCTTCATTGCTGCTTTATCGAAAATGGAGACATCCAGAGAGTAACACACTACCTTTCTTAGGATGTCTCCATTTTGGATAAAGCAGCAATGAATACACCTTTGGATAGCAGCATTGCCCATCTGGGGAGAGGATAGTGTAAGCTGCACCAGCAGATGTCGATTTATTTGACATCGTATGACATCCTCCATGTGCAGGTCTTGTGCATGCCCTAGGGGCCACACAGTGGCGCTGTCACCCACTGTGCCCAGTCACAGTGATCACATGTCAATAGTACACAATGGCTTTCATTCATAGGCATTCACTGTGTATTATTGTGATTAGTCACAGTGATCACATGGTACAGACAGGACCAATCACAGCGCCCCTGTACCATGTGATAGCCGTGGCCAATCATAGCTATCACAATTGTACACAATGGCACATGAATGGATGCCATTCATAAAAATTATTGCTTATAATAGTGATCATCACTGTAATAGGCAATCATAGTTTTTTTTTAAAAAACACCTCCCCAGAGCAGTATAGTGTCACTAGGGTGACTGTACTGCTGTGGTCCCAGTATAAAAAAAAGAAAATGTAAAAAAAGAAAAAAAATTCAAAATTTTCACTAAGCTAAGCAAAAATCCACACGGACAGCCTAGTTGCCTTTAGCAAATTGCATACTGTGTACAATACAGACAAAGAGGATCCTAACATGTTAGGCAGACCATTATATTATCTCATATACAGTCTACAATTACCTCATAAATGCTGTGTCATAGCATTGTGGAGGTCAGCGCCCTGAACCTGTTATGCCGCGTACACACGAGCGGACTTTACGGCAGACTTTGTCTTGCAGACTTTCGACGGACTTTATGACGGACTTTCCAAATGAACAGACTTGCCTACACACGATCAATCAAAGTCTGATGGATTCGTACGTGATGACGTACGACCGGACTAAAACAAGGAAGTTCATAGCCAGTAGCCAATACTTGCCCTAGCGTCGGTTTTTGTCTGTCGGACTAGCATACAGACGAGCGGACTTTTTGACCGGACTCGAGTCCGTCAAAGATTTGAAACATGTTTAATTTCTAGGTCCGTAAAACTTTTGGGGAAAAAAGTCCGCTGGAGCCCACACACGATTGAATTGTCCGATGGACTCCGGTCTGACGAACCAAGTATGCCATAAAGTCCGGTTGTGTGTATGCGGCATTAGACTATGGACCCTCTTGTCTGACAAAGGTAGTTTAAAATGACCTCATTCTCAGACTCAGACTTACTGTTTGCTGTAAAATGATGTTTAGTCAATTTAGTCTAAACTGTTCAGATTGGGAATCCTTCATGCTGTATGTCCCTGGGCTCACTAAGACCTCTAGAGAACCCCTTGCCAATTAATGTTTACATTTTAGGAAATAAAGAAATGTAATGCAGTACATAAAAGTGAAAAAACTACAAAAATGGTAATAACTAAACGGTGGAAACTGAGTAGCCTTCTAGGTATCCATGATAATGCTTACAGTATATTCATGTTTGGTAGAATGCACTTAACAACAGTTTCTTAAAAAGTAAATTAATGGTAGATACTGTAAAGTAAGGATGAGCTTCGAGTTCGAGTCAAACTCATGTTCGACTTGAACATCAGCTGTTCGCCAGTTCGATGAACAGCGAACAATTTGGGGTGTTCGCGGCAAATTCGAAAGCCGCGGAACACCCTTTAAAAGTCTATGGGAGAAATCAAAAGTGCTAATTTTAAAGGCTTATATGCAAGTTATTGTCATAAAAAGTGTTTGGGGACCTGGGTCCTGCCCCAGGGGACATGGATCAATGCAAAAAAAAGTTTTAAAAACAGCCGTTTTTTCAGGAGCAGTGATTTTAATAATGCTTAAAGTGAAACAATAAAAGTGTAATATCTCTTTAAATTTTGTACCTGGGGGGTGTCTATAGTATGCCTGTAAAGTGGCTTATGTTTCCTGTGTTTAGAACAGTCTGACAGCAAAATGACATTTCAAAGGAAAAAAAAGTCATTTAAAACTACTTGCGGCTATTAATGAATTGCCAGTCCGACAATACACATAAAAGTTCATTGATAAAAACAGCATGGGAATTCCCCACAGGGGAACCCTGAACCAAAATTTAAAAAAAAAATGACGTAGGGGTCCCCCTAAATTCCATACCAGGCCCTTTAGGTCTGGTATGGATATTAACTGGAACAACGGCCAAAATTTAAAAAAAAAATGGCGTGGGGCCCCCCTCAAAATCTATACCAAACCCTTCAGGTCTGGTATGGATTTTAAGGGGAACCCCGCACCAAAATTAAAAAAAAATGGTGTGGGGTCTCCCCAAAAATCCATACCAGACCCTTATCCGAGCACGCAACCTGGCAGGCCACAGGAAAAGAAGGGGGGTGAGAGAGCACCCCCCCTCCTGAACCATACCAGGCCACATGCCCTCAACATTGGGAGGGTGCTTTGCAGTAGCCCCCCAAAACACCTTGTCCCCATGTTGATGGGGACAAGGGCCTCATCCCCACAACCCTTGCCTGGAGGTTGAGGGGGTCTGCGGGCGGGAGGCTTATCTGAATCTGGAAGCCCCCTTTAACAAGCGAACCCCCAGATCCCGGCCCTCCCCCCTGTGTGAAATGGTAAGGGGGTACAAAAGTACCTCTACCATTTCACAAAAAACTGTCAAAAATGTTAAAAATGACAAGAGACAGTTTTTGACAATTCCTTTATTTAAATGATTCTTCTTTCTTCTATCTTCTTTCTTCTATCTTCTATCTTCATTCGCTTTCTTCCTTCATCCTCATCTTCTTCTGGTTCTTTCTTCCGGTGTTCTCATCCGGCATCTTCCTCCGCGGCGCCGGCGTCTTCTTCCCTCTGTCTTCTGGGCCGCTCCGCATCCAGCATGATGGGATGGGAGGCTCCCGCTGTGTGACGCTTCTCCTCTTCTGACAGTTCTTAAATAATGGAGGGTGGGGCCACCCGGTGACCCCGCCCCCTCTGACGCACAGTGACTTCCCTGTCTGCCCCCCTCTGACATCACGGGGAATGTCACAGGGAAGTCCCCATGCGTCAGAGGGGGTGGGGTCACCGAGTGGCCCCGCCCTCCGTTATTTAAGAACCATCAGAAGAGGAGAAGCGTCACACAGCGGGAGCCTCCCATCCCATCATGCTGGATGTGGAGCGGCCCAGAAGATGAAGTGAAGAAGACGCCGGCACCACGGAGGAAGATGCCGGACGAGAACACCGGAGGAAGAACCAGAAGAAGAAGATGGAGAAAGAAACCGAAGGAAGATAGAAGAAAGAAGATAGAGGATTGAAGATAGAAGAAAGAAGAAGCATTTAAATAAAGGAATTGTCAAAAACTTTCTTTTGTCATTTTTAACATTTTTGACACTTTTTTTTGTGAAATGGTAGGGTACCCCCTTACCATTTCAAACAGGGGGAGGGGCGGGATCTGGGGGTCCCCTTGTTAAAGGGGGCTTCCAGATTCTGATAAGCCCCCCACCCGCAGACCCCCCAGAACCTCCGTGCAAGTTTTGTGGGGATGAGGCCCTTGTCCCCATCAACATGGGGACAAGGTGTTTTGGGGGCTACCCCAAAGTACCCTCCCAATGTTGAGGGCATGTGGCCTGGTACAGTTCAGGAGGGGGGGCGCTCTCTCGTTCCCCCTCTTTTCCTGTGGCCTGCCAGGTTGCCTGCTCGGATAAGGGTCTGGTATGGATTTTTGGGGAGACCCCACGCCATTTTTTTAAAATTTTTGGAGCGGGGTTCCCTTTAAAATCCATACCAGACCTGAAGGGTCTGGTATAGATTTTGAGGGGGACCCCACGCCATTTTCTTTTTTAAAATTTTGTCCGGGGTTCTCCTTAATATCCATACCAGACCTGAAGGGCCTGGTATGGAATTTATGGGGACCCCCACGTAATTTTTTTTAAAATTTTGGTTCGGGGTTCCCCTGAGGGGAATTCCCATGCCATTTTTATCAATGAACTTTTATGTGTATTGTTGGACCGGCAATTCATTAATAGCCGCATGTAGTTTTAAATGACTTTTTTTCCTTTGAAATATCATTTTGCTGTCAAACTGTTCTAAACACGGGAAACATGCGCCCTTTTACAGGCACACTATAGACACCCCCCAGGTACGAAATTTAAAGGAATATTACACTTTTATTGTTTCACTTTAAGCATTATTAAAATCAGTGCTCCTGAAAAATCGTCCGTTTTTAAAACTTTTTTTTGCATTGATCCATGTCCCCTGGGGCAGGAACTAGGTCCCCAAACACTTTTTATGACAATAACTTGCATATAAGCCTTTAAAATTAGCACTTTTGATTATTCATGTTCGTGTCCCATAGACTTTAACGGTGTTCGCGTGTTCGAACACATTTTTTGCCTTTTCGCATGTTCTGGTGCGAACCGAACAGGGGAGTGTTCAGCCCATCCCTACTGTAAAGTAAGAAAACATGACAAGATAGGAAAAGACGTGTAACAATATCAAAAAAGTATACAGTATCTCACAAAACTGAGTACACCCCTCACATTTTTGTAAATATTTTATTATATATTTTTATGTGACAACACTGAATAAATGACACTTTGCTACAATGTAAAATAGTGAGTGTACAGCTTGGATAACAGTGTAAATTTGTTGTCCCCTCAAAATATCTCAACACACAGCTATTAATGTCTAAACAGCTGGCAACAAAAGTGAGTATGCCCCTACGTGAAAATGTGCAAATTGGGCCCAATTAGCCATTTTCCCTCCCCTGTGTCATGTGACTCATTAGTGTTACAAGGTCTCAGGTGTGAATGGAGAGCAGGTGTGTTAAATTTGATGTGATCACTCTCACTCTCTCATACTGGTCACTGGAAGTTCAACATGGCACCTCATGGCAAAGAACTCTCTGAAGATCTGTAAAAAATAATTGTTGCCCTACATAAAGATGGCCTAGGCTATAAGATGATTACCAAGACCTTGAAACTGAGCTGCAGCGTGGTGGCCAAGACCATACAGCGGTTTAACAGGGCAGGTTCCACTCAGAACAGGCCTCGCCATAGTAGACCAGAGAAGTTGAGTTCATGTGCTCAGCATCATATCCAGAGGTTGTCTGTAGGAAATAGACGTATGAGTGCTGCCAGCATTGCTGCAGAGGTTGAAGGGGTGGGAGGTCAGCCAGTCAGTGCACAGACCATACGCAGCACTGCATCATGATGCACAAGAAAGCGCTCAGTTTTCTGAAGACAAGCAGACTAAGGACATGGATTACTGGAATAGGGTTTAGGTCTGGAGACATGCTTGGCCAGTCCATCACCTTTATCCTCAGCTTCTTTAGCAAGGCAGTGGTCGTCTTGGAGGTGTGTTGTTATGTTGGAATATTGCCCTGCAGCCAAGTCTCTGAAGGTATGGGGGATCATGCTCTGCTTCAGTATGTCACAGTACATGTTGGCATTCATGGTTCCCTCAATGAACTGTAGCTCCCCAGTACCGGCAGCACTCATGCAGCCCCAGACCCTGACACTCCCACCACCATGCTTGACTGTAGTCAAGACACACTTGTCTTTGTACTCCTTACCTGGTTGCCGCCACATACGCTTGACATCATCTGAACCAAATATATTTCTCTTGGTCTCATCAGACCACAGGACATGGTTCCAGTATCTCATGTCCTTAGTCTGCTTGTCTTCGGCAAACTGTTTGCGGACTTTCTTGTTCATCCTCTTTAGAAGAGGCTTCCTTCTGGTACGACAGCCACGCAGACCTATTTGATGCAGTGTGTGGCGAGCAGTGATTTTAATGATGCTTAAAGTAAAATAAAAAGTGAAATATTCCTTTAAATATCGTACCTGGGGGGTGTCTATAGTATGCCTGTAAAGTGGTGCGTGTTTCCCATGCTTAAAACAGTCCCTGCACAAAATGTCATTTTTAAAGGAAAAAAGTCATTCAAAACTGCTTGCGGCTTTAATGTATTGTCGGGTCCTGGCAATATGGATGAAAATCAGTGAGACAAACGGCATGGGTACCCCCAAGTCCATTACCAGGCCCTTTGGGTCTTGTATGGATATTAAGGGGAACCCTGCACCCAAATTAAAAAAGGAAAGGTGTAGGGCCCCCAACAGTATACAGGCGGTGCAAACAAGACAGGGACTTTAGGTATGTTGTTAAGTAGAATCTGTTTAATTTTGAACTGGTACATTTTTAACGTGTTTAGCTCCAGCCAAAAAATCTATTTTAAGCTTTTTGGAAAACCTAGGGAAGGGTTATCACCCCTGTGACATTTGTTTTGCTGTCTGTGCTCCTCTTCAGAAGATTTCACCTCACTTTTTGTCCCAATGACAAATGTTTTTTGAAAATTTGGGTTTTTTTGTGAAACAAGGATTGGTGATAAAGCATCAGTGGAAAGGAGAAAAGTTTTTTCCCATATTAACTCTTACAGGAGAGAATTTCCCTTCCTAGGGGTAGATTTCATCTCACGTCCTGTTGTCTCCTTCCGTTTGCAAGTAGGAGTCGTTTGTAAGTTGGATGTTTGAAAGTAGGGGCCTGCCCTATATACTCAGCAGAAATTTGGGCCTTATGTGTTGTTGTGGCCACAACACTTAAGCCCTCACAGGGCCCTGCTGTGAAATATTAGATCAAGAATTGTAATTACATGCCCCTGTTGAACAGGGGCAGAAAAATTCGGCCTTTGGTGGTGGTGGTGGTGGTGGTGCCATAACACTGTAAGTCCTCACAGATACTCTTGCTGGGTGCAGAAATGGGCCCTGCTGTGAAATATTAGATCAAGAATTGTAATTACATGACCCTGTTGAACAGGGGCAGAAAAATTGGGCCTTTGGTGGTGGTGGTGGTGGTGGTGGTGGTGCTGGTGCCACAACACTGTAAGTCCTCACAGATACTCTTGGTGGTCGCAGAAACGGGCCCTGCTGTGAAATATTAGATCAAGAATTGTAATTACATGCCCCCATTGAACAGGAGCAGAAAAATTGGGCCTTTGGTGGTGGTGGTGGTGGTGCCACAACACTGGAAACCCTCACAGATGCTCTAGTTGGAACGCAGGAACTAGCCCTGCT
Source organism: Aquarana catesbeiana (assembly GCF_042186555.1). Lineage (NCBI taxonomy): Eukaryota > Metazoa > Chordata > Amphibia > Anura > Ranidae > Aquarana > Aquarana catesbeiana. The sequence continues at coordinate 296,199,325 of NC_133326.1, forward strand.
GCAAAGAATTGCATCAAAAATTGTAATTACAGGCCCCTGTTAAACAGGGGCTGAAAAATTGGGCCTTAGGCACTGGTGCTGGTGCCACAACACTGCAACACCTCACAGATACTCTAGTTGGAGCACAGGAACTAGCTCTGCTGCAAAGAATTGCATCAAAAATTGTAATTACACGCCCCTGTTAAACAGGGGCTGAAAAATTGTGCCTTAGGCACTGGTGGCGGGACTGGCGGTGCCCACAACCAAAAATGTTCTTACAAGCTATCATCATGATCATTGAGGAGGAAGAGGATAATTACTCAGTATAACAGGATAGTCACTCAGCATCAACATAGGCAGTCTTTGAAGGGATCTGACATTTCAAAAAAATGTATTCGGTTACATCAGCATCAGGTGCTTGGTAGCTGGTGGTGATCCAAGACTGATTCATTTTTATGAAGGTCAGTCGATCGACCGAGTCGGTGGACAGGCACACCCTGTGATCAGTTACAAAGCCTCCAGCAGCACTGAATGTACATTCCGAAAGAACGCTAGATGCAGGACAGGCCAGTAGCTCAATTGCATACTGTGCAAGCTCTGGCCAGTGATCCATCCTCAAGACCCAGTAACCCAGAGGATTTTCAGTGGGAAAGGTGTCCAAGTCAGATCTTGCCCCTAGGTATTTCTGCACCATGTAAAACAGATGCTGGTGATGGTTGCTGGAACCGATCATACCTTGGGGCTGCGGACTAAAAAATTGTCTGAACACAACGGTCAGACAGCCACCTTCTCCACCGCTCCTTCTTTGACTGACCGAAGCCTCAGCAACACGTTGTCCAGAAACAGGAGTTTGTAACCTCCCAGTCTCTGGGAACGCATTGCACAGACCTTTCTGCAAGGCCTCCCGAAGATGTTTCATTTTCTGCTCCCTCTGCGACGGCAAGATAAGGCCCGCAACCTTACCCTTGTAACGTGGATCAAGGAGGGTTGCCAGCCAGTATTATTCCTTCTCCTTGATACCACGAATACGAGGATCCTTCTGCAGGCTTTGCAGGATCAGGGAGGCCATGCAGCGTAGGTTTGCTGAGGCATTCGGCCCGGAGTCCTCTGGGTCACTAAGGACAACATGATCTGAAGCCACCTCCTCCCAGCCACGTACAAGTCCATGTGTTTCTTGGGACTGTAAATGATCCCTTAAAGACTGCTGCTGATGCTGGGTGCCAGGCTCCACCTCCATACTGACACAATCCTCCTCCTCCTCCTCTTCCTGTGTGATCGGCGGGCACACAGGAACACTGTCTGGATAAAGGGGGCCTTGAAAGCTAAGGAAATCCTCCTCTTCCTGCCTCTGTTCTGCCTCAAGTGCCCTGTCCATTATTCCACGCAGCGTGTGCTCCAACAGGTGGACAAGGGGCACAGTGTCACTGATGCATGCACTGTCACTGCTCACCATCCTTGTGGCCTCCTCAAATGGTGACAGGACAGTGCATGCATCCCTGATCATGGCCCACTGGTGTGGGGAAAAAAAACCAAGCTCCCCTGACCCTGTCCTGGTTCCATAGTCGCACAGGTACTCATTGATGGCCCTCTGCTGCATGTGCAGCCACAGCAGCATGGCCAACGTTGAGTTCCACCTGGTGGGCATGTCACAGATTAGGCGGTTAAATTCCTTTTAGAGGTCTGCCAGCCGAGCACTGGCATTATACTGGAGGAAATGCACACAGACTTTCCTTACCTGCCTCAGGACATCCTGTAAGCCCAGGTACCTGCCCAAGAACCGCTGCACCACCAAGTTAAGAACGTGAGCCAAGCAGGGCACATGGGTCAGTTGTCCCTGTCAGAGGGCGGAGAGGAGGTTGGTGCCATTGTCACAAACCACCATTCCTGCCTTAAGTTGGCATGGCGTCAACCACCTCTGAACCTGCCCCTGCAGAGCTGACAGAACCTTTGCCCCAGTGTGGCTTCTGTCCCCCAAGCACACCAGCTCAAGCACCGCATGGCATCTTTTGGCCTGCATAATTGCGTAGCCCCTTGAATGCCTACTGAGCACCGCTGGTTCCGAGGACAAAGCACAGGAAGAGGCCATGGAGGAAGAAGAAGAGGAGGGGGTGGAGAAGAGAGGTGTGTCAGAATGATTAGTAGTGGCATTTTGGAGGCGTGTTGGTGGAACAACCTCCAACACTACTGCACCTTGTCCTGCATCCTTCCCAGCTGCCAGCAGAGTCACCCAATGCGCGGTGAAACTTAGGTAACGTCCCTCTCCATGCCTGCTGGACCATGAGTCAGCGGTAATATGCCCCTTACCGCTGATCGACCTGTTCAGTGAGGCATGGACATTGCCTTCCACATGCCAGTAGAGAGCTGGAATCGCCTTCCGTTAGAAAAAGTGGCGTTTGGGTACCTGCCAGAAGGAAGGGAGCAGAGTCTACCAACTGAAAAGGTAGAAGTTAAAGTGCTAGTAATTTTGCCAAGCTAGCATTCAACCACTGGGCATGTGGATGGCTGGGAGCGAACTTCTTTCGGCAATGGAGCAGCTGGGGCAGGGAAATTTGCCTGGTACAATCTGATGTCGGTGTACAGAAAGCAGATTGCCCACAAGTACTTGGCTGTGACACACCTAATTCTACACCTTCATTCCTCTCAGTGCAGGTCTCAGAGAGGACTGAAGGTAAAGTGGGGTTGTAGATCTCAGCTGATGAGGAGCAAGGAGAGGTCCTCTTTGTTTTTTGGTGTGGGTCCTTTAGATACGCTTGCCAACAAACTGCATGTCAGGTCAACATATGTCTGGTCAAGCATGTGGTTCCCAAGCGGGAGATGTTTTGGCCATGTGAGATACGCTTGAGACATATGTTGCAAATAGCAGCGGTGCAATCTGATGCACTCGTCTCAAAAAAGGCCCAAACCAAAGAACTTTTGGAATAACACGCAGAGACAGCAGCGCCCTGCACATGCGGAGCTTTGCGGTGTGATGCAGTCAGTGTGCTGCCCTTAGGCTGGCCCCTGGAGGGCATCCTGCCTCGTTGATGATGTGCCTCCTCCTCCTCTCTCCTATCAGGCACCCACGTTGAGTCAGTGACCTCATCATCCCCTCCCTCCTCATCACTGGAGCAAACCTGGCAGTATGCTGCAGCAGGGGGAGCATGACTGCCAGATTGCTGTCCTTCTTGGGCACCCCCTTTGTCCGTGCTCACGTTACTGCCTTCATCTAGCTCAGTATCATCATCAGAGCCTTCTAAACGCTGGGCATCCTCCTGCAGCATGTACCCAACACTGTGGTCAAACAGTTCGGGGGACTCCTCAGAAGGACATGGTGGGGCAAGGGAAGGAGTCACTGATGCCATTGAGCCGAGGGAAGAGGACGCGTTGGCAGCTGCTTTGCCAGACAAAGTACCCTGAGCATGGGTGAGAGAGGATGAGGAGGATGAGGACGGCTTGGTCATCCACTCGACCAAGTCTTCCGCATGTTGCGGCATAACACGGCCAGCTGCCAAAAAAAAAGGCCAAGCGCGTCCCACGGCCACGTCTAGACAGAGCCTGCTTGCCCTCTTTTATTGGCTTGTGACTGTCTGCCTCTCCTTGTTGGCCTTCCAGACATACTAATGGCCTGCAGTGAGATGTAGCTGCACTAAGCTGGGATATATATATATATATAGATATATATAGATATATATATCTATATATATCTATATATATCTATATATATCTATAGATATAGATATATATAGATATATATACTGATACTGCAGCTAGCATAATCAACTGCCTGCCTGTAGTATGAGTATACCACCATTCTTCTACAGGTAGCTTTAGATGAGCACTGTGCAGAGGTCGCACTACACCAACTTGTAGCTTTAGCTGAACACTGTGCAGAGGATGCACTACACTAACGTTAAAATAATGTAGCTGCCTGCAGTAGTGATAGGATCAGGAAAACACCACCAACCTTCTACAGATAGCTTTAGCTGAACACTGTGCAGAGGACGCACTACACTAATGTTAAAATAATGTAGCTGCCTGCGGTAGTGATAGGATCAAGAAAACACCACCAACCTTCTACAGATAGCTTTAGCTGAACACTGTGAAGAGGACGCACTACACTAACGTTAAAATAATGTAGCTGCCTGCAGTAGTGATAGGATCAGGAAAACACCACCAACCTTCTACAGATAGCTTTAGCTGGACACTGTGAAGAGGACGCACTACACTAACTTTAAAATAATGTAGCTGCCTGCGGTATTGATAGGATCAGGAAAACACCACCAACCTTCTACAGGTAGCTTTAGCTGAACACTATTCAGAGGACGCAATACACTAACTTGTAGCTTTAGCTGAACACTGTGCAGAGGTCGCACTGCACTAACTTGTAGCTTTAGCTGAACACTGTGAGGAAGACACACTACACTAACTTGTAGCTTTAGCTGAACACTGTGCACTACACTAACTTGTAGCTTTAGATGAACACTGTTCAGAGGATGCACTACACTAACTTGTAGCTTTAGCTGAACACTGTGAGGAGGACGCACTACACTAACTTGTAGCTTTAGCTGAACACTGTGCAGAGGTCGCACTACACTAACTTGTAGTTTTAGCTGAACACTGTTCAGAGGACGCACTACACTAACTTGTAGCTTTAGCTGAACACTGTGCAGAGATCACACTACACTAACTTGTAGCTTTAGCTGAACACTGTGAGGAGGACGCACTACCCTAACTTGTAGCTTTAGCTGAACACTGTGCAGAGGTCACACTAAACTAACTTTTAGCTTTAGCTGAACACTGTGAGGAGGACGCAATACACTAACTTGTAGCTTCAGCTGAACACTGTGCACTACACTAACTTGTAGCTTTAGATGAACACTGTTCAGAGGACGCACTACACTAACTTGTAGCTTTAGCTGAACACTGTTCAGAGGACGCACTACACTAACTTGTAGCTTTAGCTGAACCCTGTGCAGAGGTCGCACTACACTAACTTGTAGCTTTAGCTGAACACTGTGAGGAGGACGCACTACACTAACTTGTAGCTTTAGCATATATATATGCTGATACTGCAGCTAGCAAAATCAACTGCCTGCCTGTAGTATGAGTACACCACCATTCTTCTACAGGTAGCTTTAGATGAACACTGTGCAGAGGTCGCACTACACTAACTTGTAGCTTTAGCTGAACACTGTGCAGAGGATGCACTACACTAACGTTAAAATAATGTAGCTGCCTGCAGTAGTGATAGGATCAGGAAAACACCACCAACCTTCTACAGATAGCTTTAGCTGAACACTGTGCAGAGGACGCACTACACTAACGTTAAAATAATGTAGCTGCCTGCGGTAGTGATAGGATCAAGAAAACACCACCAACCTTCTACAGATAGCTTTAGCTGAACACTGTGAAGAGGACGCACTACACTAACGTTAAAATAATGTAGCTGCCTGCGGTAGTGATAGGATCAGCAAAACACCACCAAACTTCTACAGATAGCTTTAGCTGGACACTGTGAAGAGGACGCACTACACTAACTTTAAAATAATGTAGCTGCCTGCGGTAGTGATAGGATCAGGAAAACACCACCAACCTTCTACAGGTAGCTTTAGGTGAACACTGTTCAGAGGTCGCACTACACTAACTTGTAGCTTTAGCTGAACACTGTTCAGAGGACGCACTACACTAACTTGTAGCTTTAGCTGAACACTGTGCAGAGGTCGCACTGCACTAACTTGTAGCTTTAGCTGAACACTGTGAGGAAGACACACTACACTAACTTGTAGCTTTAGCTGAACACTGTGCACTACACTAACTTGTAGCTTTAGATGAACACTGTTCAGAGGATGCACTACACTAACTTGTAGCTTTAGCTGAACACTGTGAGGAGGACGCACTACACTAACTTGTAGCTTTAGCTGAACACTGTGCAGAGGTCGCACTACACTAACTTGTAGTTTTAGCTGAACACTGTTCAGAGGACGCACTACACTAACTTGTAGCTTTAGCTGAACACTGTGCAGAGATCACACTACACTAACTTGTAGCTTTAGCTGAACACTGTGAGGAGGACGCACTACCCTAACTTGTAGCTTTAGCTGAACACTGTGCAGAGGTCACACTAAACTAACTTTTAGCTTTAGCTGAACACTGTGAGGAGGACGCAATACACTAACTTGTAGCTTCAGCTGAACACTGTGCACTACACTAACTTGTAGCTTTAGATGAACACTGTTCAGAGGACGCACTACACTAACTTGTAGCTTTAGCTGAACACTGTTCAGAGGACGCACTACACTAACTTGTAGCTTTAGCTGAACCCTGTGCAGAGGTCGCACTACACTAACTTGTAGCTTTAGCTGAACACTGTGAGGAGGACGCACTACACTAACTTGTAGCTTTAGCATATATATATGCTGATACTGCAGCTAGCAAAATCAACTGCCTGCCTGTAGTATGAGTACACCACCATTCTTCTACAGGTAGCTTTAGATGAACACTGTGCAGAGGTCGCACTACACTAACTTGTAGCTTTAGCTGAACACTGTGCAGAGGATGCACTACACTAACGTTAAAATAATGTAGCTGCCTGCAGTAGTGATAGGATCAGGAAAACACCACCAACCTTCTACAGATAGCTTTAGCTGAACACTGTGCAGAGGACGCACTACACTAACGTTAAAATAATGTAGCTGCCTGCGGTAGTGATAGGATCAAGAAAACACCACCAACCTTCTACAGATAGCTTTAGCTGAACACTGTGAAGAGGACGCACTACACTAACGTTAAAATAATGTAGCTGCCTGCGGTAGTGATAGGATCAGGAAAACACCACCAAACTTCTACAGATAGCTTTAGCTGGACACTGTGAAGAGGACGCACTACACTAACTTTAAAATAATGTAGCTGCCTGCGGTAGTGATAGGATCAGGAAAACACCACCAACCTTCTACAGGTAGCTTTAGGTGAACACTGTTCAGAGGTCGCACTACACTAACTTGTAGCTTTAGCTGAACACTGTTCAGAGGACGCACTACACTAACTTGTAGCTTTAGCTGAACACTGTGCAGAGGTCGCACTGCACTAACTTGTAGCTTTAGCTGAACACTGTGAGGAAGACACACTACACTAACTTGTAGCTTTAGCTGAACACTGTGCACTACACTAACTTGTAGCTTTAGATGAACACTGTTCAGAGGACGCACTACACTAACTTGTAGCTTTAGCTGAACACTGTTCAGAGGATGCACTACACTAACTTGTAGCTTTAGCTGAACACTGTGAGGAGGACGCACTACACTAACTTGTAGTTTTAGCTGAACACTGTTCAGAGGACGCACTACACTAACTTGTAGCTTTAGCTGAACACTGTGCAGAGATCACACTACACTAACTTGTAGCTTTAGCTGAACACTGTGAGGAGGACGCATTACCCTAACTTGTAGCTTTAGCTGAACACTGTGCAGAGGTCACACTAAACTAACTTGTAGCTTTAGCTGAACACTGTGAGGAGGACGCACTACACTAACTTGTTGCTTTAGCTGTACACTGTGCAGAGGTCGCACTACACTAACTTGTAGCTTTAGATGAACACTGTGAGGAGGACGCACTACACTAGCTTGTAGCTTTAGCTGAACACTGTGAGGAGGACGCACTACACTAACTTGTAGCTTTAGCTGAACACTGTGAGGAGGACGCAATACACTAACTTGTAGCTTCAGCTGAACACTGTGCACTACACTAACTTGTAGCTATAGATGAACACTGTTCAGAGGACGCACTACACTAACTTGTAGCTTTAGCTGAACACTGTTCAGAGGACGCACTACACTAACTTGTAGCTTTAGCTGAACCCTGTGCAGAGGTCGCACTACACTAACTTGTAGCTTTAGCTGAACACTGTGAGGAGGACGCACTACACTAACTTGTAGCTTTAGCTGAACACTGTGAGGAGGACACACTACACTAACTTGTAGCTTTAGCTGAACACTGTGCAGAGGTCGCACTACACTAACTTGTAGCTTTAGCTGAACACTGTGAGGAGGACGCACTACACTAACTTGTAGCTTTAGCTGAACACTGTGAGGAGGACACACTACACTAACTTGTAGCTTTAGCTGAACACTGTGCACTACACTAACTTGTAGCTTCTGCTGAACACTGTTCAGAGGACACACTACACTAACTTGTAGCTTTAGCTGAACACTGTGAGGAAGACGCACTACAATAACTTGTAGCTTTAGCTGAACACTGTGAGGAAGATGCACTACACTAACTTGTAGCTTTAGCTGAACACTGTGAGGAAGACACACTACACTAACTTGTAGCTTTAGCTGAACACTGTGCACTACACTAACTTGTAGCTTTAGCTGAACACTGTGAGGAGGACGCACTACACTAACTTGTAGCTTTAGCTGAACACTGTGAGGAGGACACACTACACTAACTTGTAGCTTTAGCTGAACACTGTGAGGAGGATGCACTACACTAACTTGTAGCTTTAGCTGAACACTGTGCACTACACTAACTTGTAGCTTTAGCTGAACACTGTTCAGAGGACACACTACACTAACTTGTAGCTTTAGCTGAACACTGTGAGGAGGACGCACTACACTAACTGTAAATAGTCTAGCTGCCTGACTGTGGTACTAATAGGATTAGAAGAACACCAGCAATTTTCTTCAGGTAGCTGTAAATACTGTCACAACACAAGCCTGCCTGTCCGTAGGAAGATAACAGGAATGGATCTAGCTAAACTGAATACAGTGTATATATATATATATATATATATATATATATATATATATATATATTTACACAACACCTGGGATGCATATATATACACAATACACTGTAAGTGCAGCTAACTCACTGACTTTCCTGCCTAATCTATCTAACTTAAATCAAATGACACTGTCTCTCTGTCTCTGTCTCTCAACGCCAGAACACACACTACACAGGGCCGCTGTGCAGGCGGCCTTATATAGCGTGGGGCGTGTACTAAACCTCCTGATCCATAATTGGCCAAAGCCACCCTGGCTTTGGCCAATTACAGCTCTCTCTACAGACGACGCTGTGATTTGCCAAGCATGCGGGTCATAGTGCATGCTTGGCCAATTATCAGCCAGCAATTGCCTTGCAATGGCGCAGTGAATGTGTATGGGCCGTGAATCGCCACACAAATTTGGCGCGAATGGCCCATATCGTTCGCAATTCAGCGAACGGGCGAACAGACGATGTTCGATTCGAACATGGGCTCGACTCGAACACGAAGCTCATCCCTACTCACAGGAGGTATCAGTCAGCGAGTGTCCCCACCCCCATACTATCACTGCATAGAATGCACCCCACAATCATACAAAGGGACCCCAGTTTTTACATATACTTCTCCCCTCTCCAGCTTTACAGGGATGCTTCAGATGAATATCGGGGGGGAGGGTATGAAATGACGGCTCAGGCTATCATTCTTACTGCCTCCCTCCCCCCTGAACATTTCTCCACCCTTCACTGTACACCAACTGTAACCCCACCATCCCCCATCTCTGATCCCTCAACAAATTCCTATATTATATTCTATTAATATCACACTGCCCCCCGGCTTCAATCACAGGGATCAGGAGTGTGTAGTGTACAGGGTGTAGGGGTCAGGAGTGTGTAATGTACAGGGTGTAGGGGTCAGGAGTGTGTAATGTACAGGGTGTAGGGGTCAGGAGTCTGTAATGTACAGGGTGCAAGGGTCAGGAGTGTGTAATGTACAGGGTGTAGGGGTCAGGAGTTTGTAATGTACAGGGTGCAGGGGACAGGAGTGTGTAATGTACAGGGTGCATGGGGGGACTGAATGACTGCCACAGACATCACCAGTGACACTAATACAGTGATCAGTGATAATAATATAAACTGTCACTGTAATAATGACACTGGCTGGGAAGGGGTTAACATCTTGGGTAATTAACAAGTGTTAATTAGTGCAATGGATAAGAGATAAAAAACAGAGACATTGTTCCCTCTGTACAGAACCCTGTGTTGATTGTCAACACGGGGCTCTAGGCTGTGATTGAACGGAGCAGCATGGCAGGTCCCGCCCATTAATCAAACCCGTAGGCAGGCAGTGACGTACCAATACACCCCTTTGCCTGCATGGGCCACCCGGCTTCAGTACATTGCAGGTGGGCTGTCTTCAAGTGGTTAAGGAGGGGTTGCCTATCAAACACACCTATTGCTACAATTGTATTCCAAACAGAAAGCTAATCCAGTATCCTTTAGTCTAGATATGCATAGTAAACCTCAGACATAAAATATGAACAAGGCATATCTCTCTATAGTGTGTACTTGCCTCAATTAAAGGCACCAAGTGTCATTTCTGTCTGCTGTTTTGTTCCTCTGCTATCAGCATGAATAGCTTCTGACAATTTTTCCTGACACCAAGAAAAAAGGGTGACGGGAGGAACCTCCAGCTGATTGACAGCCTCAGCTCTGTTCCTATGTGATGTGTGAAGGGGGTGTGTCACTTCCCTCCAATCAGCTCTCAGAGCTCTTCTCACTGAGCTCTGCAGAGTGTAACTTCAGCTCTCCAGTCCCCTTTATTCTGACCTCTCACCAAGCTTATAAATTCTGCACTTTGAATGGATGTAGAGAAGACAGACAAGTACAACCTATGTAGGAGGATATGCTTGATCTCTGTGTATCACATGAGGATAGTCCCTTCATTGGGTATATGTAAGGGTTTATAACAACTTTAACTAAGTCCATCACAAACAAGTAAAAATACAGCAGAGAATTTAAGAAACCATTGATGTAGCATTCCATGTATAATATATTTTTATTGAAATTGCAGAAGATAAAAATAGACCTAATTAGGATATTTTCTTCTAGTGCACTATATCTCTGTTTCCCATGTTTTATCTGTGCCTTAAAGTGGTTCTAAACCTTTACATATACCCATTGAAATGACTGGCCTCCGGTCATATGCAGAGATGAAACAAATCCCTCTATATAAAATGTACCTGTTATTTGCAGTCTTCTCTTCTTTACAGCTGTTCAAAGTGCAGAGTTTATAGAGCTTATCTGAGTTCTCAGAAAGCAGGGGGCGGGAGGCTGAAGTGACACTCTGCAGACCTCACTGAGGGGAGTTCTGATAGCGGATTGGAAGAAAAGGACACACCACTCTTCACACAGCACACAGAAACATAGCTGAGGATGTCAATCACAGCGTGTTGGAGCTCACTCCCCTGTTAACTGTTTTTCTCTTTGTGTCAGGAAAGCCTGTCAGAAGTAGCTCATGCATGTAGCAGAGGAATGAGGCAGCAGACAGAAATGACACTTAGTGCTCTGGATTAAGACAAGTATACACTATAGAGGGACAAGTTTTTTTCATATTTAATCCCAGAGGGTTACAACTCAAAATTTCAGGAGTAATATTCTTAAATATCTTCAACGTGATAGCAACAAAGTTAGTAAGGGGGCTGGATGACCTCAGTTACGAGGATCGACTACAAACATTAAACCTATTCTCTCTGAAATATGACACTTAAGAAGAGATATGATAGCAATATACAAATATCTTAATGGTGATTCTAGCATAGGGAATAAACTATTCAGTCTCAGAGAGTATAAGAAGACACGGGGCCACTCAATGAAATCAGAGGAGAAGCGGTTTAACCTTAAGCTGCTTAGGGGGTTTTTCACTGCCAGGATAGTAAGGATGTGGAACTTATTTCCACAATTGGTGGTGTTAGTGGGAAGTACTGATAGTTTCAGAAAACTCTTGGATGGGTATCTTAGTGAATACCGTATACAGGGGTATGGGTTATGATTTTTGACATGAACACACACACACCCACACAGGTTGAACTGGATGGACTGGTGTCTTTATTCAACCTTACCAGCTATGTAACTATGAAAATCTATCACAATATCAGTTATATTGTGAAGTTATATAGGTTGTCATTTTGGTTAAATGTCTATCCTTGTACATGCTTTTTTTGTTTAATTTTTATTTATTTTTTTAGATCAGCCCGTACTAGACTGTTATGCCCTGTACACACGGTACACACGGTCGATCCGAACCCTCTGTGATCGGAGCTTGTTGTCTGAAATTCCGACCGTGTGTGGGCACCATCGGACTTTTTCCATCGGATTTTCCGACACACAAAGTTTGAGAGCAGGCTATAAAATTTTCCAACAACAAAATCCGATCGCGTCAATTCCGACCGTGTGTGGCCAATTCCGAGGCACAAAGTGCCACGCATACTCAGAATAAATTCCGAGACGGAACTGCTCGGTCTGGTAAAATTAGCGTTAGGAATGGATATAGCACTTTCGTCAGGCTGCAATGTTTTAAATTGTTTAATGCAGCACACTCTCTTCTTCTTTATAATGCTAGAAGAATGAAGTAGTTTTGTTGCTCATATTCACACAGAGTTCTCACAAACTTATTTCTTTATTATTTATCATGATTTCATCAATATATTTTGATTTGTTTTAGATTTTAGTTTTTTCTTCATCAATCACACAAAATTTTCACCTCATGACTGTTGCAAATTGAATGTTAACAAGTATAACAGACTATAATTCTGAGCCCAACATTTTTCATTCTTGTCCCAATTATTTTATTTATTAATTTATTTTTGCCCACTACTGTCTATTGATATGTAAAACACTTTATTAAATCAGCAATTAGTGATCAATAATAACAATAATAACATCCAGTAAACATCATTTATTTATTGACCAGAAATGTCGGAAATTCCGATCATGTGTACATAAATCCAACGGACAAAGTGCCACGCATGCTCAGAATAAATAAAGAGATGAAAGCTATTGGCCACTGCCCCGTTTATAGTCCCGACGTACGTGTTTTACGTCACCGCGTTTAGAACGATCGGATTTTACGACAACTTTGTGTGACCGTGTGTATGCAAGACAAGTTTGAGCCAACATCCGTCGTAAAAAATCCTAGGATTTTGTTGCCGGAATGTCCGAACAAAGTCCGACCGTGTGTACGGGGCATTAGGGGGTCATTTACAAAAGGCAAATCCACTTTGCACTGAAAGTGCACTTGGAAGTGCAGTCACTGTAAATCTGAGGGGTAAATCTGAAATGAGGGGACGCTCTGCTGATTTTATCATTCAATCATGTGCAGGCTAAAATGCTGTTTTATATTTTCCTTGCATGTCCCCCTCAGATCTACAGCGACTGCACGTCCACGTGCACTTGTAGTGCAAAGTGGATTTTCCTTTTCGTAAATAACCCCCTTAGTGTTGTAGCAGTGAAAGATTTGTAGTTCAGTAAAAAAAAAAAAAATTGTTATGACTGCCACATTGTGCAGGATATCTCATCGGGGACTGTATAAACCTGGAAAGCAAAAGCAGATCATAAGGTTTTCTCAAGCTTTATGATTAACGCTAAAGTTTATCCTCAGGGACATCTACATTTACCTTCAATTCCCTAGCTGCAGTTTTATATGTGTTTAAAGCCAGAATGCAGCACAATAAGAGGCACAGAAATGGGGATATATGATAGTATTCCAGTTTGGAAAAAGGTTTTATAGGCAACACAAAAGTCTGCCCTCAAGGGTATGAACATCTACCATCAACTCCCTTGGTGCGGTTTTACTGTGTGAAATCAGAATAGAGAGCAATTATAGACACATTTAAAGTACACTGTATGGCAATGTTACAGCCTGGAAGGTAACTTTATTACAGGACATAAGCCAATTTCTTAAATCACTTTAAATTATTTATTGTAGCAGAAAACATCACTCGCAAAAAAAATACCAAAAACAAACTTATAATAATCATCCTATTAAAATGTTCTACAAATCTTTAAAACAAATGTAATACCGATACATGTACAATTGTTCTACAATGCAAATTGTTCAATTAATTATACTTTATTATAAGTTAAATCTCTATTCATTTTACTGTTAAAATTAGCTATATAAATATCCACTGAAGCTTAAAAAATGATTTTCACACTGGCTGCTCTCAAATGGTTTTCCCTCACTGTCTGTGCTTTAGTAAGCCTCTTATTGCTATTCTCCTAATAATAATAAAAAATTATCAGAGGCAGTATGCAATATCTCAGCAAAATTAGTACATGGAAAGAAATGAAAGGGCTAAAAGTACATTTCAAGTTGAAGTTGTTCTTTTGCCAAGGCCTACCGCATTTGTTCTGTGTTGTATCTTTGAAATAATTTTTCCTGTTCCTAGACCCTGCCCCCTGATGACACTATCAGTGTAGTCCAGTAGTCAAAAAAAAAAAAAAAAGGTGGCACTGGAATTTGCTCTGCACAGCATTTGTGGCTGTCATGCGGGCTGAGTTTCCAAAACTAGAGCTAGGACCTTTTCCCTGCATTTCAGGAGGCATGGCACTCTATTCACATGAATGGGCTGCTGTGCCCAAGCAAAATGCAGCTCGCAGAGCCCCAGCAGTGTGAATCAGGCCCAAGGGTAATTTTTTTTTACTGATTTAAATAATGCTAATGAATTCATGATAGACAGTCAATCTTGTGTAGGTCCACTTTAACACGCTGTCCAAAAGTAATGGTAGAAGTTTTGTCTGGACTTCCATCATTAAAGATGAACTTGCCCTTATTTTTTAAATAAAGGTCAGCAGCCACAAACACTGTAGCTGTTGACTTTTTTTTTAAATCAGGTACTTATCAGTCCATGGAGTCTAATGCTGTCTTCTTGTAGCTCACTTTTATCACTGCTCTGGGTTCCAGGCATTATTAACATTTTGCATTTGAGAGTTGGCTGTGACTTTCTGAGGAATCATAGCTGATTCCCCACTGATCCTACAGCCTCCTGGGATGTATGATGTCTCTTGGGAGGCTTTGGGTAGGGAGAGGGGTGAGACTAGCAATGTCCTTCTCACCTAGACAATTATTAAGGAAATAGGTGTGACTAGGGGGGTTATTTACTAAAGGAAAATACACTTTGCACTGCAAGTGCACTTGAAAGTGTACTGAAAGTGCACTTGGAAGTAAAGTCGCTGTAGATCCGAGGGGGACATGCAAGGAAAAGAAAAAACAGCATTTTAGCTGATTGGATGATAAAATCAGCAGAGCTTCCACTCATTTCAGATCTACCCCTTAGATTTAGAGCAACTGCACTTCCAAGTGTACTTGCAGTGCAAAGTGGATTTGACTTTCGTAAATAATCCCCTAGATGTCATAAAAGCTACCCGCTCTCATATAAAAGCTCAAATGTGTTAGGGGTGGGAGTGGGAAAGAAGATGAGCAGTACTTTCACTTTTGAGTGAAAGTTCAATTTAAGCACCTGAAACGGTGAGCATGGAAAATAGCTACAGCCAGCTCAGAGAAGGAAGGGCTGAACCCAGCCCTGACAGTACCCCCTCAGCGAACCCTCCCCCTCGGAGGACCACCAGGCTTGAGGGAAAAACGTCTATGGAAATCACGAAGGAGGACAGGGGCATGTATGTCCGAGGATGAGACCCAAGAGCGTTCCTCTGGACCATACCCTTTCCAATGCACCAGGTACTGTATGCGTCCACGGAACCTAAAGGAGTCAACAATGGACTGTACTTCATACTCCTCCTGGTTCTTAACATGTACAGGGTGAGGAAGTGGCACCGAGGCGGTAAAGCGGTTGTAGACCAAAGGTTTTAATAAGGAGACATGAAATACATTTGAGATGCGCATATTAGAAGGAAGGTCTAATGCCTAGGCCACTGGGTTAATCCTGCGAAGAATACAGAAAGGCCCAATAAACCGAGGTGCGAACTTCAGAGAGGGCACATGAAGTCGGAGGTTGCGAGATGACAGCCAGACTCTTTCCCCAACCTGGTAGGAAGGCGCAGGCAGGCATATGCGGTCAGCATGGAGTCTGTACCTATCATTAGCATATCGCAAAGCCACCTGGACTTATGCCCGGGTGGAACGAAGACCATGGAGATGCTCCTCTAATGCAGGAATACTCTGCGGACTAAATGAGTCAGGCAACATGGAGGGTTGGAAACCACAGTTCGCCATAAACTGGGAGAGGGATTGGATTTGCCACCCTTTATCTGTCTTTGGATAAGGGATGTTTTGGTCCATCTCTCACAGGTGGTCAAATTGGATAAATTTGTTTCTTCCAAGCGAGAAATAAGTACTGGAGCACCGCAGGGTTGTGTTTTAAGTCCCTTTCTCTATGCACTGCACACACATGACTGTACCCCCTATTATGAGACCAATAGTATAGTTAAGTTTGCCAATGACCCTACCGTAATTGGTTGTATCACTGGAGACGATGAGGAGCAATACAGGAGAGAGGTTGATAGGATAGTGGAATGGTGTACAGCGAATAACCTGATCCTAAACACAGGGAAAACAAAGGAACTGATTGTAGATTTCAAAAGGAAGAGGCCTGAACCAACACCGCTTTTTATTAAAGGCGTGTGCGTGGAGCAGGTCTCTACCTTTAAGTTTTTGGGAACATGCATTTCTGAAAACTTATAGTGGACAATCAATATTAAAGCCATTATTAAGAAATCGCAACAATGTTTATATTTTTTGTGACTCCTTAAGAAGAATGGCTTGGGAAGGAAGGTGCTAGAGACCTTCTATCGCTCTACCATTGAGATTACATTAACATATTGTATTCTAGTTTGGTATCCTAGTTGTACGCAGGCAGATAAAAATGCTCTAAGGAGAGTGGTTCGAACAGCGCAGAAAATTGTAGGGTGTGAACTTGTTTCTCTAGAAGAAACATATGAGACTTGTTGCCTTTGTAGAGCATGAAAAATAGCAAGAGACCAAGAGACCAGACTCATCCTGGTTGTCATTTCTTTGAATTATTGCCATATGGGAGACGTTTTAGGGAGATTCAAAAAAGGATAAATAGATTTAAAGAGAGCTTCTTTCCCAGGGCTGATAAGGCTATCAATGCAGGAATAAAATGAAAGAAATTGTTTTATTTTATTGTCTTGTTTAGTTTTTTTTAATATAAGGGCACTTTTTATACTTCTATAATATGGGGACACGTTTATATATTTTTATATATTATACACTTTTTGGTATAATTAAATCCTATGTGGTAAATGCATGGTTGGAAATTGTGATGTATGAATATGTGTGGAGTAGAAATGTTATTTCATTGTGATTTCTTTTACAATGACAATAAATATTATCTTATCTTATCTTGGGGGGGGGGGGGGTATTGTTAACATTATTGTTGTGCTTAGAGTATTTTTTTCATTAGTTACTATGATTAGGGATGGCCCGAACACGTCCCGGCTCGGTTCGTACCAGAACATCTTGAACAAGCAACAAGTTCTAACAAACATGCAAACTCTATTAAAGTCTATGGGACATGAACATTAAAAATCAAAAGTCCTCATTTTAAAGGCTTATATGCAAGTTATTGCCATAAAAAGTGTATGGGGACCGGGTACTGCCCTAGGGGACATGTATCAATGCAAAAAAAAGTTTTTAAAGGAGCAGTGATTTTAATTAAGCTTAAAGTGAAACAATAAAAATGAAATATTCCTTTAAATATCATGCCTGGGGGGGTCCCCTTAGTCTACCTGTAAAGTGTTGCATCTGTGCGATGTATAGAACATGTCCCCCAAAATCCATATCAGACCTTTATCCGAGCATGTAGCCTGGCAGGTCAGGAAAAGGGGGGGTGAGCGAGCGGCCCCCTCCTGAACCATACCAAGCCCATGTTCTTAACATGGGGGGTGCTTTGGGGCAAAGGGGGCTCTTGGGGCAAGGGTTTTTTTTCTGGAGCAGTGATTTTAATAATGCTTATATATATATATATATATATTCAGTTAGCTGCAGTGTATTTAATATATATATATATATATATATATATAAGCAGCGAACTGAATAACCTGCCTGCCTGCCTGCCTGCTCAATCTAAATTACATTCTCTCTCCAGCCATGCCAACGACACACTACATGAGGCCGACGTGCAGGTGGCCTTATATAGTGTGGGGCGTGGACTTAGTCCCCCTGAGTCATGATGAGGCAGGGTGCCTTTGGCCAATTATGGCTCTCTTAGCTGAGGGCGCTGTGATGGCCAAAGCATGCAGGTCATGGTGCATGCCTGGCCAATCATCATACAGCAATGCACTGTGCTCCCGCAGTGCATTATGGGCCATTACGTGCCACTCGAATTTGGCACGTACGGCCCATAATGTTCGGTTTTTGACGAACGGTGAACAGCCAATGTTCGACCCAAAGAGAAAGCTCATCCCTAGTTATGAACTATTATATACTGGTGGGTGAAGTTGAAGTACCATACAATTTTTGAAGAGGGCACTGGCGAGGTTAGATTGTTCGGCAACGCCGAAGGCGGTTGTTGGCAGGAGACAGAGGAAACGGGCTGTGCCCTAGGAGACAGGGAGAGCTTTAAAGCCATAGGAGGGGAAGGAAAAAAAGGCTAGAGAAGGAATGAGTAGAGAAGAGAAAGAGTCCACAAGGTTGACCTGAGAGCCAGCATGAGGTGTAGTAATAACAACTGGATGTCAGCTACCACGTCAAGAGGACAGTGTTGTCAAAAGTCGGTGGTAGGCAGTGTGTTATCCAAGGGTGCCATATTTTGTCAAATTTGGGGACCCGATCTCTTTCTATAGCTGCCATCTTGGCATGTATCATGGTACTGTTCATCCTGTGCTTTGCCTCAGCTACTACCAAAGAGGGGGATTTCCAAGCTTTCGCAGCTGTGAAGAGTTGATCAAGAAGCTTGAATTGGGTGCGTGATAAGCAGTTCAGTCTTAAGTTAAGAAGTGCAATGGTTGGCTCAGGCTGCACCGACGTTTCAAGCATTTTGGAAGCAAGGGTGAAAATATTGTACCAGAAGGTTTGGGCTATTGGGCAGACCACCAAATATGTAGATGATTGCCCTGTCCCAAACAGCCATTAAAGCAAAGAGCTGAATACGAGGGTACATATTTAGATATTCTGAATGGTACCAAGTACCAGCGAGTCAGCACTTTATAGTTGGCTTCCACCGCTAGGATATTAGGGGATGATGATTTGGTTGCCGACCAGATCTCAGACCAATCCGCAATGTCAAGAGTGTGCCCAAGGTCCGTCTCCCATTTCTGGATGTAGGAAGGTTTGCCTGAGTCTGGCTTCACTAGAAGTTGGGAATAGAGGGATGAGATCAGTCCTCTAGCATGTGGATCTCTTTTACATGAAGATTCTAAGCTAGTGAATTGGTTTAGAGGAGTGTCTGTATTCATTTTGGGCGTGTACACTATTTTTAATTTGGAGGTATTGGAACAGTTCTAATTGGGGAAGCCCGAAAGTCTTGCAGAGAGTCGGGAAGGGGAGGAAAGTTGTAGTTGTGACAAATTTGTGCAGCCCAAATAAGCCCGAGGATGCCCATGCATTGAATGCAATGGGGAAGTCCCAGGCTGGGTAGAAGGCAGGATTTTGGAGAATGGAGAGGAGAAGGTTGTGGGGGGGGTTGCAGATGGTAGTTAAATTTGAGCATATCCCAGAGGGAAATAAAGTGTTTGGTGACGGGGTTGTGTAGACTAGGGCAGTCCGTGAGATGTAGCCATAGTAATTTAGAGACCGACAGGGGGTCACATTCTGCTGAATCGATCACTACCCACAAAGGAATTTCCTGCGTGGCATGGTTTTTGGGTAGGCTAGCATTTTTTCCCCCTCTGTAGTAGGTTGTGAAGTTGGGAAAGCCGAGGCCCCCTCAGATTTTAGGGAGGTAGAGTGTGTTTTGAGGTATGCAGGGTTTAAATGACCCCAGACGCAGGCAGCAGCACGTTTTTGCACAAGGCATGTGTAATAGGCAGGGATTGGAATAGGTAGGACTCTAAACAAATATAGTAATTTGGGTAGGATCTCCATTTTTGTTACATTGATTTTACCTAACCATATTGAACGAGAGGACCATTGCTCCATCAGGTTCATCACCTGCCTCAGGATTGCTGGGTAGTTAGTAGAAAAAAGCTCAGAGATAGAGACCGTGAGGTGGATCCCTAGATACATCATTGTTTTTGCCGCCCAGGTAAAGGGGCGTGCTGCTTGTGCAGCCTCTAGCTCTATATTGGAGAGGAATATATTTAGTGCTGGAGACTTCTTAGGGTTAACTATTAGGCCTGAGATGGTGGCAAACCTGTTGAGAGTGGATAGAGGATTTGGGCCTGAGACTTGTGCGTGGGATAGTGATAGCAAGATATCATCTGCAAATAGGCAGAGTTTATGTTGATAGCCTCCTAGTTCTATACCTGTTATTGTCAGATTTGATCTAGTTAGATGAGCTAGTGGTTCAATTAAAAGGGCAAATACAAGGAGGTGGCAACCCTGATGTGTGCCACTTTATATATTAAATGAGTCAGATTTGTAGCCTGCATATTTGATTATGCTCGAGGTTTGTCATATAGTGTGGCGATCCATTTCATAAAGTGAGGGCCGGAACCCAATTTCTGGAGGGTGTAGTGTAAGTAGGGCTAGGAAATAGAATCAAAGGCCTTCTTAGTGTCAAGAGAAAGAAAGCAGGAAGGTATGCCGCAATTTCTGGCTATGCGTGCTAAGAGAACCGCCGTGCATACATTGTCGCTTGCTTGGCGTATAGGCATAAAGGCCACCTGATTGCGGTATATAAGACTGCCAATCATTCTGTTTAAACGAGTTGTCAAGATTTTGGCTAAGATTTTAATATCAAGGTTTAGGAGGGAGATAGGGCGATAGTTCGTGCAGTAGGTGTCGTTGAAATGGGGTTTACAGATCATACAAATAATGATCGTCACTGTTTCTTGCCTGAAAGAGTGTCCATCTAGGAGTACGTTGAAGGCTTTGGCAAGAATATGAGAGAGGATCTCTGAGAAGGTTTTATAGTATATGGAGTGGTAAAAAGGAAGGACTACCGCGCTAAATAAACACACAGAAGTGGAATTTAAATGAACAAACCCCTCAAAAATCAAAAACAAAACATGTGAAGAAATATAAATAAATAAAATCAATATATGACAATAGAGCAGCCGCTAAAAGTGGGATACACACACTAAATAATCAAAATCAAAAAGGGAGCAGCGCTGTGAGATTAAATAACTTAAGGGTTGACCTATAAGTGAACAAATATCAAAGTGAAAATGCCTAATATGTGATGATAAAAATTATTTAACATGTAAATTTGAAAATTAGTCCCATAAAATTAGTCCCAAAACCAGCAAAATAAAAAGACAGTCCTGATATGAGTCCCAGCAGATGAATGAGATGATGAGAGGAGATAAAGGTACCAATCCCGGTTGGCAAATAAAAGTGCAATTGGATAAATGAGACCTTCACCGCACCAATGTGACAGATTGATAAAATTGTGCGCTTACCAAAAGGCAAGCTAATATAAGCTTGCGACCTTAACCCGGTCGGGGCCTTTTGTGGATGGAAAACAGCAACGCACCACTTCAGCTTATGGATGGGTACACTGTCCGTCAGATCCCAGGAAACAATCATATGGGGAGATATTTCCTCCAGCTAAGGGTTGTTCTCACAGGGGGTATTTCAAAGGAAAAGAAAGGGCAACATAGTGTAATCCTGCTTGATGGTTTATTAAAAAGTTGGTTTAAAATCACACTTACATTTAGTAGGTCAAATAAGAGCAAAGAATAGCCGGCCAGCTAAAAGCGAACACCCGTCCGAGACGGAATCTGCAGCACGTCAGCAAGTCAGCACGCCCGACGTATGTTTCGTCACACTCTGACGTCGTCTGGGGCACGCAAGACGACGTCAGAGTGTGACGAAACGTACGTCGGGCGTGCTGACGTGCTGACATGCTGCAGATTCCATCTCGGACGGGTGTTCGCTTTTAGCTGGCCGGCTATTCTTTGCTCTTATTTGACCTACTAAATGTAAGTGTGATTTTAAACCAACTTTTTAATAAACCATCAAGCAGGATTACACTATGTTGCCCTTTCTTTTCCTTTGAAATACCCCCTGTGAGAACAACCCTTAGCTGGAGGAAATATCTCCCCATATGATTGTTTCCTGGGATCTGACGGACAGTGTGCCCATCCATAAGCTGAAGTGGTGCGTTGCTGTTTTCCATCCACAAAAGGCCCCGACCGGGTTAAGGTCGCAAGCTTATATTAGCTTGCCTTTTGGTAAACGCGCAATTTTATCAATCTGTCACATTGGTGCGGTGAAGGTCTCATTTATCCAATTGCACTTTTATTTGCCAACCGGGATTGGTACCTTTATCTCCTCTCATCATCTCATTCATCTGCTGGGACTCATATCAGGACTGTCTTTTTATTTTGCTGGTTTTGGGACTAATTTTATGGGACTAATTTTCAAATTTACATGTTAAATAATTTTTATCATCACATATTAGGCATTTTCACTTTGATATTTGTTCACTTATAGGTCAACCCTTAAGTTATTTAATCTCACAGCGCTGCTCCCTTTTTGATTTAGATTTTTTTATAGTATATGGCTGAGTAACCATCAGGGCACGGTCTTTTGTTCAATTTTAGTTCCTTGATTGCGTTAGATACCTCCTCTACTGTGACGGAGTCTTCGAGTTGATTTCTTTGAGCTTGGGATAACTCGGGTAGGTTTATACGGGAGAAGAAGGTGTTGGCTTCAGTAGGGTTAGATTCATTCGCTGCTGAGTATAAGGAAGCTAGGTGAGAGCGGAATTTGTGAATGATCAGCAGGGTTACTAGTGTAGATATCATTTTAGAGTTTGAGTCAGATTGGCTTGGTTGGCTTGTTTAGGGATTTAAGTGTGCGTGCTAGTAATGTGTCTGGCTTGTTGGATTTCATGTAGAAGACATGCCTAGATCGGCGCAGAGATTTGTCAGCAGACTCAATGAGGAATAGGTTGTATTCCAGATGGATGTTTGTTTCAATGCTTTGTGCAGCATGCACTCTATCTGTTTTAAAAGAGCTGGGGGAACAGAGGATTTATGTACTGAGCCTTGAGAAAGAGATATTTCAGTTTCCAACTCACCTGGGAAATCATTGTTAGCTTGTGAGGGCATGCTGTGCTGCTAAAGGAGGAGGGAGCCAGCCCCATCTTGGCTGGGGCTCATGCCAGCACCTCAGTGCAAGCCATTTCCCTTGACAAACTCATATATCTGTTCCCGACAGGTACATGAATGTCTCAAGCAGTGACATTTGTGGTGCAGAGGTGTGGCACAATTCTAATAAGTATCTGCGACACTGTTTTTGAAATCCAGGTTATATCTTCCACCAGGGTTGCCAACGGTCCAAAATGGCACATAAAAAATATGGCTGCGAGCTGACATTAAAACTGTGCATGTGCAGTTCCAAAGCTGACTGGGCTAGGGTAAGTTCATAATCCTTACTCATTTTCAGGCAGGTGGGCGTATGCGCATTGAGACAGCGATGTCATAGCGCCGGCTGGCTCCATTTTTGAATAGACAGCAGTCGTACTCGGCATCACATCAGCGGGCACGCCTCCCGACCCAGAGACCTGGTGAGATTTCAAAAAATCACAGGTTATGCTCTGATTATCTCCTGTATCATGTCCGTAGTCTTTAACCATCTCCTGTTTCATGTCCACAGACTCTAACCATCACCTATATCCTGTCCAGAGCCTCTAACCATCTCCTGTATCATGTCCGCAACCTCTACCCATCGCCTATATCCTGTCCGCAGCCTCTAACCATCTCCCATATCATGTCGGCAGCCTTTACCCATTTTCTGTATCATGTCCGCAGCCTCTAACCATCTCCTGCATCATGTCCGCAGCCACTAATAATCTCCTGCATCAAGTCCTCAGCCTCTAACCATCTCCTGTATCATGTCGACAGCCTTAAACCATGTTCTGTATCATGTCCACAGCACATCTCCTAAGCCTCTAACCATCTCATGTATCCTGTCCACAGCCTCTAACCATCTCTTGCATCAAGTTCGCAGCCTCTAACCATGTCCTGTATCTTGTCCGCCGCCTCTAACCACCTCCTGTAATATGCCCACAATCTCTGACCATCTCTTGTCTTGTATTATGTTTGCAGTCTGTGAGGAGGAGCCTGGAGAGGAGTCAAGAGTGGGAACACCACCAGGATGGGGGTCACGGGAGGAGTCAGACATGTGTGGACTGTGTATAGGATAAAACCAGAGCTGCCAAGCTGGAGCCCAGGGAGGACCATCTAACTATGCCCTGCTTGGTGCACCTGGGAGGAGGTAAGTGACCATACCGCAAAGCCAGTCTGAGGGGGGGTTACCGATAGGGTTGCACCGATACCACTTTAAGACCGAGTACAGGTACAGATACTTTTTTTTTCAAGTGCTCGCCGATACCGATTATCGATACTTTTTTATGTCATGTGACAGTAGCACTGATGGACACTGATAGGTGGCACTAATGAGGTGTGGACTGTGTCAGTAGTTTTTATTTTATTTATTTTTTATAATTTTTTGTATTATTATTATTTTACAATTTATATATCTTTTTTGTTGGGGGGGGGGTGTCAGTGTTTTTTGTTTGTTTTTTTTAATTATTTTTACAATTTTACTTTTAAATATTAATTACAATTTTTCCTTTTTTAAAATTTTTTTTTATCAACCCTGTTGGGGGGGGGGCTTTGGTGAGATATCAGGGGTCTAAATAGACGGAGGAGAACATGGCGGGGGACCTAAGGAGCACGGAGGAGGAAACAGAGGAGGACACAGGGGATAGTCGGGGGTCTTCGGTGCGGCGGTTGGGGCCATTACAAGCACCAATCTCCTTGTATAGATTTCAATAAAGCAGCTGAAAGCCACGGGAGGAGGAGAAGCGGCAGTAAGCTGCTTTATTGAAATCTATATAGGGAGATTGGTGCTTGTAATGGCCCCCACTGCCACACTTATCATGCCCTAACTGCCCAGGTATCGGATTGGGCATCGGAGCATTTGCATGAGTACAAGTATCGGTATCAGTGCAACCCTAGTTACTGATATAAGAGGGGAGTGAATAAAGTAATGTAAGTATGGCACTGATATAAAGGTTCCCCCCCGCCCATATCAGTAACCCCCCTTACCTTAGTGTATTCACTCTGTGGAAAGTGGTCTTTGGTCACCAGAGTCACCCCCCCCCACATCAGAGTTCCCAAATAAAGGGGAACGCAGTGGTCACCAGAGCCCCCCTTACATTAGAGTTCTCCTTTACATCAAAGTTTGCAGCATTCCTATTTACATCATGATCTGCAGTGTTCCCCTTTGTACTGTAAGGGGGAATCCTGCAGACTCTGATATAAGGGGGGACTTTGTGCTGGATGGGTTATATTACCCTGACCTTCCTGTTAAAGGAGAATCATGTTTTTTTTTTACTTTTGTTTTAACTTAAACACAATGCTAATAGCAATAGCTACATATCTGCAGCTTAAATATTGGTATTTGCACTGTTTTGCACTTAAAATGGCCATTTTATGTACTTCTTTGAAGTGTGAGTAAAAATATGGATTTGTCAGTAAATTTCATGATTCTGATCAGTAAAAAATTGGTGCTGTTTGTAAATTTTGGGCGTCCTGTTGGTAAATTTCACTTTGGGGGGTTGGCAGCATTGTCTTCCACCCCTGACATTTGCTATCTGTAACCCTTGGTATGAAATTTTAAAGGTAAGAGGTGTAAAAAATGCAACTTTTCTATTTTGTAGGCACCTTTGCTCTTTATATAAATTGTTTTTTAAACAAAAGCATGCATATTTAAATAATTCCAACAAAAAGGAGTGCTTTACTTTAAAAAAATGCATTCCTTTACCTTCATCTGGTACTTTTCATTCTGTAAGTCAATCAGTGCCTCCACAATAGTCAAAAGCTTTTTGCTGTGTCAATGTAAACACTGATCAAGTCATAAATAAAATTTGAAATTCCTGCTAAACAAAATGCATTGTATTTTTTTCTTTATATTCTAAGTAATGTAATATGCTGTTTTTTGCATCTGGCACCTTTTTTATGTGTGGTGACCTGGATTTGATTTAGTTGAAAAAGAGGTTGATTAAACTATATTAATGTAAACTTTAGCAAGAATGAAAATTGAGCTGCCACCGGAGACCTTATTTTCTTTCGGCTTTAACCTACAGAGCACTGTCATAATCATGTCCTAATTTGTATGACAGAAACTCTCCAGACAAGTTATAATGCCACAACTTGGGATACTGCAGTTGACTTTGAATCTGCAATGAAGCTTCACACAGCTGGCTTTCTGGCTCTCATCAGAAAAAGTCTCTGGCTTTATTAGAGACAGCACAACCTCTGTCTGTCCCGTAAAATTCAAACTGAACTGCCAAATATTTCCTTAACCATCAAGGTAACATAGAAACCACAAAAAAATATTCCCCTGTTGAAGCATGTGTTCCGAGATCTGAATCAGGCCTATTTTAAGTCATTCTCTTTTTATAGATATCTTTCTTTACCTGATCAACTGCAGTGTGCTAATGATTTAAATGATAACAAATCCAAAGCACGTTTCTTTGGCTTAATTTTCCATTTGGAACTGAAGTTGATGATATCATATATTGACTTCGGCTCAAGCTGCAGCTGTTCGTCTTTTCCCTGTAACCTCTGTTTTCAATGAACTTTGGTCACTTGTTACTACAGCTGGTCCACCTGCAGCTGCTGGGCTCTGGAGACTTTTGTAGGCTTCTCTGCCCAGCTGAAACTCTTGTTTTGTGCTTTTCATCTACATCTGGAACTGTGATCTTGGCTACAATTCTGCCAAACTCCTATTTAACAAACCTGACTAAAATATTGTACCTTCAATGTAGCACTTACATGCAGACTACTGTGTGCAAGTACTTACAGTAGCTTGAATATTACAGTAATCGTTGGATTTGGGAACATTTTTCTCTGCACTATTGGACTAAACATACAATATTAAACAACAAGGGACTAGTTAAAAGACATACACACTGTAACCAATTCAATAATAAATACGAGTACACATATTCAAAATTTTATTGCAATCTCTTGCTGCAGTCTTTAGTGGATTTAATGTATCCGTGCCAGCTATTTCAGTCTTCCTTCTTTGTTTTCCACTAAAACACAAACTGCAACGCTTTTTTTTTTTTTTTATTTAAACAGAAATGTGTTTAACTGAATCAATCAGGCTGGAATATGTACATCCTTAACACCTTCAGCTTTACAAGGACATAATCATATTAAGGTGTGAATTTTGTCAACTGCCTGGTGCTAGTAGCAACAGCATCTCAGGACACAGTTTCACAAAGTTAGGTACAGAGCTTGGCTCAGAATTTATGTGCACTTAATTTACAGGGAGAGTTTATTTTGTTTTTTAAGCTTTACAAAAGAAAAGAAAATAAGCACAAGATGTACTGTACATTTCAAATGTAAAGTTATGGTATACAGATGGAGTAAGAACATCTGTGATAATAAATAGAGCTAGGCAATACCCATACTGAATACATACTAGGTGCATAAGAAGGTATAAAGGACCTCAACACACCAAAGAGCCTGCATAAAGTTGTTCATCTTTCTTTGTACCATCGCCACAAGGATGGGTGAAATAGATGGACAACAAACAATAAATCAAAAGGAGAAACAGCCTTCATATCTATCGTGAGAAAGGAGAGTGTGGTGTGCAAAAAAAATAGTCTGGTTGGTAGTATACCATATGTTAAACAGTTATGATTTTGTTTGAGTAGAGTCAGGTGTATGATTAACCAATTATGCCAAGCAGGTGCTAATGATCATCGATTTCATATGTAGGTTGAAACACAGTCATTAACTGAAACATAAACTGTGTAGGCAGCTTAAAACTGAGTGAGCAACAGCTAAACTCTGCTACTAAGGTGAGGTTGTGGAAGACCGTTTCATGTCACAGGTCATACACCATGGCAAGACTGAGCCCACAAGGTAATTGGAGCTTAGTAGAACATTGTTTCTCACTAGATTGCACAAAAGTGGGTTTCCCCATATCCACTGACAGTGGGGAAACAGATATTGACAGTTAATCTGAATTTTACAATTACCTTTTCAGTATAGGGAGTACCAAATTGGTGAAAATTTGAAAGCTCATATAATGTTAAAGTATCATTTTATTTTGGAAAAATAATAATTTATTTATTTTTTGAACGAGAAGTATGTGATAAATTAAATCTTTGTGTGATGTTGGGTTTAGTTTGGGATCTTTTTTTTTTGTCAGACATGATTTGTTTTATATTGATATTCATTTTTATGGTATATGAGTTTGTCAGAAAATATTTTTTTTTACCATAAATAAAATATAAATTCAAACTGGGCGAGGGTGCATATCCCAACACACCAAAGGCCACTGAGATAAAATGTAACCTTTATTTGGCTAATCTAAAAGTTTGTTGACCATGAATGACCATAAATGTAAATTCCTATAGGGTGAGCTAAAAATAAATATATTATACTTGTTTTAAGTACCTCCAAGTAACATAAATTTATATAAATGTCAACTTGTATAGCAAACAATCAATATGTTTGGGACACAATGATAGCAATATCTCAATATCACCCCCATATGCTATCATATACAGTATAAATCCAAAACATTTGTAAGATATATAACTGGGCATACTTACTAGTATGGTCTTAGAGGGTGCAGATGGTGGCTATCACTGTTTACCTTTCCCACCATGAAATGTACATTAATTGAGAAAGAAATTGTGGCTAAAAAAAGAAAGGAATTATGGCCTTTGGTGCATTGGGATATGCACGCTCCTTCAGTTGGAATCATTAATGGCCACATAGGATTGGTTTATGACTATATAAGGTTTTTGTAAGTTTTGACATAATTAAAATATGTCAAAAAAAATTACAGGTTTGAGGGATGTGTTAAAGCTGAACATGGTGTTACAGAACAGCCCAATGTTTATAAACAGCCCCAGACAGGCTGATGCATAACTAGCTGCTCTATGCTTGGGATTAGGGATGAGCCCGATGTTCGAGTCGAATGTAAGTTCGACTCAAACATCGGGTGTTCGCCTGTTCGCCGAATAGCGAACAATTTGGGGTGTTCGCGGCAAATTCGAAAGCCACGGAACACCCTTTAAAAGTCTATGGGAGAAATCAAAAGTGCAAAATTTAAAGGTTTATATGCATAGTATTGTCATAAAAAGTGTTTGGGGACCTGGGTCCTACCCCAGGGGACATGTATCAATGTAAAAAAAGTTTTAAAAAAGGCTGCTTTTTCGGGAGCATTGATTTTAATAATGCTTAAGGTGAAACAATAAAAGTGAAATATTAATTTAAATTTTGTACCTGGGGGTGTCTATAGTATAATAAAAACTGAAGGTATACAGGTTCAAAAAACGTTGCCCCAGACCTCTATTTCCACCTCTGCGCTATAATTCAAATGTCAGAACCCTATCGGAGCTGCCACTTTATAAAAAAGTATATAAAGACTGAATTCACCAAAGGAGAATTGAAGATGAATAGTGGTGCTGATCCCCAGGTGGTGGGGAAATGTAGAACACTCCTATACAGCCAGTGAACTGGA
This sequence comes from Aquarana catesbeiana, assembly GCF_042186555.1. Classification (NCBI taxonomy): domain Eukaryota; kingdom Metazoa; phylum Chordata; class Amphibia; order Anura; family Ranidae; genus Aquarana; species Aquarana catesbeiana. The sequence continues at coordinate 296,228,690 of NC_133326.1, forward strand.
TATGGATGTGTACTAGATGATACACTCTAATGAATCAATTACTACTAAATGAGGAAAATAAAATATTATTGCCCTAAATTAAATTATATATCTGAGCTAGTGAACTGCAAAAAGAATTAGTTAATGTATATATACAAATCACCCTGTGAAAGTGGTAACAGATATATATATCCCAAAAAAACTCTATGAATACTGAAAAAAATACAGCAACCAAAAAATGTGTACTGAATAGTCCCAATAAATCGTGAAACAAAAAATGAAGAAAGTCCAACAGAAAAATCCAACAGAAGTGAAGGTGACTCCAAAAACTGCTCAGCTGCGTCTCAAACCATCCACCACACCTCTGTGACGTGATTCCACTCCCTTCTGGAATTCAAACTCACCAGCTATTAAGGCCTCTCACTCTTGTGTTTGGCCTGACAGATCCTCTAACCCACTATCATGGGGGTCAGCATGCGAGCATACACATCCACTGCTCCATAGATCAAACGATTTCCTTATGTTGGTGGTGTGACATATAAATGAAGCAAGCTCCAATAGTGTAATACCGTTTAAAAAGTTTAATCACACATACTGTAAAACCAACTTCAATGAACTCACATTTGAAAGTAAAACCAGTAAGCAAATCACTTCACAGCATACGAGAATATCTCACGGCAAAGCATGCAATGGCAATTGAAAATACAACAGACGGCCACGGCGGACCCAGGAAGTGTGTGCGCTCACTTTCATCTCACCCATCCGCAGCACTCGTCCCTCCACTGGTCCTCCGCTCCGTCCCCCTTCACTCCATCCTTTAGCACTCATGTAGAATCGCCGTGTAGCCACGCCCCGACATGTTTCGTCACAGGGACTTAATCATGGGGTTGGCTAACCGGCGGATCAATCAGATATTTAAGCAAATCAGAATTAGAGTGGGCGGGTACAGATCACTCCGTGTTCACACACTTCCTGTGTCTCCGTATATACAAAGTATAGCCCTCATTCTAGATTAAAATTCAATACTAAATGCATTTCAATCAATATTTTCAAAGGTAAATCCCGTGGCAATCAGCTAACAATATTCCTCCCCTTTACATTAAGATACTATCCATCATATTGAGGGATTCTTTATTTCCCAAATGGTTCTCAGCAGTATTTAGCGATAATAAACTACTGCTACTCAACATCAGAAATTAAATTTTACCACATTAATTACTATTTAAATAATATTAGTGATTACTAATGCACAAATCATATATATATATATATATATATATATATATATATATATATATATATATACATATACATATATATATACATATATATATATATATATATATATATATATATATATATATATATATATATATACATATATATATATATATATATATATATATATATATATATATATATATATATATATATATATATATATATATATATATAAATATATACACTGACGCAAGAAAACACACATACACATATATATGAGAAATTACCATATTCATAAGTGTAATTAAAAAACTATATATGAAAAATATGTGAAATTATATATATAAATCTGAGCTGCAAACACCCAAATTACATCATCTAAATCTCTCGATTATACCATATTATGTCATAGCCTCTGGTAAAAAGTGATTATCAAAGAATCATAATTCCGTGATTAGACATATTAAAAATATATATACATCAGAGAAATATATATGTGAAAACTATGACAAAAATTCCAAAAAATTATTTTTCCAAAAAAATGATTCCAAAAAATTATTCCAAAAAATTATATGTGTCAAAACATTGTGAAAAGAGATTCTTTTTGTGTGTGTGTGACCACACGGTAGGATAAATCCATTCTATACCCCCCTATACTTATAAACTAAACCTATGTGTCTGATCATACCTCTAGGGAATAAACATTTCAGGAGAAAGATCCATCGGGTTTCTCTCTGAGAGAGATCCCTAACCCGAATGGATCCTCTCCAGGACTGATATACTACATCCAAACCACAGAATTGTAAGAGGCTTGGGTCCTGATTGTGTTTCTCCTTGAAATGGAAAGACACACTGTGGTATTGGAAACCTTTTTGGATATTGACTAGATGCTCTGCAATTGGCACTCTCAATAGTCTCTTCATGCGGCCCACATAAAATAAACCGCACGGGCACCATAAAAGATAGACTACATGAGAGGAATTGCACGTGATAAATTCTCTGATTCTAAACGTTTCATCATTCGCATTAGTAATCTGAGTCAAACCCCTACTGATTACCTTTACTGTTTTGCAAGAAATGCATTTTCTACATGCATGAAAACCTTGTAGGTCAATTTTTATAGTTTGATCATTTGGTCTATTTAAGATTTTTTCACTACCCTATGGCAAAAGCTTGGGGCCCGTCTATAGATAAATTTAGGGCAGCTAGGTAGAACATCCTCCAGATGTCTATCCCTACACAAAATGTGCCAATGTCTCTTAAAGCGGGGTTCCACCCAAATTTTGAACAATATCTGTATGTATTCTCTTCCTTGCCTAGATGCTGACATGCCGTTTAAAAAAATTTAAATCGCCGCAATTACCTTTTATTTTTCTATTCTTCTTTGCACTTCCTGGTTCTCCTCCCGTGGGAGTAGGCATGTTTCTAGCCTCTCCCAGACTCCTGGGAGCTAGTCTCAGGCTTCCCAGGATGCCACTGAGCATGTGCGGGAACGAGCGGTGAATGCTGGGAGCACAGCATTCACCACATCCAGGAAATAAATGCTTGTGGGCTTCAAATGCCCACAATGAAGATGGAAACCGCCTGCAGTGAATAATATGTTATTCTTTCCGACGAAATCTGACACAGGCGGACATATTACACACAATATGTCAGTATGTAATGCTGAGAAGAAAAGTTTGTGAATGAACTCAAAAAAAAAAAAAACGATAGATAGGTGGACCCCCGCTTTAAAGATCATCTCCACATCCCTGTACTGGTGATGGAAATATGAGATGAATCCAAACTGATGTTGATTAGTTGATGTCATACAATCTCTCTCTTTCAAACATTCATCCCTAGGGATATTAGCTACCTCCTTGATGATGTTATTCAAAGCATCATCTTTATACCCCTTTTGCAGGAATCTTTCTTTCAAAATATTCGCTTGGATGGCATATGTGTCTAAGTCTGAACAGTTACGTCGAACTCTAAGCATCTGCCCTTTTGGTATGTTTTTAATCCAATTCGGATGATGACCGTTCCTAATGGATAAGTAACTGTTCCGGTCTGTCAATTTGAAGTAGACCGTAGTACTGATGGTATTGTTAATCTTGGTTAAAGTCACATCCAGAAAATTTACTGAGGTGTCACTAATGACGTGATCCAACCGAATATTATTCGAGTTGTTATTGAGAACAGAGATCAAGTTAATCGCAGACTCCTTTGATCCCTCCCAAATGAACAGAAGATCATCATTAAATCTACGGTAGAACCGCAACTGGGTAGGTTTTGGGTTAAACACCCGTCTATCCTCCCACTCTGCCAGAAATAAGTTGGCTAGGCTGGGAGCATATTTGGCTCCCATCACCACGCCAACTTTCTGTGAGAAGAAGTGCCCATCATACCAGAAGTAGTTGTGGGTCATGCAAAAATCTAAAGCATGACCCACAAACACCTTCTGCACATGAGGGATGTCATCCCTCCTACTCAAAGCCCAGTTCAAGGCTAGTGCCGCATCCTCATGCTGGATAATAGTGTACAGTGAGGCCACATCGGCCGTCACTAAATACACTTCTGAGGTTGGATCAAATTTAACCTCCTGTAAAGATCGAAGCAGATCAGTGGTTTTTTTTAGATAAGCTCTAGTGGCTTTCACACTGGGTTGGAGGAACTTATCTAAAAATTCCCCCAATCGAGCCGTGACTGATCCTATGCCGTTCACAATAGGACTATGTCTATAATATGCCTGTAAAGTGGTTGTAAGGAATCCAGTAGTAATCGTCTGGCATGCGCTCGCATGCATGCGCGCATGCACGGGAGACTACGAACACCCGTATGCGCTTATGCGCATGTGCGCAGCGACTGGCGTGCAGGCGCAGGAGCGCATCCCTGGTGCCAATTGGCACCAGACGGCCTATTTAAGCAGTCCTCTACCACTGTTCTGTGCTGACTGGTCTTTCAGCTCCTGTTACCCTGAACCTGTGATTCCTGTCTGAATACCCGTTGCTGACCTTGGCTCCTGTTTGACCCTGCTGCTGGTTCCTGTTTGTCTGATCTCCTGCTTGATCCTGGCTTCCCTCTGACCCTGCTCCTGGACTGCCTTTACTTGATTCCTGGCTCCTGATCCCGGCTCCTCATCTGACCTTGCCTTTGCCTGATGTCCTGTTACTGTGCTGCCTGTCTGTTAACGAACCCGGCTTCTCCTGCTTCCTGCTTGGCTCAGCGCTGCTGCAACTACAGTCCTGCGAATAGCTGCGACTTCCTGCAACAGGTCTCCGGGTCTTCATCTGCAGGCACTCGTGTCCCTCCTGGCCCTTGGCTCCTTCTGTTCCACTCTCAGCGGGACCCGGGCTGTAGATACAAGAGAGGCCGACCTCGTCAATTCAGCCTCCCTTTAGGTATGTGACAGTGGTGCATTTTTCCCGTGTTTAGAATAGTCCCTGCACAAAATGACATTTCTAAAGGAAAAAAAGTAATTTAAAAGTACTTGCGGCTATGATGAATTGTCTATGGGAGATATCAAAAGTGCTAATTTTAAAGGCTTATATGCATGGCATTGTCATAAAAAGTGTTTGGGGACCTGGGTCCTGCCCCAAGGGACATGTATCAATGCAAAAAAGTTTTAAAAACTGCCGTTTTTTTCAGGAGCAGTGATTTTAATAATGTTTAAAGTGAAACAATAAAAGTGAAATATTCCTTTAAATTTCATACCTGGGGGTGTCTATAGTATTCCTGTAAAGTGGCACATTTCTCCTGTGTTTAGAACAGTCCCTGCACTAAATGACATTTCTAAGGGAAAAAAAGTCATTTAAAAGTACTTGCGGCTATAATGAATTGTCCGGTCCCGGCAATACAGATAAAAGTCATTGAAATAAACGGCATGGGTTCCCCCCAGTCCATTACCCAGTCCATTACCCAGTCCCTTTGGGTCTGGTATGAATATTAAGGGGAAGCTCGAAACAAATTTTTTTTAAAAAAATTGCGTGGGGGTCCCCCCAAATTCCATACCAGGCCCTTCAGGTCTGGTATGGATATTAAGGGGAACCCTGTGCCATTTAAAAAAAATGACTTAGGGGTCATTTTAAATGGCGTAGGGGGGATTTTAAGGGGAACCCTGTGCCAAAATTAAAAAAAATGGTGTGGGGGCCCCCCAAAAATCCATACCAGACCCTCATCCAAGCACACAACCTGGCAGGCCACAGGAAAAGAGGGGGGAAAAGAGGGGCCCCCCTCCTGAACTGTACTAGGCCACATGCCCTCAACATGGGGAGGGTGCTTTGGGGTAGCCCCCAAAGCACCTTGTCCCCATGTGGATGGGGACAAGGGCCTCATCCCCACAACAATTTCCCGGGTACGTCACCGTGTGGCCCCGCCCTCACTTATAAAAGAACTGTCATCCGCGCTGAAGCGTCACAAGGCGCGTGCCTCCCATGGAGGTGGATCTTTTTTATTTTATTTTTCGGTCCGTCGGCGGAGCCATAGAAGAAGATGAATGGACTTCGTGGGACATTTTTATATTTTTATTTTTTAATAAAGGACCTGTCAAAAGGTGTGTCTTGTTTTTTTTTTTAACATTTTGACACTTTTTTTGTGAAATGGTACTGGTACAATGTACTTGTTACCATTTAAAACGGGGGCGGGATCTGGGGGTCCCCTTGTTAAAAGGGGCTTCCAGATTCCGATAAGCCCCCCCCCGCCCGCAGACCCCCACAACCACTGGGCAAGGGTTGTGTGGATGAGGCCCTTGTCCCCATCAACATGGGGTCAAGGTGCTTTGGGGGGCTACCCCAAAGCACCCTCCCCATGTTGAGGGTATGTGGCCTGGTACCATTCAGGAGGGGAGCACTCTCTCATCCCCCTTCTTTTTCTGCAGCCTGCCAGGTTGCGTGCTCAGATAAGGGTCTGGTATGGATCTTTGGGGGGACCCCCACACCAGTTTCTTTTTTATTTTGACGTGGTGTTCCCCTTAAAATCCATACCAAACCTGAAAGGTCTGCTTTGTATGCATGCTAGTTACCACATAGCAAAAAGAAATTAAATGAAAGGAAAAACACCCTAATATAAGACAAAAAGGCTCATAAGGCCCAGGTTCGGCTGGGGGGATGCTCTAGAGTGCAGATGTGTATGATCTAGCTCCGCAGCAGCTCTGGAAGAAATCCTGCAAGCTGGATCCGATGCAGTAGCATGGGGACGGCTTACCCTGGATCCAGCTGCTCTGCTGCCTCGCCGTTCTGCTCTGCCATTCTGTCAGGGGAACCCAGTTTTCACAGAGGAATCAAGGGACCAGAGAAAGAGGAGAGCCGATGGTGTGCCTGCAGTACCCTCCGCCATCATTCTTTGGATACCCCTGTGTTGTACGGAAAGTCTTACGCCAAACAAGGGGAGAGGTCATACAGCTGGGACACTGCCCTTAGAGGGGAGAAACCTCAAAGCTGAAACGTGAGTCCAGCATTTGCAACACATCTATCAGAGGAGACTAGGCTTTGTCTTTAGTGACACCTGGTGGATATTTGGTACTAATTTTCTGGCTTCATTATCCTGATTTCCCACTTTCTCCCTCTCACTTGGGAGTAAGCTTCATCCTGCGGGAGTCAGTGCTGGGTTATTATAACACATAGTTATGACAAGGAGGAAAGTGGAAGACCCAGCGCAACAGGATAGTGTCAGCTCCAGTACCCAGTCACAATGAAATGTGAAGGGGAACCAGGTGGCTGCCAAACTAGAGAAGTTTGCCCATACCCCAGGTCAGACCCACACAAAAGGAGGGCAACAGAACCTGCAGGCGCAATCTAAGATGCATACCGGGGCTGCAGCTGTGAGGAAAATCCAGTCAAGGGCAAGCTATAGCAGCACTAAAGGTAAATCACATGGGGGGAGGTTATATACGAAGGAATCAATATTTATCATTCTGAGCACATGGGAAGGTCACGTTGGAAGCCCCCAGAGAGGACCCAAAGGGATGGTGAGTGGATTGAGAATGAGACACGGATGGTATGATAGGTATGAAAGGTGTATGTGGGGATGTATGAAGAATAAATGCACTTTAAATAGGAAACATTTTGGCACAAAACTATCACAGAAGAAATATAATGAGAAGAATGGGTATTGGTCACTAAAGAAAGATTACACAAAGTATATGGAAATCACACAATTAGGATTGGGTATTTTGAATTATATGCATTTGTTGAACACTAAATGGTTAAATGGCTAATCTTATGCAGGCAAAAAAGTTAATTATATGCTCTTGGAACGTCCGGGGGTTAGGAGACCCTGCAAAAAAAAAAAAACAGTCCTTTCTGTAGCAAAAATGTATGGGGTGGAACCAGAGCTTTTTTTTTCAAACAATAGGTGCTGGAACTTAACCACGGCTCCACAAAACCCCTTCCCCTACACACACCCTCAAGATCACATCAAATGGTGGGTGTGTTCGGTCAAATTTCATGAAAACAGTACGAGGGTCTTAAAGGGGCATTAAATACCAAGATTGCATTACACACAGAGTGTAGAGCTGTCACTTGTAAACACAGAAAGAAGACTTCTGTGTTTACAAGTGATTGTGGTGAGCAGGCACCAAAGGGTCTGAGCCAGAGGTGGTGGAACTGAGTTCCACCAAGTTCCCCCTGAAAAAAAGCCCTGGGTGGAACTACTCTGCCTCCAAGAGATGCACATCACCAATGTCTCTATCCTGCAGCTGGGTTGGGGTGATTTCCAACCCAGTATCATTCAGTTCACACCTCCTATTCTAGGGGGGTGAGTATTCTGATTAGATCTGGGGTGATGTTAACCTGCAGGCAGATTAAGACTGATAAACTGGGGCTTTACATCTTTTTATATTGTACAATAGAGAATAGAACCTGTTCTATTCATGTGCTGGCTAATTTATATATTCCTCCTCCTTTCAATACTTTAATTTTGTACAGATTAATGGAGTTTGTTCTGGACAAACCAGGTGTGTCGGTTATTGTTATGGGAGACTTTAACACGGTCATGGACCCGGAAGGCCGATAGGCTCCCTCAGGAAACACAGATGGGTGCTATAGTTGATGACCGACTGTCCCTATTTTTGGAAGAGACCAGACTAATGCATATATGGAGAGTGCGAAATCCGGAAGTTCGGCAGTACTCGTGTTTTTCCAGGACACACTCCACTCTTTTCAGAATTGATCTGGTATTGGGGAACAAGGAGGCATTACAGGTGATAAAAAATGTAAGCTATATGCCAAGAGGTCTTTCGGATCACTACCTGATAACAGTGTCAATAGAGGTAAGGGAGAATTACTGCCCAGAGAGTGGAAAATAAGCCCCTTTTGGATGGAATTGATGGGTGACCCAGATGAGGCGCTAACAGCTTTAAGAAAATTTGAAGATTCGAATAGAGGAACTGCCCCTGTGGGGGTAATTTGGGACACTTTGAAGGCCTTCCTTCGTGGTATGATAAGTGTCAAAAATTTAAACCAAGGCCTGGGAAAGGGTGGCTGGAGAGGGTGGCAACAACAGAAGAACAATATGTGAACAACCCAACCCCTGATACTCTCAGGGCTTAGTCAGAGGAACAACAGACATATAGGACACTAATGGTTAGGAAAGCAGAGAATAAACAACTTTTTCAGAGGCAGAATACCTTTGGGGAGGGGAAAAGGGTGGGGCAAATGCTGGCCTACCTGGTTAAGACAAACTCACCCCATCTATGTTGCCTGCAATTAATATGGGCAGGGTTTCTTCACACACTCCGGAAATTGTAGATAAGTTCAAAGAATATTATGAGCATCTGTATAGCTCCCGGCAGGAGGAAATATGGGAGGAAGTGGACTCTTTCTTTAGAGATCAACATCAACATCATTAATGTTTTTCTGGATGTTTTCCAAGTCCCTATTACACCCCATGATGTCCCCGATCAGGATCTGGGCACTTTCACTGGTGAAATGTCTTTCATCCACAACATCACCATCACCTAAAAATATAGAAAAAAAACACACAATGTATTATAAATATGCCGGCATCCATCTCTTATGTGAGCCTGTGGTCGCAGACACTCACCTGTTGTGGTGACTATTTCCACCACGTCTCCTTCCTCCTCCTGTTGGCTTTGGTGGATTTCCACTTCCTCATGAGGTGGGGGGTCTGTGGTCTCCTCTGATGAGTGGTGTCCTCCGAGTCTTTTCTCCCCTATGCAAAAAAAAAATAGGTATACTTAGCACACAGATATTTTATGACAGAAATAGGAATATGAAACATTGCTTGGAAGTGGGGTACAATTGTCTATTTTGGCAGAGTTCCAAGATGAAGTAATTTTTTTTACTTTGTCAAGCTTGAATACTTACCTGTTTTGTACAAGCTCCACAGATGGAGACACCCCTATAGTATACACTGGAGCACCTGTGTGGGCCCCCTAATAAAAAGGGTGTTCTGGTGTCCCACACTAGTGCTCCAGCGTCCAGGTGTGTAAACAGCTGCTGAGTGTCCTCTCCTTACACAGAATCTAGTTTGCATTTCATTCTAGTTAACAACCCATCTAGACAACAAAATTATTTGAAGAGAAGTAGGCTAGCAAAAATGTATTCAAATGCATATGTCCAAAACATGGTGTTTTCTATGCCGAACGAACAATGTTTCATACGAACGAATAATGTGTCCATGAACATAAAAGTTGCCATTTTAAACTGTACAACAGTAAAGAAAAGCACATGGAGCAGCACAGACGTTAGAAAGATAAAGAATAGGAACACAGGACAACTACTTACTTTTTTGCAGCACTCTCCTGATCCTTCTGTACTGCTCATGCTCCCTTAATTTGAGGTCTGACCACCGCTTCCTGAGTTGATCTTTCGATCATTGTGCCCCAAACTTCCGGTGCAGACTCTTGACTACTTTCACCATGATCTTGGCCTTTCTGACATTGGAGTTGGGGTAAGGTCCATACTTCCCGTCATAGTCGGCCCTCTTCAGTATGTCCACCATGTACAACATCTCCCCAAAGGACATATTTGATGCCTTAAATCGTCTCTTCCGGGATCAGGACGTTTCTGGCTCCGGGCTTTCCTCCTCCTCGTTGCTGTAATTAGCACACACCTGCTGTATTTCCGCCATGTGCTCTTCCCCACTGCGCCGAACAAGAAGGGGCGGGGAATAGACTAGAAAGAACGTTGCGGGTGGAGTTTCACACATGCGCAGTGTATATAAAGCATAACACGCATGAGTAGTACGTACGATCTGTGAGCGGAGGAAGGAGTATCGGAGGCGCCGATCATGATAATGAAGGTAAGATTTAAAATTGGGGCCTATACTGCTTCTAGATTGAGGCCTATATTGGGACAAGATTAGGAAACTTTAGCCTGACATTAGGGTTTGTCTTGTGTTGTGTCTTGCAGAAAAAATGGATATCTTGAAGAATCAGGAGTTTATCTGCATATTCATAGATATGTTCAGGGAGCTGCCCTGTCTGTGGCAGGTAAACCACCCTGATTATAAGAACCAAACAAAGAGGAAGGCAGCGCTGGATAATTTGCTGCAATTTGTGAAGCCGTTGATCCCCTATTTGAAGGCCCTAATTGGTGGCATGAGGTGCACTTATCTAAGGGAGCACAAGAAGGTCCAGGATTCCCAGAGATCAGCAGCTGCAGATGACATTTATGTCCCCAGGCTGTGGTACTATGACAGGCTGCATTTTCTAGCAGGTCAGACTGAACCCAGGCCAGCACTCTCCACTATTCCTTCCATGTTTTCTTCCCCCCCAGTTGAGGCTTCTGACCTCCAACCTGGGCCTTCCAGGCAGCAACATGTGGAGGAGCGCAGCTTGAGCCAGGTATAGCATTCTTCTAAATATTTCTGGTTGTCAAATTAATGATGTTAAATAGATGTTAGTTTGGAGTACTAATTTCTGATTGTGATTGATGAACCACAAACTAAAACAATGTCCCTTTTTCATACACAGGGAAGTCTCAGTCAGGAGGTGGCCGAGCCAAGCAGGCTGCCCAATACCCAGGTCCCTCACCTCCACCTTCAAAGACAAAGTGGCAGAAAGAGGAGTAACCTGGAGGAGGCTGCAATAGGCCTATTTTGGAAGGCTACTGAGGCCCTCAGAACACCCCACAGTGTGGAAGAGGATTTTGCTGCCATAACAGCCTGCAAAATGATGGAAATGGAGGAGGGCCAATGCCTCTTATGTGACAGTGTGAAAGAGGATTTTGCTGCCATAACAGCCTGCAAAATGATGGAAATGGAGGAGGGCCAATGCCTCTTATGTGAGTGTGTCATTTTAGAAGCTCTACAGAAGGGGTTGAGGCTCCAACTCACATGCGAAAGCCACATTTGTCAGCTCACCCATGGTCCTCCTCCTCCTCCTCCAGGTCCTCCTCCTCCTCCTCCTCCTCCAGGTCCTACTCCTCCTCCTGCCACACCTCCAACACCAGAGCCACAGCTGGGAAGGAAGCATGTAAGGAAGACCAGAGAGTGATGGCCCTGGGTTTAGTCTGGTCTGACAAAAGATGCAGGCTCTTGTATGACCACCGCCTGGGAACATACATGTCATCAGCTGCTTTCATGATCTCTTGGACTTCTGGACCAGATTGAACTTCCTTAGATATGGACTCCTCAGGCCACCAATTTTGCATTTAAATAATTGATGTCTGCCCTGGGGGTCAAAGGCTTCGCCAATTTCTGCTGTTTCTCCAACGTTGCCTTCCTCTTTGTTTGGTTATGAGCCTTTAATAAAGGAATTTTTGATTCAATTATACTTGCCTATGTGTGTTTTCCTTCAAAAAGGACCGTTTGTTTGTGAGGAGGCAGGTACATTTCTAAAATACAATGTGAAATTAACAAGAGACACCAACACCAAACAATCTCCTTGAGATTAAATAATACAAGATAATAATGGTGTTGTGGTAACTTGACACACAAAACACACCCAAAAATACTCTGGTCAAAAAAAAAAAGATCAGGCTTGAAAAAAATACAAACCAAAAAATAAAAAATTGATAATTTTTTCATCAGATGTGACAAATCAAAATACTATATTGATGAAATCACGATAAATAATAAAGAAAGAAGTTTGTGAGAAGTCTGTGTGAATATTGAGCAGCAAAACTACTTCATTCTTCTAGCATTATAAAGAAGAAGAGAGTGCGCTGCATTAAACAATTTCAAACATTGCACCGTGACGAAAGTGCTATATCCATTGCGAATGCTAATTTTACCAGACGGAGCAGTTCCGTCTCGGAATTTCTTCTGAGCATGCGTGGCACTTTGTGCGTCGGAATTGTCCACACGCGGTCGGAATTGACGCGATCGGATTTTGTTGTCGGAAAATTTTATAGCCAGCTCTCAAACTTTGTGTGTCGGAGAATCCAATGGAAAAAGTCCGATGGAGTCCACACACGGTCGGAATTTCCGACAACAAGCTCCGATCGCACATTTTCCGTCGGAAAATCCGACCGTGTGTACAGGGCATTAGTTTAATGGTAAGAGTATGGGACACAGTGAAGAAATTGCTGGGGTATAGGGGATTCACAGAGTACACCCCCCTATGGGAAAATAGAAATTTGGGAGAAATCCAGAACATATGGACAATTAAGAAATGGGAAAGGTGTGGAATAAAGCGTATTAGTCAGCTATACAAAGATGACATTCTGAAACCTTTTCAGGAATTGATGGAACAATACACAATAGCGAATAAATCCTTTTTTAGGTACCTACAGGTCAGGCATGCTCTGGGAGAGCAGTTTAGAGAGGGGGCACTGGAATGGAGCAAGATTCCTTTGCTCCAGACGGTAATCAATGCAACAACCCTAAAAGGCCTTATCTCGAGCTTATATCTGAATATAAACAAGATGAGCCTGGAAGGGATAGGGGCCCATCCAGGTGGGAGGAGGTGGGAACAAGACGTAGGAACTATAACGGAAGAACAGTGGAGTAGAGTCCTCTAATTCAGCCCCTTGGTCTCACTTTCCCCCTCCCAAAAGACTTCACATCTGCTTTTGCTGTATAGAGCTTATTATACCCCTCAAAGTCTTTTTTTTGTTTGGCCACTGATTGGACTAAAGCTGTCCAAGGTGCGGGGAAATGGAAGGTGATTTAATCCACATGTTTTGGAGGTGTCCAAAGTTATTTCGGTATTGGAGGGAGGTAGCTGGAGTCATAAGTTGGGTATTTGGAGGATCCCCAAATCTGGATGTTAGGCTCTGTGTTCTGGGGCTTGTAGAAAGGGAGGGAAACCCCGGATGCACCCACAATGCATTCCTTAGGTGCCTATTTCAGGCAAGGAAATTGATAGCACAAAGGTGGCAATCGGTCTTACCTCCATCTTGTACAGAATGGGAGTGAGGCAAGAATGAGACAATTTGGAAGGAAAAATCTGTATATGTCAGATAAGATTGCATAAAGAAATATGAAGATATTTGGATACCCTGGTGGGAGGTAAAGGGGTATCCCCCCTAGAATGATAGGGGAGATAGTATTAGCCAGGGACCATTTGTACAGAGGGAGAAGGATGAGAAGGGTTGAAGAGAGGATAGGGATAAATGATATCCACGTCAAAGGAAAAAGAAAAGGGACAGAGAACTGCAATAAACATAAGAGGTGACATATTGCAATGAAAGGGAAGGGTGACTGAGGGTGAAAGATGTGGAATTAGGAGGGAAGGATGGTTGAGAGTGGGTACTGGGATTGTGAGTAGGGATGAGCTTCGAGTTCAAGTCAAACTCATGTTCGACTCGAACATTGGCTGTTTGCAAGTTCGCCGAACAGCGAACAATTTGGGGTGTTGGCGGCAAATTCGAATGCCGCGGAACACCCTTTAAAAGTCTATGGGAGAAATCAAAAGTGCTAATTTTAAAGGCTTATATGCAAGTTATTGTCATAAAAAGTGTTTGGGGACCTGGGTCCTGCCCCAGGGGACATGGATCAATGCAAAAAAAAGTTTTAAAAACGGCCGTTTTTTCAGGAGCAGTGATTTTAATAATGCTTAAAGTCAAACAATAAAATTGTAATATCCCTTTAAATTTTGTAGCTGGGGGTGTCTATAGTATGCCTGTAAAGGGGCGCATGTTTCCCGTGTTTAGAACAGTCTGACAGCAAAATGACATTTCGAAGGAAAAAACCCATTTAAAACTACTTGCGGCTATTGCATTGCCGACAATACACATAGAAGTTCATTGATAAAAACGGCATGGGAATTCCCCACAGGGGAACCCCGAACCAAAATTAAAAAAAAAAAATGACGTGGGATTCCCCCTAAATTCCATACCAGGCCCTTCAGGTCTGGTATGGATATTAAGAGGGACCCTGGCCAAAATTTAAAAAAAAATGACGTGGGGTTCCCCCTAAATTCCATACCAGACCTTTCAGGTCTGGTATGGATTTTAAGGGGAACCCCACACCAAAAAAAAAAAAAACGGCGTGGGGTCCCCCCAAAAATCCATACCAGACCCTTATCTGAGCACGCAACCTGGCAGGCCGCAGGAAAAGAGGGGGGACGAGAGTGCGGCCCCCCCTCCTGAACTGTACCAGGCCACATGCCCTCAACATTGGGAGGGTGCTTTGGGGTAGCCCCCCAAAACACCTTGTCCCCATGTTGATGAGGACAAGGGCCTCATCCCCACATCCCTGGCTGGTGGTTGTGAGGGTCTGCGGGCGGGGGGCTTATCGGAATCTGGAAGCCCCCTTTAACAAGGGGACCCCCAGATCCCGCCCCCCCCTGTGTGAAATGGTAAGGGGGTACTTACCCCTACCATTTCACTAAAAAACTGTCAAAAATGTTAAAAATGACAAGAGACAGTTTTTGACAATTCCTTTATTTAAATGCTTCTTCTTTCTTCTATCTTCCTTCATCTTCTTCTTCTTCTGGTTCTTCTGGTTCTTCCTCCGGCGTTCTCGTCCAGCATCTCCTCCACGGCGTCTTCTATCTTCTTCTCCTCGGGCCGCTCCGCACCCATGGCATGGGGGAAGGCTCCCGCTCTTCTCTTCATTTTCTTCTTCATCTTCTTCTCTTCTTCCTTCTTCTCTTCTTCATTTTCTTCTCCAGGCCGCTCCGCATCCATGCTGGCATGGAGGGAGGCTCCCGCTGTGTGACGGCGTCTCCTCGTCTGATGGTTCTTAAATAATGGGGGCGGGGCCACCCGGTGACCCCGCCCCCCTCTGACGCACGGGACATGACGGGACTTCCCTGTGGAATTCCCGGTGACGTCACAGGGAAGTCCCGTCAAGTCACCGTGCGTCAGAGGGGGGCGGGGTCACCGGGTGGCCCCGCACCCCATTATTTAAGAACCGTCAGACGAGGAGATGCCGTCACACAGCGGGAGCCTCCCTCCATGCCAGCATGGATGCAGAGCGGCCCGGAGAAGAAAATGAAGAAGAGAAGAAGAGAAGAAAAGAAGAAGAGAAGAAGATGAAGAAGATGAAGAGAAGAGCGGGAGCCATGGGTGCGGAGCGGCCCGAGGAGAAGAAGATAGAAGACGCCGCGGAGGAGATGCTGGACGAGAACGCCGGAGGAAGAACCAGAAGAGCCAGAAGAACCAGAAGAAGAAGATGAAGGAAGATAGAAGAAAGAAGAAGCATTTAAATAAAGGAATTGTCAAAAACTGTTTCTTGTCATTTTTAACATTTTTGACAGTTTTTTAGTGAAATGGTAGGGGTAAGTACCCCCTTACCATTTCACACAGGGGGGGCCGGGATCTGGGGGTCCCCTTGTTAAAGGGGGCTTCCAGATTCCGATAAGCCCCCCGCCCGCAGACCCCCACAACCACCGGCCAGGGTTGTGGGGATGAGGCCCTTGTCCTCATCAACATGGGGACAAGCTGTTTTGGGGGGCTACCCCAAAGCACCCTCCCAATGTTGAGGGCATGTGGCCTGGTACAGTTCAGGAGGGGGGGTCGCACTCTTGTCCCCCCCTCTTTTCCTGCGGCCTGCCAGGTTGCGTGCTCGGATAAGGGTCTGGTATGGATTTTTGGGGGGACCCCACGCCATTTTTTTTTTTTTTTTGGCGCGGGGTTCCCCTTAAAATCCATACCAGACCTGTCGGCAATGCAATAGCCGCGAGTAGTTTTAAATGGGTTTTTTCCTTCGAAATGTCATTTTGCTGTCAGACTGTTCTAAACACGGGAAACATGCGCCCCTTTACAGGCATACTATAGACACCCCCCAGCTACGAAATTTAAAGGGATATTACACTTTTATTGTTTGACTTTAAGCATTATTAAAATCACTGCTCCTGAAAAAACGTCCATTTTTAAAACTTTTTTTGCATTGATCCATGTCCCCTGGGGCAGGACCCAGGTCCCCAAACACTTTTTATGACAATAACTTGCATATAAGCCTTTAAAATTAGCACTTTTGATTATTCATGTTCGTGTCCCATAGACTTTAGCGGTGTTCGCGTGTTCGAACGAACCTTTTTCCTGTGCGCATGTTCTGGTGCGAACCGAACAGGGGGGTGTTCGGCTCATCCCTAATTGTGAGGAAGGAGATGGAATTGAATGGGATTGAATGGTTTGAGAGGGGGTGTCGGGAGGGCGGTTATGGAGGAATCGAATGGAATGTGAAAGGGAGGTAGATGGACCTGTTATAGAATAAACAACTGAGAAACTTACTGTGAATATGTTATACAATCATTATTTTATTTCTCTGCATTTAAAATCATGTTGGGAGGGGATAATGGTCCTATGTATATAAATATATTTAATGAAAAAAAAATCAATAAAGATTATAAAGTTTAAAGAAAAACTACAAAAGAAAAAAAAAGATGGAATGGGGTGGCATAGAGGCTTGCAAACATACCTGCTGCTAATACAAAAAAGAAGTACAGTTGGAACTGTGAACATGGGGGGGGACCCGAAGATTGTGGATAAGCAACATGAAGAGTAACATATCGCTACCAAGGATTATCTCTGATCCATCCTGTAAGCTGGTAACTGCCAGAAACAGGAAAATGTCAACCTTGAGTAGTACTGACAATTTTTTTTCAAGGGGTAAGCAGGCTCTGAAACGTTGTATTTTTTATGTTTAATAAAAGAGCTCCCGTTAAGCATTCATTGTATCAGTAATGTACAACTATTGAACATTTGTACTAGAAGTGCCATCCACTTTGTCACTACAGCACTTGGCTTGTATAGGTCATGTTAATGACTTGAAGTGCACCTTGCTTTCCTTATTCTTATGTAGGAGAGATATTAAATTTTTGGTGTAGATGGTAGACAGGACTGGGACATGTGGCTGCAATATCCCATCCTATTTTACATGAGCCTATGAACTATAAAAACATTTTTTTTGCCTTCTTCTGGATCAGCTGTGAATATAGGATAGCGTGTGTGTGTTTTCTGTGTTGGTTGAACAGGATGGACTTTTTGTCATTTTTCAACCAGAGTAACTATGTAACTTTATATGTCACTATTTCCCAAGCCTGTCCTGGCAGAACACCTAGGAATGGATACTGGACTTTTTTATGGTAGCCATCCCAAGCAGCTCCTGGATATAGCCCAAGAAACAGGAGCCAAAGCTCACACCTCACAAATTGTAATTGACACACACCACTCAGATGCAGGATAGGATAGCTGCAGTCATTCCCATAGTTTGGGAACAAATGTAGCAAGTCCGAGAGAGGTCAGGTGAAAGTTTATAAGTGCTCTGTAAAAATCAGAACCTTGAACCAGGGAGACGGGGTCTTGGTTCTGGTGCCCACTTTATAAAGTACATTTTTGACAAAATGGCATGGTATGAGAAAATTAGTGATGTCAACTGATAAGTGTACGAAAAAGAGTATTTACATCTAAATACACGATGTTAAGCTAATAAAACACTGGAAAAACTCAGAAGCTCTCTCAGGAAGTGACCCTAAGGTGTCACCAGCAAAAGGTATACCAGAGGTTTGGATGTCAGAGACCCTGTCTGCTGCACAGATTTAGGAGATGAGAAAGTTCTTGTAGAAAAAAAATAAGAGGACTTTTTTAGAATTACCAGGCCAAAATATTATAACTTACCATGACATTGCAACCAAGCCTCATGTTCAAGTAAAGTTAAAACCTTATTGGGTACGTGAAACTCAGAGAAAAATCATTTCAGAAGCTGTACAGAAGGGGTTGCTGATGGGCTGTCATCGGGCCACTGTGTGCTGGCAAAGGGTACTTCTTCCTACAGGTCTGAGTAGTGAGGGTAGAATATGTGTGGCACTAGCTAGCAGGGTTGTGAGGGATGCAAGATTGTGTTTGTTGTGGAGAAAACACATTTTTGTTTTCTCAAATCTTAATATGTTCTGGTCTGAGTCCTGGAATTGGGGGGCTTCGTAGAACTTTTGGGTGAAATAAAGTCTTCAGTCCTAGGTCCATATATTACCTGTTTGCCAGACCTCACTAATTAGCCACAACTTCCTAGAGGACTTTTTCTATCTGAGCTGACTGATGGTTAGAGGCTTTCTCTCTCTCTCATTCCCGTTGCTGTGAGAGTCTGTTGCTGAGTATCTAAAAGAACGCTAAAAAGCTACATGTGTGCCTGTACAGTATGTTTGGGGAACCCATTAGGGGGCACTCTGTTATTCAGGAATTGACATAAGTTAGGTTAGTGGTTTATTAGCACATTGAACTTTGTTTTCTTACTGAATAAAGTGCAGGCCTGCTCCCTGTCTTGTATGTAGCGGGCACCTACTTTTAGGTAGGTGGCCCTTCCTGCTAGCTTTCTATGTCAGGTAAATTTAGACAGGCTTGTGCTATTACAGCAGGCCTGTTGTTGTCAATTTCCAATTTTTGAGTGGCAGGTAGTTTATGCGTTAGTCTCGGCCAATCATTGATTTGCTTGGTAATTCCGGGGACTCTGATATAAAAGTGGGGTCACATGGGCTGTTGGGGAGGAGAGTTCGAGCCCAGTCCTGCTCTGAGGAGCAAGAGAGCCAGCCTGGTTCCTGGAGGGGAGGGGGAGGTTTTTCCCCTCCGGGGAGCCAACTGAGCTTCACCTTAGCGAGAAGGGTGGAGAACTGGTCCTCATGGAGGAACAGACGACAGTTTACAGCATGTAGTCGCTGATGTCGTCGGTTGCCCCTGCGAGGAGGAGAGGAAACTAAGAATCATTGCGGGAGAAGTAGAGACAAGCTGAAGGAAACTGGGTGATCGATTGCTTAGGAGCGACACACGGGCTATTGATCAAGTGAGTGAAAAGCCCCGGGAGGGGTACTGTCCAGAGGCTGAGGGATGTTGGTACGCAAGTCAGCAAGACAGGTGGTTGTGGCCTGTGACTTTGGGTTCAGCATTGCCCCGGGATTCCAATCAGACAAGCGGGAGAGGTCATTCAGAGTGACTCTTTTTAGCTCAAGTGGAAGTACCATGTGGATGGGAAATAGTGGTAAAAAGGTAGCGGTGGAGCAGAAAGCACATATATAGCGATACAGACTGTTCTTAAAATTCTGCAGATAAAGATGTTATTCAGAGTGACTCTTTATTGTTTATTCTCTATCAAAAAAATCTACTTCCATCTTCCGACAAATTAATCATCCAGTTTTGATTTGCTGTCACCCGCAATGTTACGAGTCTTTGCCGGAGAAACAAAGGAAAGATCAGACATCAACCTAAGAGCATCTCAGAGAAAGTCCTTCTCCCCATCCAGTTTTGTTGATGAATAAAGCATTAAGAAAAAGAATTAAGGACTGTGACTTTTAAATCTATGGGCTGCGAGGGTTAGGTAGTAAACGTGAATTACGGATATACCAAATATTAAGCCGCTCCTTCGGAGGTAAGCGCTTCATGTACTGTACATGGTTTATTACTGCCATTTGAGCCTATCCCCTTTGCAACTGAAAGGTAGATAAAATAGATAAAGAAAGGAAGAGAACTTAGTGGCGATCAGGCGGTTTTAGCACTTATGATGACTCTTTCCTAGGCTTTGCCAAAAGCTTTTATTACTTTAATTTAAACATGGGCATCATCAATGGACTAAAATGCCAGGTCACAAGTCTCTGCATCAAAATAAAACTTGAAATCTTCAAAGACTTTTGTGGTATTATTCTACAATAGGGTTGACCTCAGGGTGATAGGAATTTTATGATTCAAAATTCTGTAAGCTACACAGAGATTCCACCTATTTCTTAGAAATGCTAGTTGCAGCTGGTGTCTCATAGATTTTGCTTCATAAAAACAGTACTTTTAATATAAAAAAAAGCAGAGCCATGAAGACATAATGATGCATGTCATAAAAATAAATGTGTTTTCTGAAAACTGGCTCCTAATATATGTAACAATCTTTTGGATTAATCATTTTCTTATATAAGACAGACATAATAACTGATAAAATGTATTGTTAAATCTGTTTTTTCTACGGAATTTAAAATAATAACATTGCACGAAAATTAATCAACTGGCAAAATAGATCCCTGAAGAACTGCCTTGAATATATATAGTTCTGTGTTATATTTATTTATATATGAAGAGTTTGCCAGTGGATCAAATGCTAAATTAAAATAAAGTCAATGCAACTATAGTAGATACATATACATACAGGGGGTTATTTACTAAAGGCAAATCCACTTTGCACTACAAGTGCAAAGTGCACTTGAAATTGCACTGAAACTTGGAAGTGCAGTCGCTGTAGATCTGAGGGGGACATGCAAGGAAAATAAAAAACAGCATTTTAGCTTGCGCATGATTGGATGATAAAATCAGCAGAGCTTCCCCTCATTTCAGATCTACTCCTCAGATTTACAGCGACTGCACTTCCAAGTGCACTTTCAGTGCAATTTCAAGTGCACTTTGCACTTGTAGTTTGCACTTGTAGTGCAAAGTGTATGTGCTTTTCGTAAATAACCCCCACAGTGTCTAGTTCTACTAAGTGCACTTGGTGACTGTAGCTAGAGATGAGGTTCCATCTACACCCAGCCTGTTCACAGTTTAGTGAACCATCAAACATACTGGTTCACAGTTTGGTAATCTGAATCCCCACTGTTAAAATATAATTAAAGCAGCTAGAGATCCGCAGAAATGTCATTGACCAATATGGTCATGACCATATTTGCTCAATGATGTCGCCCAAGATTCCAAGCTGTTTGTTGATATTTTAGCAGCAGTGAATTCTGCTGTCATTTCTATTGGGAGTAGTGTCAGGACAACATCATCGAGGGGCAACTTCATTGCGCAGCAAATCATCATGACTAATGGTGCGTCCGTCGGAAATGCCGACAGAAAAAGTCCGATGGGGCATACACGCGGTTGGAATGTCCGACCGAAAGCTCCCGTCGGACTTTTTCTGTTGGGAAGTCTGGCCATGTGTACGCGGCATTATGCTGCATCTACATTCCCGGATGATGGTGTCTGTTTTTCTCTGCATTCGATTTTTTGGGGAAAGATTAATAAGGATGCACCCCACACTCATTCCCCCAGGGCAGCAGGATACCTTGGGGCCTTGTTAATGTAAAGGGTGCATCCAGATTCCTAAAAAGGCCTCCCGCAAACCCCCACATCCTCTTAGGGATGGGATATGGAAAGAAGCACTTGTTCCACAATATTAGGATAAGGTGCCTTGCAAGGGGGAGACTTTGTTGCTCCCTTTCAAGGTAACAATTGAAGTTTGAAAGTCATGTGGGCTGGTATAGTTCAGGAAGGTGGGGAATATGCTCGCTGCCCTCCCTTTCCTGGCCATCCAAGCTGCATTCCTGGATAAGGGTCTGGTCTAAATTTTAGGGGGAACCCCATGCCATTTTTCAAATGTCACTGTTGGACACTGAGCTGCCTTGATCTGAATTGATCAATGCAGGGACACTATAAAAACAATTGCTGTCCATGTACATCATTCATACTATACTAGTGCATTGGGAAAGATGAAGGAATGCTGCATTTTTATGCAGCACAATGCTCAAAATGTGGATCAACATCCATCAATGCAACAATTCTTAAAGTGATTGTAAACCCTCATCTTGTAAAACAACACATTCAGTTTAAAATAGAAATGTAAGGCAAAACATTTGAGCATAGATAATAAAAAAACAAAAAAAAATTATAAATACGTTTTTCCCCCTTTTCATAAGTACAGGCAGTCCCCAAGTTACGAACACCCAAGTTACAAACGACTCCTACTTACAAACGACCTCAAATGCTGGCCACTTGTGCTCCACGCTGGTCCTGGATATCTCCGGACACATCCCATACTGCAGTACTACATGTACTGCATGGCCAGAAGAGCCCCAGATAACATAACAAGCGCCCGGAACATCCCACGCACAGGCGGACACTACACTTACGAATGCAGTGTTCCGACCGGAAGTTACACTTACAAATGCAGTGTTGCGACTTACGAACAACTTTGACTTACGAACAAACCTACAGTCCCTATTGTGTTTGTAACTCCTGTAATCACATTCCCTCTGTTTTCAGCTGCATAAGAGCTGGGGGAGGAGAGCAGCACACTGAACTTACCAGTTAAAGGCCGTGGTGGGGGGGGGGGTTGATTGTCACTACAAGTCTGATCACTGGAGGAGAGTAGTGCCAAACATAGCTAGAGAACTGACCAGGGTGTGTTCTCCTGCTTAGTATGGTCAGTTTTTAATAGCAGAAGGACTGGCAGGAACACTAGTGATTACACACAAAGGAAGCAATGCAAAGAGAACAGGATAATTTATCATACAAGTTCATGGTACAGCAGGCACATATCAGGAATAAGTAATGTTGGGTTTACATATTCTGTAAAGCGGAGCTCCACCCAAAAGGGGAAGCTCCACTTGTTTTCTCCCCCCCCCCCCCCCCTCCGCTGCCACATTTGGCAACTTTTTGGGGGGAAGCAGATACCTGTCAAAACCAGGTACCTGCTCCCAGTAAGAACGCCGCAATCTATGAAATTTTTGGCTCCTCCTCATTCTTTCCCCCCACTGCCTTCTGGGAGACACACGGGTCCCAGAGGACAGAGGGACCATTCAGAAAGCGCAGGTTATTCGCACATGCGCAGTAGGAAACAGGCTGTGAAGCTGCAAGGCATCACTTCCTGTTTCCCTTAGTGAAGATGTCGGCACCTGCACCTGGGGCCGATGGACGGATCGGCTTGGGGTGCTGACATTGTGGGATAAATGGACAGGTAAGTGTCTTCATGTCCTTTTACAGTATATTATATATAAGTCAGCAGCTACAGTATTTGTAGCTGCTGACTTTCCTTGTCAAAAGAAGTTTATTGAGTATACAATATTATAAAGATACATAAAGTAAGTTTACAAGGATCTATAAAGTAAGCTCATTGTTTTACAGTAGGGTTTATATAGGTAAATATCATGAAATTTCAAATATTAAACATTGGGTTCACGTAAACCTAAATTAAAGATATATATCATTTACTTAGTTACTTTTGTAGGTATTTAAATGATTTATACCTACTATACATATTGTTTACAGGTAGAGTGTATATAGGTCAAATAAATTCTGATAATGAGCTTTAATCGTAAGGTGGAGAAAAGGAAAGAGAAAGAAGAAAAAGGGTTGAAAGGTAGAGGTATGGTCCACAAGGTTGTCCCGCTCATCAGTTTATTATTCTTTTTAGTTCTCTTTGAAGCCTTAGAATGGGTGTCTCTGTAAGTCATTTAATCTGTTACCATGGCAACAGGACAGAGTCATTGAAATTTGACAGGAATTGTTGTTTTATCCAAGGATGCCAAAGTTTTTCAAATTTTGGAATTTGATTTTGATCGATGGCTACCATCTTAGCATGGGACATTGTATTATTCATTCTGTGAATTGTTTCTGCTAGTACCAATGTAGGAGATTTCCATGCCTTGGCCACTGTTTGTTTTGCAGCCGTTGTTAGTTGGATCATAAGTTTGAATTGAGAGAGTGTTAAGTAGCTGCTGACTTTCAATTTTTCTTTGTACAGGCTGGAACTCTGCTTTAAATGCTCATCAATGGGCATGCATCTGTTTGTTGTGGTATGAACATGCCCTTAAAGGATTACACCAGACTGTTCTATAACTTCACGTGCAGCTTTAAAGCATCCCTAACAATGTTATGTAAAAAAAAAAATTTATTTTTGAAAAGTTTACAACAAGTAAACACCAAAAACAAAAATCAAGGTCAAATCATCATTCTAAACATCCACGTCTAGTTTTTTTCCCAAAATATTCACAGATACTCGAAAAGCTATTCATAGATAATCAGAAATATCCTGAAATTTTCAGGAATGTTCAGAAGTATTCAAAGAACATTCAGAAATATTCCAAAATATTCAGAAATACCGTGGAACAGGTAGTATATAAATGTGTAAATGTCTATAAATATAGATTTGTATATTTCTAATGTTAACTTTTAAGGCACATGGAAAGACCCACTCCCTGTTGAACGTTTTTTGCATTGATACGTGTCCCATGGAAGTGCCCAGTTTTTTTTTTTACCAGGATCTTGCAGCACTATTACCCACTGTAAATCTGGCTCTGCATGCAACTTCTTCTGTGACACACCTCAGTCAGCTTTATGATGAACAGCACCAAATTTTTCTCCAAATCAAAGCTAGACTTTTAATATATAATATAATCTATATTAATCTATATAATCCATATAATCTAGCAAAGGGAAATTGACAAAGCTAACAGCCTTCACACAAATTCACTTTGCATCCTTAGGCCGTCATATGACGGCCTCGACTTCCCAGGGTTATATCTGAATGATGCCTGAGGCTACAGACATCATTCAGATACCGGCATTTTCAGCCAGCGATTCCGTACACCATAAGAATGATCATAGCGGCTGTTCCGCTGCTTGATCGTTCTTACGGGCGGCGAAAGGGGACGTCCCCCCTCCCGCCGCCCTCCGGTGCTTCTACCGACTCACCTCAGCGATCGGTGAGTCGGAGAGCGGATCCGCCGGCGCCGGATGTAGATCATAGAGATTTCCGGTGGACCAGATGGTCGCCAGAGTCTCTATGATCGTTCGGAGATCGGGCGCGATGTTATGAGGTCATGCCCAGCCTCTGCATTCAAAAAAAGGCGCCACCTCGGCTGGGTGATGCGGTGATCTTTTTTTTTTTTTTTTTTTTATTTTAGGCTTCCCAGCCTAGTGGTGAGATATGGGGTCTTATTGACCCCATATCTCACTATAAAGAGGACCGATCATGTCATATTCCTATTACAAGGGATGTTTACATTCCTTGTAATAGGAATAAAAGTGATCAAAAATTTTTATTTTTTTAAAAAGTGTCAAAATAAAAAATTTTAAGTAAAATTAACAATAAAAAAAAAAAATTTTTTAAAGCGCCCCTGTCCCCGTGAGCTCGCATGCAGAAGCGAACGCATACGTAAGTCCCGCCCACATATGAAAACGGTGTTCAAACCACACATGTGAGGTATCGCCGCGAACGTTAGAGCGAGAGCAATAATTTTGGCCCTAGACCTCCTCTGTAACTCAAAACATGTAACCAGTAAAAAATTTTAAAGCGTCGCCTATGGGGATTTTTAAGTACCAAAGTTTGGCGCCATTCCACGAGCGTGTGCAATTTTGAAGCGTGACATGTTAGGTATCTATTTACTCAGCGTAACTTCATCTTTCACACTATGCAAAAAAATTTTGATAACTTTGCTGTTTTTTTTTTTTTTTTAAAGCATGAAACTGTTTTTTTTTAAAAAAAAACCGTTTGAAAAATTGCTGCGCAAATACCGTGCAAGATAAAAAGTTGCAATGACCGCCATTGTATTCTCTAGGGTCTCTGCTAAAAAAATATATATATATAATGTTTGGGGGTTCTATGTAATTTTATAGCAAAGAAATGATGATTTTCGACATGTAGGAGCGAAGTGTCAGAATTGGCCTGGATGCGAAGTGGTTAAAGTGCTATGATTGCAACTCTGATTATGGAAGCAGAATGGAAAAGGGGGTAGATAGAATGGACGCCCACTAAGGGTCTCAGACTATTTTCAGAAATTCTTGCTTGAGTATTGCATAGACTTAAGCCTTGACACATTTAATGTCAGTGATGGATATAGAGCACTTCTACTCTTGGGGTGGTGCTGAACAACTCAATATATATTGTAGTAAGCTAACCTTTCCATATCAGGGTCTGGTTCTTGTTATATAGAGTAAAACATAAGTTGGGTGACTGTCACTGTAGCTTTTTTACCTGCTACTGCTGAACTCAAATCTAAGAGAGAGAGTTTAGGAGTGCAGAATACACAAAAATAGCACAAATAGGACAGGTATTCTGAAATAGTAGTAGGCCTTAAACAGCAGCTCCTTAGAAAGAGCCTCCTTCACAGTAACAGAGGGAAGCAATTAAGCCAGTAAGCTAAGGAAAGATCTGCAGAGAATAGAAAAATATAACAGATGTTCAGGCTAATTATCAAACTGAAAATCACACTAAATCTAATTAGGGACACAATAACATAGGGCAGGGTCCCTACAAATGGCTTCTTAAATAGCTAAAGTGATTTTCCTATTTCATCTATGCAAGCACGAATTGCACATTATGAAATTTACAGCTCATTAAAACCCAACCAAATCATACATTTTCTGAAAGGACACAAGACTACTCTTGATTTTACAGTATGAAGATATTTACACACATGTTGATAAAATTTATAGCTTTAAACAACATATGAAAGAAAGAAAACAGCAAGGAGTTAAGCCCACCATAGGCAGATCAAAACGTGTTAATTTTTCTGCAGGGACTGTCCAAACTTGGATTCATCCATGGGCAAGCTGGTTGTACTGAAGTACTGTCAGGTTTTTTTTTCACCCAAACACTACCAATAGCTATAGCTGCCAGCAGCGGTCATTGTATTCTGCCAGTGGGGAAGGCTCTTCACAAGTCCAGCCGGCAAAACGCAATAGTGCTGCGGGAAGGATTTCCCCAGCAACACTGTCTGTATTAATGGGGGGGATCAAGCAATTTTCTTTCCTTCAACCCATTATTGAAGGAAAGAAAATCACATAATGTATGGCATGCGTTAGTAAACACATTTATTCCCAAAACGTAGCATCACTTTCATAGAAAAAGACTGTGTCCAGTTCAAGGTTCAGAGAGACAAATGTATATGCATAGCCACTAGGGCATCACTGAAATCAGTAAGCCACGGTACAGAAGCTATGAAGCCGCCAATGGAGGCATTCATAGTGGTACCAGGTATTGCACAGTGTCATGGGAAAAGAAGGGCAGCAACAAGTTTCAAGGGCTCTGCCTCCTTTGTCAAGTCTGCCTGAAGGGGAATAAGCTGGCTTATAAGCACAGGGAATTAGTGATGGGTACAGAATGAACTACAGGCACCAGCATGCCACCAGAAATTATAAAGAGGTATGCTTTTGTTTCAATAAACATTTTTTGATTTAAAAAAAAGAAATTATAAAGAGGGGGAAATGTGAATAAGAAAATGTAACACATTGCACGTTGCACAATACTGACTGGGGGACAACAGATGGAATAAGAATTACATAAAATCTGTGGAATTATGTATTATGTAAGTATGATACAGTTCACGTATACAGTATATAGATAAAATTTGACCAAAAATACATAGAGACACGAATAGTTGTTAGTGCAAATTGTATCATTAAGGGTCTTTTGATTTTAGTTACCTTTTCATGCGGTTGTTCAGTATGTTACTTGAATTATGATCGATTAAGTTAAGGAATTTACATAGGCTTTTTTGATTGTACTGTTTAGGGTGTGCATTAATTATTGATAATATTGTTTATATTTTTGGGGAAATACAAATTTCACTACAGGGATGGCCAGATCAATAAGTTACTGTTTCCCGAGTATTATGATTTGTTAGCTGCTTTGAATTGTTTTAAAGTGATAGAATCTTAAATAAAGATTTATCATAATTTGTAATGCAGTATTAACCACTTGCCAACCGCCCCATAGCAGATTTACTGCCACAGGGTGGCCACGCTGTGTAGAATCAATATATATATATATATATATATATATATATATATATATATATATATATATATATATATATATATATAATTATTTCACTTTAAGCAGTAAAAAAATCACTACTCCCGAAAAAACAGACGTTTTTAAAAACATTTTTTGCATTGATACACGTCCCCTGGGACAGGACCCGGGTCCCCAAACACTTTGTATGACAATAACTTGCATATAAGCCTTTAAAATTAGCACTGTTGATTTTTCATGTTATATTTTATATATATATATATATATATATATATATATATATATATATATATGATTCTGCACTTCGCCAGTACATTCGATTCGAACATCAGGTGTTCGCCTGTTTGCTGAACAGCGAACAATATGAGGTGTTCGCAGCAAATTTGAAAGCTTCCCGAACACCGTTAAAGTCTATGGGACACTAACATGAAAAATCAACAGTGCTAATTTTAAAGGCTTATATGCAAGTTATTGTCATACAAAGTGTTTGGGGACCCGGGTCCTGTATCAGGGGACGTGTATCAATGCAAAAAATGTTTTTAAAAAACGTCTGTTTTTTCGGGAGTAGTGATTTTTTTAATGCTTAAAGTGAAACAATAAAAATGAAACATTCCTTTAAATATTGTGCCTGGGGGGTTTCTATAGTGTGCCTGTAAAGTGGTGCATTTTTGCCATGTTTAGAACAGTACCACAGCAAATGACATTTCTAAAGGAAAAATTGTCATTTAACCACTTCAATACCAAGGGCGTCATATGACGTCCTGGGCTTTGAGCGAGTATATCTGAATGATGCCTGTAGTTACAGACATCATTCAGATATTGCCGGTTTCAGCCAGCGAATCTCTACACCATAGGAATGATCATAGCGGCCGTTCCACCACTTGATCGTTCCTATGGGAGGCGAGAGGGGACGTCCCCCCCCCTCCCGCCACCCTCTGGTGCTTGCTCCGACTCACCTTTACGATCGGTGAGGCGGAGAGTGGATCCGCCGGCGCCGGATGTAGATCATAGAGATTTCCGGTGGACCAGATGGTCCCCGGAGTCTCTATGATCATTGGAGGCCGGGCGCGATGTTATGACGTCACGCCCGGCCTCTCCATTAAAAAAAACGGCACCGCTTCGGCTGGGAAGCGGCGATCGTTTTATTTTTTTCTTTTATTTCAGGCTTCCCAGCCTAGTGGTGAGATATGGGGTCTTATTGACCCCATATCTCACTATTAAGAGCACCTGACGTGTCATATTGCTATTACAATATACAATACAGCGCCGCTGCCCCCATGTACTCTCACGCAGAAGCGAACGCATACGTAAGTCCCGCCCACATATGAAAACAGTGTTCAAACCATACATGTGAGGTATCGCCGCGAACATTGGAGCGAGAGCAATAATTTTGGCCCTAGACCTCCTCTGTAACTCAAAACATGTAACCAGTAAAAAAATTTCAAGCGTCGCCTATGGGGATTTTTAAGTACCGAACATTGGCGCCATTCCACGAGCGTGTGCAATTTTGAAGCGTGACATGTTAGGTATCTATTTACTCGGCGTAACTTCATCTTTCACAAAATGCAAAAACATTGGGCTAACTTTACTGTTTTTTCCCCCAAAAAACGCGTTCAAAAAATTCCTGCGCAAATACTGTGTGAGATAAAAAGTTGCAACAACCGCCATTGTATTCTCTAGGGTCTTTGCTAAAAAAACATATATAATGTTTGGGGGTTCTATGTAATTTTCTAGCAAAAAAATGATGATTTTTACATGTAGAAGCAAAGTGTCAGAATTGGCCCGGTATTGAAGCGGTTAAAACTATGAGATCATCTCTCATTGGACACTCTAATCGAGTGCTAAATGGCTGCTGTGATTGGCCATTTAGCACAATCTGTGATTGGCTGTGTCCAAGGGACATGGCCAACACAGATTTCCCCCAATGCGTGCCCGCGGCGGCGCGCAGGGGGGATGTAAACAGGAGGACGTCCAGGGACGCCCTCCCGGCAATTGAGCAATTGAGTTGTAAAGGCAGAAGTTTTTTTTTTTTATCTTAATGCATTCTATGCATTAAGTTAAAAAGCATTCTGTGTGCAGCAGCCCCCCTCGGCCCCCCTAATACTTACCTAAGCCCCAACTCTGTTCAGCGATATCCATGAGTGTGTCTGCCATTCAAGACTCTCCCTTCTGATTGGCTGAGACACAGCAACAACGCAATTGGCTCCCACTGCTTTCAATCAAAGTAAGTCAGCCAATCAGGAGAGAGGGGACGGGGCGGGGCTGGGCCGCAGCTATGTATCTGAATGGACACAGGGAGCTGTGACTCGGCTTGTGTGCCCCCATTGCAAGGTGTTTGCTGTGGGGGCACTCGACATGAGGGAGGGGCCAGGTGCTCCAAAGAGGGACCCAAGAAGAGAAGGATCTGGACTGCTCTGTGCAAATCCACTGCATAGAGCAGGTTAGTATAACATGTTAATTAATTTTTATTGAAAAAAAAACGAGACCTTACAATCACTTAGGTTTACATTTATCAAAACTGGATATCAAGATACAGACAAACCTTCTGAAAGCAATGAAACTCTGTTCTGGAAAATTTGTGAAAACACCCGCTTCATATAATCACTATAAACAGAATGAGAAGGAGGGCACAAGCATATGGGCACGACAACATAGGCATGCGGTTGCCCCTCCCTTTCATAATTAAAAAAAAAAAAAAATATATATATATATATATATATATATATATATATATATATATATATATACACATATATATAATTTATGGGATAATACCACTTTAAATATGCAAAAATGGAAATAGGTGGAAAACGGGAGTCAGGAGATTGGGATATGCATCACGTGACCTCTGGGAAATTCCCAGAAGGTCACATGATGCAATTGGAAAATTCTATAAGCGGGGATTATTATAAATAGGACCCCGCTCTGAAGTAACTGCCAGTGGGTCTGTCACAGCTGAAGGAGCTCCCCAACCCCACCTCCCTTGTCGCAAGGTACGTTTGTGTTGTTCGTCACCCTTTTATGGGAAAGGGGGGGCTGGTATTTATGATTTATGAGATTTGTGCTTGAGTCTTTTTATGGCTGAGCAAAGTTATATTTTGCAGATTAATAAAGTTCAAGGACATTTATTAACAAATAATCTATCTATATGAAGTTGTTATTCATTGAAAATTTTATTTAAAACCAATAAATGTGCCGCGGCCATTATTTTGCCACTCAATGGTGTCTGTGTTATTAATTTGGTAAATTTAAGCTAGATTATAATCAAAGGGACAAAGTGCAATCTGCATTCCCATGAAATGCTCTTAACAATATTCTTAGCTGTAGACAACTTTTAATTGCTAACAAGCAGTCTGGCAAAGAAAAAATACTTCTAGGGTTGGAACCCTAGGTAAGAAAGAAAGCATATTAAAGAAATATATATGATAAATATGTGAATATTCTGGCCTTTGAACTACAAGAGAAACATTCCAATATTAATAATGCCTAAAACTGTTGCTTCTTTGGTAAACCAAGCAATATTATTACATGTAATAGCATCAATTGAAATGTTATTTTAGCAACTTGATAATGCAGCTTGGTGAATCAAAGGAAAGATAGAGTGCGATAAACCAAAAACAAACTTTCTTCGCCTTTTTAATGTGTATATGCATACCAGCTGGAGGGTATATCGTTTTGTAAAGTTATTCTCTGTGGTTTTATTTTTTAAATTGGTTTTAGTTTTTATTACTTTCTGCAAAATCCTATCAACAGTTCTTTTTTCAAATTAATAGTTGGTTAGAGGCAAATGTTGTCAGGAAGTCACCCATTCATTCACATGCTATGAGTAAGAAGCTAAAAATATTTTTCTTGCTTCTTTTCATTTTCTGGAGGATAGTTTGTTTTCCCCAGACATTGTTTATAATTTCTCAGTGATGGTAACAGTGCCAGCTTGTAATGTGTATGGGGAGCAAACAAAAAACAATCTGCCTTTTTTTTCTGTGTCTTCCAAGCAAACTATTCCCTTCTTATTCAAGGCTTTCCTTTTGGAATAAATGCATCTAAATTACCAGCTGAGACTTTAGAAGCTTGTTTAAACAGCCAAATAAAGGCAGCTGAGAAAGGGCCCTTGAAAGACAACACCAAGGCAAAATGATAGGCACACAGAAGATGTAACATCTCCCTGAAAATATCGGGGTATGATGTTTCATTAAACTTACTGTGATTTTTGTAGCTGCCAGAAATAATATAATTGTTTCTGGATTTTTTAATCTTTTTTATCATGAGTTCAGCATAATATTCAAATTACTACGATATTCTAAATTCTGGATGTTACACTCACTGGATGGGTGTGCTATTCTGATGTGTGGGTGTAGCCACATGTTATGAATACATAATTAAAGCCAAATTACTTTTTATACTAAGATATTCATCTACTGTACTGTTTCAATAGTGTGTATTGGATTTCCTGTTTTTATTTCTCCATTGTTTTCTATGTACACACTTTAATGTATACTTGACTGAATCATTTTTACTAAGAGTAAGTTTTTTCTAACTTATGAGAAAAATAACTTAAAAAACTTAAATACGTAAAAAAATAAAAATAAAAATTATTTTATATACAAATCTATAACTACCAATTAGAAACTCCTCCACAGTTTTGACAAAAGTAAATTGCAATTTGACTGGCTACTAAGAGTTAACTTTCTGTGTGCAGCTTCACTGGCCTTTGTGTTGCTTTTAAAATAAGTCTGTTAGATTTAAGTAATCAAAGTTTCAAAATGTCCCCATTTCCCCAATGTCCCCAACTAGTGGTCCCTAGTTTGATTATACTGCTGCAACTATGAAGCTATGAAGCTAGGAACTATTGCCTAAATTAAGTAAACTAAATTGTATACTGTTCTTCATGTTTTTAATGAGACAAGTCAGCACGTAAAGAAATTAGGAAATTAGGTACAACTGTATTTATATATTAAATATACTGCTTTCATGAATTTATTTGTGGTAAAATATAGCAGTTATTCGATTACACAGGTGCCCTTGATATAAATACCACCAACCCTTTTACAGCATGCCCCACATGAAATATGGTCCTATTATAGTGCTCAAGAATAGTAAGTAAAGTAAGAAAATGAAGTCCCATATACAGTATGTGAAAAATCTTCATACTGAAATCTTTATCCAAATATCCAGCTTGGAACATACTTGCATCTAAAAATGCTTTTAAAACAGGGCAGTATTACCCACTTGTCCTTGAGCCTCAGTGGTGTTGTACAACACAAGATCAGAAAATCGTGCAGACACCCATCCAGATTTTGGAATCAATAGCAGGAAAAAAATGAAGTGGCACATCCCACTGGCCATGCCCTGCATATTTCATCATGTGGCTTCATCAGAAGCACCAGAATAAATATTTCAAAAAGACCTTTAAAGGGTATGAACATTTGTACTGGGCACTCCTAAATACTCAACCAAGGGTTCACTGCAAAGTAAACAGCCTTTTTATCTTTGGTAAATCAATCACTATGTGTTCAGTTCTATGCATTGTGACATATTAAAATAAATACTAGACATGTGCGCCATCAATAAATTTGTTTCATTTCATTCCGTTCCGTTCCGTTTCATATTAGCCGTTAATTTGTATTTCGTAATTCGTGTCCGAAATTCAATTTGGATTCGTACGAAATACGAATTTTCGTTAAGTTCGTTTTTTTTTTTTTTTTGTTACTTTTTGGTAACAATTACGAACGTTGATGAATTTAAAAAGCAAAAAATACCTTTCTCAATATGG
Organism: Aquarana catesbeiana; assembly: GCF_042186555.1. Lineage (NCBI taxonomy): Eukaryota > Metazoa > Chordata > Amphibia > Anura > Ranidae > Aquarana > Aquarana catesbeiana. Next base: position 296,262,471 of record NC_133326.1, read on the forward strand.
CAGTCATCGACTCATTATGCTCATTATGAGGGGCTCCCACCATGATAAAAAGAAAGAAAAGGCGCACCAGCCATGTGCATTATCCTTTGGATGTGAATTTATTAAAAAACGATAAAAAGAAACTACTCACAAACAGACATAGAAGATCTCGCAGTGTAAATAATTTTCCACTAGCAGCATTCAGTCTAAGGCTCCATTCACACTAGCGCGTTTTTTGATGCATTTTGCATTTTGCAGAAATGCATGGGAATTTTTTAACATGGGTTCCTATGGAACATGTTCACATCAATGCTTTTTTGTATCTCTGCGTTTTTGGAAAGGGTCGGGGACTTTTTTTCATGCAAAAAGCAGCATTTTGCATGTAATGGTTTTCAATGGACAAGCATCAAAAACGCAAGTGCACCGTTTTTGCAGCGTTTTTGCAGCGTTTTTGGTGCGTTTTTGGTGCGTTTTTGCCGTTTTTTTTTTTTTTTTTTTTTTTTTGTAATTTTTTTTTAAGACTGTAAAAAAAAATGAAAAAAAAAAAAAAAAAACGCAAAACGCAAATCGCGGCAAAAACGCGGCAAAAACGCCGCAAAAACGCGGCAAAAACGCGGCTCAAAAACGCGGCAAGCATGAAAAAAAAACCTCCAAAAACGCTCAAAAGCAACATGCATAGGTGTGAATCGAGCCTAAGATGAACGGAGCTCTTCAGAGGCCACAGAGGAACTCACAGGGATCACTGCCAGCTTTAGCTGTTTGTGAGTAGTTTCTTTTTATCATTTTTTAATAAGTTCACATCCAAAGGATAATGCACATGGCTGGTGCGCATTTTCTTTCTTTTTATCCTTGACTACTAGGATTCCCCATCCTTGAGGGCAGCAAGGCCTGTGTGTACTTATACCATTTGTCTGGTCATCCACTTGTGCGCAGGAGTGTTTTGTCTGGGCTCCCACCATCCCTGTGCTGTGCTGACTTCCTCCTGGGGCTGTACCCCTGCTGTGCTCATTATGAGGGGCTCCCACCATCCCTGTGCTGACTTCCTCCTGGGGCTGTACCCCTGCTGTGCTCATTATGAGGGGCTCCCACCATCCCTGTGCTATGCTGACTTCCTCCTGGGGCTGTACCCCTGCTGTGCTCATTATGAGGGGCTCCCACCATCCCTGTGCTGACTTCCTCCTGGGGCTGTACCCCTGCTGTGCTCATTATGAGGGGCTCCCACCATCCCTGTGCTATGCTGACTTCCTCCTGGGGCTGTACCCCTGCTGTGCTCATTATGAGGGGCTCCCACCATCCCTGTGCTGACTTCCTCCTGGGGCTGTACCCCTGCTGTGCTTATCATGAGGGGCTCCCACCATCCCTGTTCTGTGCTGACTTCCTGGGTTTGTACCCCTGCTGTGCTCATTATGAGGAGCTCCCACCATCCCTGTGCTGTGCTTACTTTCTCCTGGGGCCATACCCCTGCTGTACTCATTATGAGGGGCTCCCACCATCCCTGTGCTGACTTCCTCCTGGGGCTGTACCCCTGCTGTGCTCATTATGAGGGGCTCCCACCATCCCTGTGCTGACTTCCTCCTGGGGCTGTACCCCTACTGTGCTCATTATGAAAGGCTCTCACCATCCCTGTGCTATGCTCATTATGAGGGGTTCCCACCATCCCTGTACTGTGCTGACTTCCTCCTGGGGCTGTACCCCTGCTGTGCTCATTATGAGGGGCTCCCACCATCCCTGTGCTGTGCTGACTTCCTCCTGGGGCTGTACCCCTGCTGTGCTCATTATGAGGGGCTCCCACCATCCCTGTGCTGTGCTGACTTCCTCCTGGGGCTGTACCCCTGCTGTGCTCATTATGAGGGGCTCCCACCATCCCTGTGCTGTGCTGACTTCCTGGGTTTTTAACTTCATCATAACGAATAATCATAATTATTATGACAATAAGAAAATTATATTAATGAACATTCTTATTTTGTCTGATTCTGAATCTCCCATCGACTACCAGTACCAGTCTCCCACTCCCATATTAAAAAAGGTAATATTCCCAACCCTCACTCAGCAGCAGAAGGAGACCTCTGATTGGTCAACAAAACACCAGTCACGTTTCCATTGTAACAGAATTTGGATCCGAAATTCGTCAACGAAATTTCGTATTTCGTATACAATTCCAAAGCATAGAAATTCGTATTTCAGATGGTTCCGAATGTACGAATTTTCAGAAAATTTGTACGAAATTTCGATTCATACGAAACGAACCGCACATGTCTAATAAATACGTTAATAGGTTACTAGAAATATTACATAGGTGCAAATGTAATTGTAAAGACTTATGTCAACTTGTTTTACTATAGAAATACATTTCTTAATTATACATTTTAAATCATGTGTCATATGTGCCATTCTATACAGTATGCTATAATCTTTTTTTCACATTTATTTATGTGCATTATGGTGTAACCAGGGCTTTTTTTCTCAAACAATGGGTGCTGGAACTTAACCATGGCCCCACAAAACCCCTCCCCCTACACACACCCTCCAAATCACATCAGATAGTGGATGTGTTCAGTCAAATTTCACGAAAACAGTAAGAGCGTCTTAAAGGGGCATTAAATACCAGGATTGCATTACATACAGTGCAGAGCTGTCACTTGTAAACACAGAAACCAGACTTCTGTGTTTACAAGTGATTGTGGTGAGCAGGCACCAAGGGGTCTGAGCCAGAGGTGGTGGAACTGAGTTCCACCAAGTTCCCCCTGAAAAAAGCCCTGGGTGTAACCATATACAAAATTATGGTTTTTACAAAGTTCAAATCGGATTAAGCCAGTAGATGCTTGTTTAACCTCCCTGGCGGAATTCCCGAGTGTGGCTCAGGGTGAATTTTCACTACCAAAAGCGGTAACCTCAAGCCACACTTGGGATTGCATCACAGAATCAGTGTACAGCTTACTTACCTTGTCCCCAGGATCCTGCGATGTACCCCCGCTGTGTCCTCCAATAGATCATCATCCTGATTCATCATTTTTCCGTGCACCGTTCCCTGCGAGTGTTGCGATGCACGGGGGGCGAAGCCCGGCGGTAAATTCAAAAAGTGAAAAATACATAACACACATAACTTTTGTCCCTAGTGCTTTGTCCAGTGCCCTGCCTGCAGTTTTATATTATATATACTGTTCTTTCCACCTGGAAACTTGAGAATGTCCATAGCATCCAAAAAGAACAAAAGAGTCCCTTTATGTCAAAAGTGCTTTTTGACCAGGTAGAAAACAACAATAGTGAATTAGGATCACTTGCAGAATTGAGCAATAGTGATTCGTAGGAAAATTCGCCATCGGACACTGAAAGTGACGGCAGCGACAATTCTGCGACTGAGCAAATTTCAGTGTTTTTGATTTGATTACATTATTGAATACAATTTATTATTATTATATTATTATTTGTTATAATTATTTATAGTTATTTATTATATTATAATTTAGGATTTCATGTTTCAAACTTTATCATACCCAAATGTCTACTAGACTCTTGTTTGGACAGATTTAAATGTGTTATTAATAAGAATTACAGGCCTACAATATAAAACGCCAAATTTCCATGCAAAACAATGTACCTCTTTGAGATTCAAAAATCTGATATAATCTTAGTGCCAGGGAGGTTAATTGTAACCACAGGTTAGTAGGGTACAGAGTTGAACAGATAAAATGAAAGTAATACAGCCTAGGTGGTAGCTTAATTGAATGCAAATTTAAGATGCTAATCTTGCTGATATGATCCAGCTAATTACTGTGAAATGGTCTGTTTTTCTGTATGTTATAACTTTTGAGCCAGTCTGTAATCTGTGCAACTTGATCTCTAATGAGGTCTTTCCCTTCCATTAACGTATTATCTAGAAAAAACCTGTAATGATTATTTGTGGTATAAAAATTGATGTCAAATTACAAAACCAACTATGCTGAAGGGAGGCATTATTACAGAAATTCCATGTTAATATAGAAATGATATTTCTCATGTAAAACTAGAAAGTATACATGTTACTGGAAATTTATAAGACTGGAGTGCCCAGAATTTAAAGTGGCTGTGCATGGCAACCAATCAGCTTCTAACTTTAATTTTCAAAGCTTAACTAAACATGCTGAAAATAGAAGTTGGTTGGTTACAATGCAGAGTTGCTCCAGATTCTGTCTGCTCCAGTTTTGGTAAATTACTTTCATTGCATTGTAAAACAGTAAAGTGTGGCGCTCATAGAGTGTAGAAAAGACTATACTCGTAATTATAAAGTCACAGTAGGTGACAATACCATAGATCCAAAAAAATAGAAAATTAAAGGTGTGCACCTTAAAGAATACTTGATGCCAAGAATTGAACGATGAAGTGGCTGTGAGTGACAATATCAAAAAAAGTGTGACCCCCAAGGGGGAAAAAAACCCCCCAAATAATATTAAACTACTAGGATGATAATAAAGGTTATGTATAACCTCCAATAATATGTCACATGAAAAACCACATCAAACATATTATATGTTGTGATGTGCTGGTAAGAGAAAAACAATCTTAGAAGTAAGCTAGATATGACCTCTAGTAGTGAATATTAACGTAGGTGTGTGGTGCTAAAAAGGTGTGGTCACAAAATTAAATAAAATAAACTAATAATGAAATGGGAGACACCCAATTAAATCAAATTGAATAACACCGTGAAACAAACCAATATAGATATGGTTGGGAAACACTCAACTATAATGTGTAACCCTCAAACCCATCTATTGGAGTGGAAAATGCATAACATGAACTTGTGACAAAATAAATAAAAAGTCCATGTGTGAGATCTATGCTCATTCAGATGTCACTATAACACTGTGGGTGCTCCGAGTCTTCATAGGTGTGTAAACAGGACTATAGGGAACATCTCAGCATACAGAGTGAAATCTTCTCCAGACATGGAATCAGGCAGGTAGAAATATATAATGCCCTTACCGGAAAAGGTGGACTCACAGGCCGACGGTGGTGAGTCAAACAGGCTTGTACCGTAAAACGGCGAGGTGGATCCCGTTCCAGGCATACGAGTATACTTGGCTTGGAGGTACAGCAGAACTCAAAGACTGATGTATCCCCAAAAAGCTGAGTTGGGCCCGAAATAGCCTGTTGGACTGGCTATAATCATCAACTGAATTCCACTGGATCACTGATAGTCCTCATGATATAGCAAGGAGAAAGGAAAAAAACTTCCAAATAGTGTAAATCCGTTAAAAGAAGTAGGGATTTATTGGTATAAAAATAATAAAGTTATATCCAACAAATGGTACAACATTGGGCGGTAAAAATTAGGTTCACCGGACCTTTAAAAGCGTAATAGGTGATGGCTAAGGTAATACAAACGAACCCGACGCGTTTCATCCTCTAAGACTTCTGCTGGGGTGTAAAAAAAGATACTAGAATTAAGCAAGATATTTGATCTCATTATGTCAAGAATATTATATGTGGGGGCTTAAAGTGAAGTTCCAGCCTGTATTAAAAATAAAAAAAGGCCAGCAGCTTTCCCCTGAGGAAGATATGTCACATTCCCGGTATCGACATGCATTGGGGAGGGGACAGAATGGTGCATGAGGCAGTGGATCGGTCTCAGCAAGGAAAGGACACATTAGTTCAGTGGACACAGTGTTCCCTTTGGTCTTTTAAAGAGTGGTGCACTGTGGCACCCATGAAATGTGAGTACCCTGAATAAGGGGTTAATGTTAAAGCGATATCACACTATCTAGTCTCTCTTATTATATACATCTGGATAACGTGCCAGCAACCAGCCCAAGATCCCAGTACAAACACTAAAGAAAACTAATGCGCAAAACCAAGGCGACCCAAAGCAGCTAAAGAGACCGCCACACATACGGCAGTGTTCCCACACAGAAAAACAATAAGGTAAATAGAGATATGTGGCGCTAACTCAAAGTGCATAAATGTGATAAAATAAATATAATCCAATTCTTCAAGTAAAGTGCATATGTGTAAAGAGCAAAATCACATACATAAAGTGACTAAACATCCATTAAATTCATAAATAACAGTAAAATTAATGAAATATGACATCAAATAAATAAATAAACGATTCAAATGAAGGTGAATAAATCCAAAAATAGTCTAAAAGTGCATCAAGATGAAAAAAATCACAAATTTAGAAAAAATTGAAAGGAATCGCATGAGATAAAAAAAAGTCGCATGCAATAACAAAAATCGCATAAATTGCAAAAAAGTGCAGAAACGCTATAAAAATAGTCAATCCAATTAATGTAATACAGTTCCAAAGTGAACAAAGTGAGTCTTCATAAAACAGTTCGTGCAAAAAAAAATTGTCGTTTGCACTTGCACTTTTTTCATCTATTTTTTGCACGAACTGTTTTATGAAGACTCACTTTGGTCACGTTGGAACTGTATTACATTAATTGGATTGACTTGTGGCTATTTTTATAGCGTTTCTGCACTTATTTGCACTTTATGCGATTTTTGTTATTGCATGTGACCTTTTTTATCTCATGCGATTTTTTTCAATTTTTTCTAAATTTGTGATTTTTTTCATCTTGATGCACTTTTAGACTATTTTTGGATTTATGACCTTAATTTTAATTGTTTATTTATTTATTTGATGTCATATTTCATTAATTTCACTGTTATTTATCCAATGTCACTTTTTATGAATTTAATGGATGTTTAGTCACTTTTTTTATGTGATTTTGCTCTTTACGCATATGCACTTTACTTGAAGAATTGGATTATATTTATTTTATCACATTTATGCACTTTGAGTTAGCGCCACATATCTCTATTTACCAGTACAAACACTGAACCCAGAGGTGGTTCATAAGCGTGTTTAGACCAAGCTTAATTATAATTTAATATAAGGACACTTACCTGTCCAGGGAGCACACGATGTCGGCACCTGAAGGCAACCTGTCCATCAGCTCCGGGTGCAGGCGCCAGCATCCTTTTTAAGGGAAACAGGAAGTGAAGCCTTGCAGCTTTCCGAATGGTCCTGCTGTCTTCTGGGACCTGTGTGTGTCTCCCAGAAGGCAGCAGGGGGAAGGAGGAGCTGCTGTAAATGACGTGGGTCACTGTGGCATCCTTACACAGAAGTGGGAGCAAGTACCTGTTTTTGACAGGTATCCGCTCCCCCCGAAAGGTGACAAATGTATCACCGGAGGGGGGGGAAGCAGTTAAGCAGAGCTTCCATTTTTGGGTGGAACTCCACTTTATATCAGCTAAATGCAATCCCGTGCATCAAAACAACAGATGTTCAATGTCTTACAGATCATTTTCTTTCTAAAGCAGCTGCAACCTAAGTAGAAAAGCCAAGTAGAAAAGCCTGTCCCCTGCTAACAACTGCAGCATGGTACCCATGCTTTCTTTGTGGATGCAGTGATCTCTCTGTAGAGTTCCATGTCCCCCCTACACAGTCAGATCTTTAGCTCTGCAATCAGCAGGACTCCTGCTCCCTGCTGATTAGAGAGCTCTGGCTTTGACTTAGCAGGGGTTGTGTTGGACTACTGCACAGAGATTACTGCTTCCATACAAGCATGCTTGCATTGACATGCTTTTCTAACCTAAAGACAATCTCTAAGCTCCATTCACAGTGTAACTTTGATGCGCCTTTAATACTATCTGGCACTCAAGTCGCATTATATTAGAGCAGGAACCTTTTCTAAGTCACATTTGAATGCGTTCCATTGAAATCAGTGGGTTGCAACTTGTCATGTGACTTTATGTGTACAAAGTTGCATGACAAGTAGCACAAGTATTAACAGAGCCTAAAGCTTTTGATTTGAAGCACCTGTGATGTATGTAGCTAATTTAAACTGAAGGTTCAATTGGGCTTTAAATCACACACACTAAAGATGTCAGCATATTTCTTTATATCAATAGATACATTGGAAAGCACAGTACCACAAAGTAAAATTCATTGCCCTTCAATATTCTGAAGGGTTACTATGAATAATTTTATATTATTACTTAAATCTTTGTTATCATGAAATTAAGCTTTGAGATGAACAGTGTTCTTGAATGTTTTTTGCAGATTATTTGGTCACTAAAAGTTTTTTTTTTTCCCACAGCAGACAGATATCCTGATCTCTTAAAAAAAAAAAAAAAAAAAAAAAACAGGAGTCCCGGAAGCCAGTCCTAACAAAAAGTATTTGCAGAGATTTGTGTCTGGCCATAATTATCTTAATATCACACTTTCCAGTTCCAGTAATTTTGGCGAAAATTGGACTAAAGTCCAATGAGCTGAACATACTCTGGTACAGCTTCAGCTAAGTTTAGATGCCAAGCCCAAATGAAATCAATGGAAGCCAAATCTTAGAAAGGCCATTTTCTAGGCTAAAAGGCAAGGGATTGCCAAACAAATGGCATGGGGGAACATGTACCAAATACATTTTTTTTTATTCTGTTTAGCAAGGAGCATACCTTTTAATAATGCTTAGAGTAAAATATAAAAAAATGTACAATTCCTTTAAATAATATGCTTGGAGGATGTGAAGTAGAGCATCTGTTTGATGTATATAACCTATGACAGCAAAATTGACATTTATAAATAAAACAAGGTTGCTGGTAACTGACTAGGGATTCTCATTATTTATACTAGACCCTAATCCCAGATGAGGGTCTGGCATAGATGTTAATGAGGGACTCTACACAGCAAAAAAAAAAAAACAGACAATCCACATAATCCATAGACCTTTTGGGGTGGAGGGACCTCACAAAATGTTTTCAATGTAGAGTTCCCCTTAAAACAAATACCAGACTTGAAGGGTATTGAAACTTTGGGGGGTACCCCACAGAGTTTCTTTTTTTTCACATGTCAGCCAACATCTACGCCTCTGTGATTACATTTAGCCGTCAGCCGAATCCTCAGCTGATAGCTGAATGGGCCAGCCAGGGATGACTTACTGGTTGATGGGACACTGGTGGTTGCTGGTTACCTAAAAACTAGCCTGAGCAGGAAACTGCCACTGTTCCCTTTCCTGAGATGGATGACTCCTGCACCTTTTCTATGTTCCAAAGGTGAAACACTTATTGGAAAGTCACTTTAGCATACCTAAAGTAAACCTGTGTCCAGACTATGTGCATAAAATATTTAAATTTTGCTAGTATTGATAGTTCCACCATGACTGATTCATATAGTAGCATTGCTTCTATTTATGCGGTCTAGGGAGAATCTTTGGTTTGCTGTATGGATAAGTTAGCAGCTGTTTTTTGGATTAACAATGTTATCATTTAAAAAAAATGGGAGAACTTTATGGCCATTGTTCTTTTTTTTAAACCATGCTAACATTGTACTTACTGTATAACATTAAATTGAATCTGTAACAAGCCAAAATACTTATGAATTAAACAAACGCCTTTGCATTGAGTCTTACAAGCTATCAAAAGGACCTAATTAAAGACTTCTTCTAAAAGTTTAACAGAAACTTAGGTCTTAGTTTCATACATGGAAACCACATACTGCTTACAAGAGTATAAATCTTGTAAGCAGTATGTGTACAATGTGTACTGTAAATTATCCTGCGGTAATCTAACAACACAAAGAGAAATAAATTAAATTGCGAGTAAGCTTAACTGGTTGTTTTGCCAGCTTTCTTTAGTTTCTTTATGCACAAGGATAATTGAAAGCTTGTCCAACCAAACTATTTTGCCATCTTTGCATGTATTATTTATTTAAATTTAGAGGTATTTCATTTCATAACAATTACCGCACTGTACTTGGGCCACACAATAGCTAGCTGAAACACTTTTTTAAATAAAGGAATCCTTAAAAGCATTAGTTAAAACACAAAGGCGACATAGTATTGCATGTAAATACAGTAAAATCTATTTTTGAAAACCTTGGGGGAGATAATTCACTCTTTAGTTTTAGGGTCATTTCATTTAATTGAGCAGCAGTTGAATGGTGTAATTAAACATATTTCTTCTTTAGGTTGGCACAGAGCATGAAACTTTAAAAGTCAAGCATGTATCAGTAAGCCAGTGGAATAAAACAGCTCATACACTGTATCTGGCTGTTGACATTTTAATATATTTGCAATTTATGATACACAAATACTTCTCATATTCAAAGAACTACAATTATTATTATTATTTTATGCAAGCTCCTTCTGCAACCCACACACTGTAGCTGTGACACAAAGCAACCTTGCCTATAATAAGCCTACTAATATAAGCAAAATAGAAATATCAGGATTTTCCATTGTATAAAAATAAGATTATGGAAATAAGCCTGTAACAGTGATAAATAATAAATACAACTAAATAAAAGCGCACTGCCGGATTCACATTATGTGTCAATGTATAGGCTAGCAGTCTTCAAAATGGCATTTGATGGAAGTTAATCCGTAGTTTTCTTTTAGTAAATTTACCACATTCACCATGTTTAGGCTTAAGACTTAGTCATATTTAACCACTTCACCTCCGGAAGGTTTACCCCCTTCCTGACTAGGCCATTTTTTCCGATACGGAACTGCATTGCTTTAAATAACAATTCTGCACTCGTGCGACACTGTACCCAAATAAAATGTTTGTCCTTTTTTCCCACAAATAGAGCTTTCTTTTAGTGGTATTTGATCACCACTGTGGTTTTTATTTTTTGCGCTAGAAACAAAGAACGACCAACAATTTTGAAAAAACTATATTTTTTTACTTTCTGCTCTAAAACATATCCAATTAAAAAATAAAAAAAAATCAAATGTCTTCATCAATTTAGGCCGATATGTATTCTACTACATATTTTTGGTTAAAGAAATCCCAATAAGCGTATATTAATTGGTTTGCGCAAAAGTTACAGTGTCTACAAACTATGGGATATATTTATTTTTTTATTTTTTTTACTAGGAATGGCGGCAATCAGCCATTTGACCCTTTTGACACTTTTTAGGGACCAGTGACACTAATACAGTGATCAGTGATAAAAATATGCACTGTCACTGTACTAATGACAATGGCTAAGAAGGGGTTAACATCGGGGCGATTAAAGGGTTAACTGTGTGCCTGACCAGTGCTTGGTTACTGTGGGGGAGGTGCTTTTACTACTGTAAGACATGAATTGGTGTTTCACAGAAACACAGGATCCATGTCTTCTCTACTCACAGAATGACAGTCTGCCTTGTTCACATATGCAGACTGGCATTCTGTCAGTGTAACAAACATTCAACGGGTCCCGGTGGACAACGGATTTGCGGGAATATTGGATCAGCTCACGCTGTGTAAAATCACAGCGGGAGTGAGCCACCGGCGGCTGCGTTAGGGCCCAAAACCTGAAAGTGCAGACGTGATTCTGCACAGAGCGGCCACCCTGTAGCAGTAAATCTACTACGGGGCAGGCGAGAAGAGGTTAAGGAAGACTTAAAGCTGATCACTAAGATTTTGTGCAACCTTCACAGGTAAATGTAATTTCAAAAGTCATTTTTAAAATTAGAGATCTGCTGCTTTTATTGTTGACTCTTTCATGTAGTGCTTTTTCAGACACTGAATAATGCTGACAATGTTCTGTCTGTCTGTCGATTGTGATCCTGCATTGTCATCTTTCTTCCAATAGAGACTACAGTGAGAATACCAACACACAATATGCAGGCTTGGAATTTACTTGTTTGCCAATGCAGTTAAAATGATTTGTGTAGTTGAAATGTACTTTTTATTTAGTTGCACAATTCATTTATTCATCACATCAACACCTTCACCGCTCCGAAACATCTCAATATCTTTGTGATAAGAAAAATGGAATTGTAATAGTAGTGGATGATGCGCCCATGATGTAGGTTGTCTTCTATGAGGATCAACCAGCAAATTATAAATTATATATTGGCTAATGCGTAGATTCTTAAAGTTGAATAAGAACTTCACTGGTGGGGTGAGCTTTTGCCAAAATCTGCAAGCAAACAAAGTTTATGGCGCACCTACCTTCTTCTGCGCAGTCCTTTAGTGATAACAGATAATCTCTGTTGCCGATACAACCAGGTTACATGCCAATACTCTTTGGCTACTGGGCGGCCACTGTAACATGTTTACATTGTCTTCAGCACCTGGCCCTTTCCCAGCATTTACAAGATGAGACAAGAGTTTAAAATTACACTGTGCATGCACCATACAAGTGTACACAGAAAAATAGGAAGTTTAGGTGCACATTTACAGTCAAGTAGTAGTACAACCTGCATTATATTTACTAGCGTGACCTCCCAGGTCTGTTTGTGGCTCCTCGTCAACTTGCTCTTTGCCAGCAGCCTCTGCAGGTACGTTCTCTGCGTCGTCAGATGAATCAGATGAGCCTAGTATAATTGATTAACAAAAAGGAGAAGGAATGATGAACATTACAATTATTAATCTCACAAAGTACTACAAATACATTTATAAATGTGAATATCCACTCTCCAGATGGCAATGTAGGACAAAGTAAAAGCCTATCTATAAAGGGGATTACTAGACACACTTTGGAATTGCAGATTTATCTTGCAGTTTGTGTGTGCTTGTCATTGGGTGTCGATTTCCAACACTATTTGGCAAACTATAACTATTTATATCCGGGGGACACATTTTTTTGCTATTATACTCCCAGTCTCCAGCCCTAGAAATGTTAAACAGTCTTAGTAATGAAAATAAATGTATACCAATAATGCACACAAATCAATATTTTTTTTCTTAAAGAGTTATATGAGAACCTTATCTCCCACTCTTTCTCGATATGCACCTGTTTAAAAACTAATTTTTAAAACCTGCACCACGTGAAGCCAAGGCCTATGGTAGTTGAAGAAAGTGTGATTGTTGCAAACAAAAATTTCTGTACATTTGTGTCCTTGTCCTGTCTCAAAATCCTGGGATAAATTTAAATCATTGGCAGGTACTGACCTGACAAACTAACACATGAAATAGCCATAGAAGGGATTCTGTATTGCAATCTACTGTAGGTTGAACCCGTTTTCCACCATTGCTGTATGCCATATATCGGTGTCGGCAGAGGGTTTTACACACACTTCCTGAAATGTATGTAAACCTGACAAGATAACAGTCGGCCCCACCATTGTGTGTGCCCAAGCCATGTTTTCCAGGTTCCACATGCTCATTGGCACACCTAAGACTAGCATGGCAGCTGCCGCCAAGCAGAGAGGAGGAAGATCAATGAACATTAATCTTCCCTTCCAGCTAATGATCCAACATCACTTCAAGGGCCTGGCACTCTATTAGCTTAATGGGAGGGCAGGTAAGACATCAAGGGTCTTTTAGAGAACCTGCCACCAAAAAATCATCATATAGGTTACTTTTTGTCACCTATGTGATGAAAAATAAAGTGTTATACATTTTTTTTTTAAAGTTCAAAAAGTTAAAGTTGCACCCAACCAGCTAAACCACTCTCAAAAATGTTTGACCCCCCCCCCCCCCCACACACACACACACACTCACATACATGTCCATAAAAATATAAATACATGCATCGGTGTTGTCTACGTATGAAAATGTCAATTGTGATGTACATGGTACATATTGATATGCACACCACAGTGTGATCAATAATTCTAGGCCCATTATTCATGTTTACTTCTAAAATGATGACCTGTAGGGTCTTTTAAGTGTCACCTATGGAAAATATACCAAAGTACCATAGTTTTCGGTCATTTTGAGGACACATGCTATTTTAAGACCTGACCTCAATGCAACCTCATCTTTTATTGTTTACCAAAAATTGGGTAATAGCTGGCATTTGTGTGCTGTAAAATTAACTTTAGTGTATTTTTTATTGAAGTTTTGCACTTTATAAACCATTGTGCTATTATCACATGACTGATTTTGGAACAACCACTATTTAATTCTCTAGGGTATACTTGCTTTCAGAAAAGATATAATGTTTGGGGGTTCTAACTAATCTTCAATCCTAAAATGTTTATTTAAACAAGTGTGCAAAATATAAAAGCTAAATTGGATCTGGCAGTGAAGGGTTTAAAGGTTACTGTATATGACACAAGCAAAAGAGAGGGAATCACTCATCTTTCCCCTTCTGCTGTCTGTGGCTAGTTTAAGCAAACAAAACACATAACAATAAGTTACATACAGTGTCTTGCAAAAGTATTCACCTCCCTTGGCTTTTTACCTATTTTGTTACATTACAGCCCTTAGTTCAATGTTCAATCTGAATTATATGCGATGGATCAGAACATGGCACATTTTGAGTTTGCGAAAAGGCATGTGGGAGACTCCCAAAATGTATGGAGGAAGGTGCTCTGGTCTGATGAGACTAAAATTGAACTTTTTGGCCATCAAAAAAATGCTATGTCTGGCTCAAATCCAGCACATCACCAAAAGAACACCATTCCCAAAAACATGGTGGTGGCAGCATCATGCTGTGGGGATGTTTTTCAGCAGTCAGGACTGGGAAACTGGTCAGAGTTGAGGGAAAGATGGATGGTGCTAAATACAGGGATATTCTTGAGCAAAACCTCTGTGTGTGATTTGAGGCTAGGAAGGAGGTTCACCTTCCAGCAGGACAATGACCCCAAACACAGTGCTAAAGCAACACTTGAGTGGTTTAAGGGGAAACATGTAAATGTGTTGGAATGGCCTAGTCAAAGCCCAGACCTCAATCCAATAGAAAATCTGTGGTCAGACTTAAAGATTACTGTTCATTAGTGCAAACCATCCAACTTGAAGGAGCTGGAACAGTTTTGCAAGGAGGAATGGGCAAAAATCCCAGTGGTAAGATGTGGCAAGCTCATAGAGAATTATCCAAAGCGACTTGGAGGTGTGATAGCCGCAAAAGGTGGCGCTACAAAGTATTGACTTTAGGGGGGTGAATAGTTATGCACATTGACTTTTTCTGCTATTTTGTCCTATTTGTTGTTTGCTTACAATAAAAAAAAACAAATCTTCAAAATTGTGGGCATGTTCTATAAATTAAATGATGCAAATCCTCAAACAATCCATGTTAATTCCAGGTTGTGAGGCAACAAAACACGAAACATGCCAAGGGGGGTGAATACTTTTGCAAGGCACTGTAGTCCTGCCAAAAAATTTGTCATGCATATGAAATGAAACCATCAATCTGGCTGTTCAAGATGACAATTGATCTCCTCCTGGTGAATTGCAGCCCTGAGTTCCCTTACAAAAGGAAGAGTTTGACCCCCCCCATATATTATTTATGCAATTTCATAGTGGTGTGGTAGTGGCAGGGTTCCATATCCCAAATTATCAATGTATTAACCAATAGAAATAAAAATGCACCATATACATAAATAATATTTTCAGTAAAATATCCTTTTATTACGATTGTTTACTAAAACATTTAAAGTACAATGATCAATCATAGAGCACACCATCTTACCCAAGCTAACTACAAGTATACAGTCGTGGTCAAAAGTTTTGCATACGGCACAAATATTAATTTTCATAAAGTCTGCTGCCTCAGTTTTTATGATGGCAATTTGCATATACTCCAGAATGTCATGAAGAGTCGTCAGATGAATTGCAATTAAGTGCAAAGTGTCTCTTTGTCATGAAAATTAACTTTATGCCATAAAAACATTTCCACTGCATTTGTGAAGAAGGCTTCAGGGCGTCCAGGAAAGTCCAGCAAGCGCCAGGATGGTCTTCTACAGTTGATTCAGCTGCATGATCAGGGCACCACCAGTGCAGAGCTTGCTCAGAAATGGCAGCAGGCAGGCAGGTGTAAAGCAAAGACTTTTGGAGGATGGCCTGGTGCCAAGAAGGGCAGCAAAGAAGCTACTTCTCTCCAGGAAAAACATCAGGGACAGACTGATATTCTGCAAAAGGTACGGGGTTTGGACTGCTGAGGACTGGGTTATATTCATTTTTTCTGATGAATCCCTTTATTAATTGTTTGGAGCATCTGGTAAAATCCTTGTCTGGAGAAGAAAAGGTGAGCGCTACCATCAGTCCTTTGTTATGCCAACAGTAAAGCATCCTGAGACCATTCATGTGTGGGGTTGCTTCTCAGCCAAAGGGGTGGGCTCACTCACAATTTTGCCTAAGATCACAGCCATGAATAAAGAATGGTACAAAAACATCCTCTGAGAGCAACTTCTCCCAACCATACAAGAACAGTTTGGTGATGAACAATGCCTTTTCCAGCATGATGGAGCACCTTGCCATAAGGCAAAAGTGATAACTAAGTGGATTGGGGAACAAAACATGGACTTTTTGCATCCATGGCCAGGAAACTCACCAGACCTTAATCCCATTGAGAACTTGTGGTCAGTCCTCAAGAGGCGGGTGAACAAAAAAAAAACACAATTTCTGACAAACTCCAAGCATTGATTATGCAAGAATTGGTTGCCATCAGTCAGGATGTGGCCCAGAAGTTGATTGAGAGCATGCCAGGGCGAATTGCAGAGGTCTTGAAAAAAAGGGTCAACACTGCAAATATTGACTCTTTGCATAAACGTAATATAATTGTCAATAAAAGCCTTTAACACTTGGAAATGCTTCTAATTATACTTCAGTATACCATAGTAACATCTGACAAAAAGATCTAAAAACACTGAGGCAGCAGACTTTGTAAAAAATAATATTTGTGTCATTCTCAAACTTTTGGCCACAGCTGTACATCCCCCAATAGAAGCCTCTTCTTACAAATCAAAATGTCAGCATCATCATATCTAAACTGTCATGCCAAAAATAAATCATCATAATATTGTTTTCCAAGTGAAAATTTGCCAGACTTGATTCCTATTACTGCTCCATTAGGAGATTATTGGAAGCGAGTTCCATAACAGATCACATAATATGCTATGAGCATCAAAAAAATAAAGACAAACACTTCAATATACAGTTAGTATATGTGCAAAGACTCCCACTGATGGCACGGTCTATTAAATCCCTCTCCAAGCAGGTATATGAGCATCCACAGAGGCCCACCCAAGGAAGATAATGGATGGCACTATGATATAAGTTATTAATCCTATTTATCAGTCCAAGACATTACAGCATTTCTGCAAAATGTGATGGAAATGTGCTGTAATTACAACCTTATGGTGTGTAGCTGGATCCACATGGGATACAGTAACCCATTTCTTCTCTGTTTGTTTGGAGGGCCCCACAGGACCCTTATATCTAGAGACCACACTTTTACCAGAGCCAATAGGAATGTATGTCACATATAAATAAAGTCTCCACCTGTAGGTGTTTTCCTATACCCATCACAATTCAATCCATACCTATCCAAAATGCACCCCTGGGCCTGTTTTACATACTGTATGGTAAATGGTAAATATGGATACCAATTAGTATGTCACAGCAAAAAACAAAAAGAAGATATACAAAAGACCCCTACATTCTACATCCAGCCCATACTAGATATTATAAAATCATAGTTACTAACCACCAATAATCCTTGTCACTCCTTTAACTAAATAAAATCCCTTAATAAATAACTGAGGATCATTATCTCTAATAATGATATTGACTCATTCTCTAACAAAATGCCCTGCTGCCTCAAAATGAAGTGTGGCCTGTGTGCTGGGGTATAAAACACAATCCCCAGGCTTTCCTTTAAACACTCCCACTGCACACGCATCTTGCTGCCATTTCCTGTGTATGCACATTTCCATGTCCCCATCAGGGAAGCGGATCCATAATCTTTCAGTAGGAAAAGTGGGAACTACCCACATTGGCAGTGCATCCATCTGCTCCCCATAGAATACTAGGGAAGTGGAAGATTGCACCATCGGAACGGTTTCGCTATCTCCAATTACGCAATTTTGTCCAATCACACCTGAGACACACAGGCGCATTGCTCACTCTTACTTCTTTTGAGTGCATTTGCCACACCGATCCTTTGAAGAAAGCCACTCACTTTTCCTAGGTACGAGGTTGCCTCCCTGATCCAGTTTCAGTTATACTATATTTTTGTACCCTTGATACTCTTTGCTGCTCTCCAATGTGAAACTATGAACAATTTCTGCATTGTAACTTTGATACAGGCCTTTGTGAAATGCTTTACCTCTTTGTACCTTGTACAACAATATTTCTAAACTTTAATAGAAACTATTGAAACAGAATACAAGGAAAGTGACCACCACAAAGGAGCTGGGAGATGAGCAGAGACACTGTACATTTCCCTGGAGAAAGGGGCACGAAGGCCCCTTCCTAGGCATTTGTATAACTACCTATGGAAAAAAAGGGAGGATCATGTCTCATGCTATCTAGTGGTACATATCAAAAACACATAAACTCACACTAAATTACCAAAAGTATTGGAACGCCTGGCTTTACACGCACTTCAACTTGAATGGTATACCAGTCTTAGTCCGCAGGGTTCAATATTGAGTTGGCCCATCCTTTGCAGCTATAACAGCTTCAACTCTTCTGTGAATGCTGTCCACAAGGTTTAGGAGTGTGTCTATGGTAATGTTTGACCATTCTTCCAGAAGCCCATTTGTGAGGTCAGTCCCTGATGTTGGACGGAAAGGCCTGGCTCGCAGTACCTGCTTTAATTTATCCCAAAGGTGTTCTATTGGGTTGAGGTCAGAACTCTGTGCAGGCCAGTCAAATTCCTCCACCCCAAACTTGCTCATCTATGTCTTTATGGACCTTGCTTTGTGCACTGGCGCGCAGTAATGTTCGAACAGGAAGGGGCTGCTGATGGCTGACATCACAGAGCTGCTCCAGGATCTTGAAGGTTCCCAACAATAATTTTGGGATATCTAAAGGAAGGGTAAAAGCCCCTAAAATGTGTACCAATTAGACTCGTGATAGTCTCATAGAGTGTGTAGAGGGATATCTCTTCAAAAAACACCACAAAACAGATAAATAATAAAATTATAAGAACACACACATATGGTTAGAAACATATCTATATCCAATATAACAGTTGTGAATGGAATAACCTACTTTAGGAATATCTCAAAGATAGATCACAATGTATATATAGTGAAAAAAACATCAATGTGATGTGTATTAACCCAAAAATGAAGTGTTCATCAAGACAATACCCTGGTGTGAAGCCATGGATAAATTAAGATAGTGAATATGTGCAAATATTTAATGTCCATCACTGTGCAGTGAGGTAATCACAAAATCGCAGTGACACCCTAGGTGCATACAGTTCTTTTTTTATATATTTTTAAGAATATTAATGTAATTTTTTTTTTTAGGGTGGCCCTCCACTTAAAGCTCCCCCACCCTCCCATGCTCATACGCAAATGCGAAAGCATGCACCAGTCCCGCACACATGCGTAAACAGCGATCACACCACACATGTGAGGTATCACCATGACTGTTAGAGCAAAAGCAATAATTCTAGCACCACACCTCCTGTGTAATTCTAAAGTGGTAACCTGTAAAGGCTTTTAAAGAGTCACCTATAGATAATTTAATGTACCGGAGTTTATCGTGTTCCATGGGTGTGTGCAATTTTAAAGTATGACATGTTTGGTCTCTATTTAGTATTTTACATTTAACCAAAAATTGGGTTCTGTATTCTCTGTGTGTGTGTGTGTGTGTGTGTGTGTGTGTGTGTGTGTGCACTAATATTCAAAAAGTGTATTTTTTTTTTTTTAAATGTACGTTTGGAAAACCGCTGTGCAAATACTGCATGACATAAAAAATTGCACCCACCATTTTATTCTCCTGGGCCTCTGCTTTAAAAAAAATTATATAATGTTTGAGGGTTCTAACTAATTTTCTAGCAAAAAAATTCAAATTTTTGTGTGTGAGAAGTGTCAGAATAGGCCTGGTCTTCAAGTGGTTTTAACTCAACCCCCCAAACCCCATACCCCTCCTATTAATTTCTGAGAATTCTCTATTGTGATAATTTATGGTAGTATTGTCAATGTGCCCACTGAAAGAGCCATTATCTTTGATTCAGAAAAAAAGGAGTTTACAAACCGCAGTGTGCAATATACCAAATGCTTTAAAAAATTGCCCTGCCTTAGCAGCATTTGCCATTGCCAATGCAAAGCTTTGCAAGAAGCTGATCTAGTATCGTCCTCATTAATGATCTGGTCTTATTGTTAGTTACAGCAGAAAGATATGATAATTATTTTTAATCATTACTGAAATATCATTTTAGATAATGTCTTCATAAATATTGCTGCTTATTGAGACCTTAGAACAATGGGGAATGGGAATGTTAGGCTAAGTGCCAATGTATTGCCTCTGTTGTCCTTGCACTAAAATATTTTAGTAGCTCTTTTAGAACTTGAAGCCTTTGAGGATAGCAATTATGTTTCACAAAGTACTAATATACTAAATCACAGATTATTATGTTAAACATTTCTGGAATACTAGTCATTGAATATCTTCAGCACTGTAGCTCAGTATGCCATTACAGAGAGTAACTGCAGGCTGCCAAAATTAACATTTTAGGACAACAAGACTTCTGGTTTATAAAATTTATAGTGAACTGTGCAGTGCCAAAGGTCATAACCATATGTTTTTTCAATACCAGTTGAGTTTTAAATCTGTCACTGCAATGGATCACTTTAGCATCAATTCAGAAATAGATTTTGAACATAATTCTTTTTATCTGTTGCCTTCACACTGTAATACAAAAGCTCAGAGTTATATTGAAAATACCCACAGATCCTCCGACTTTAAATTATAAAATTCCAACTGTAATACTTCTCAGCAGTGGTTTCAAGTAGTAGAATATAAAAATGCATTAGGTACTCTAAACTGGCATTTTTTAGGCAACAGAATAATTCTGCAGATATTATTGTTCTCTATTATAGAGTTTAAGGTACATATTTTTCTGCATAGCTATAATTTTCATCTTTGAAATAATTTACAACAGTATAAATATTTCCCAGACTTTAAAAATGTATATGGATTGATCTGTTTATATTCCAGCAATTTATCTGTACATTGTTAACACTGGATAGGCAATGTGTAGATGGAAAAATATAATGTTAATCTGGAGATGGAAAAAAGCAGAACGTGGAAAGAATCTTAATGTGCTGAAATACTGTTGTCTTTATATAATATAAAATGTAGTCATAGTGTATCTGTACACAAGATTAAGACTACAGTATCATGTAAAATAACTGGGATTATTCTAAAAACTGATTAATGCACACAATTACTCTCAATTTTTTTAATGAAATATGCTCTCGTCTACTGACATCAGCAGGACTAAATCATAGAAAATGTGAGTAAATGCAACGACTTGTAGCTGTTTTTTAACTAGCATGGGAGAGATGAACATGAGTAGGGCTATGCACTAAACAATACAAACTTTCTCAAGCACTTAATCCAGCCAGTCAGCACAAATACCTAATTAAACTGAACATTTAATTTAAAAACTAAGGTATTTGTTCCATGCATTTCTAAATATAGGTGAAGTCACACTTTCATGTTAAAACCTAACTCCATGTTTAGTGAATTTTAAGGAATAAGATCACCTTTAAGAGCATGTTACAAGGTACACCCATATTTAGGATATACTGTAACATGTAATTTGCACCCACCTCCCACCACCAGCCCTCCCCTCTCTGTGACAATGGGCAGGGGATTTTCTCCCTGCACCCGCTGTCACTTTTTTGAAAACAGCACGGCTGTGTGGGGCTCTGCCCACACATCCATATCATTCATTTACAGATTCCTGTGAATAAAAAAAAACTACAAGTTGTCATGATGTCTGAACAATTAATTTAGCCAGCTATATCAATCCTTCAATTGATTGATGTATAACAGTGCCTCCAGTACAAAAAATATATATAAAAATAAGTAAGCTGACTAATTATTTATTCCAGACATTTGCTTGCCCTATGCAGATATTCATAAGCACAATAAAATTATGTGCACGTACAGACTACGAAACTATTGAAATGAAATACAATTTTTTGGGGGGGGGGGAATTCAATTAAACACAAATAACAGCAGACATTTATATTGTGACACAGACACTAAGAAGAGATTCACAATGAACTTTATCTGCTACAACATGTGTAGACTAGATTATAGGCAATTAGTTCACTCTTGTAGATACCCTGACTAATTGTACTAAATTTGGCAGACAATAATCTGCGTTTGACTGACTAGGTCCATTAACCCGCTGCAGTTGAATTAAAGGGTGGAGTTCATCTGTAATTTATGCCAATACAGCTAAAATACAGTCCATCCGTGTGTAATTTAATCTCAGTATAAATACAGCTGTTCTGTGAGGCACTCAGAGGTTTGTTGGAGAACGTTAGTGAACAAACAGCATTATGAAAGCCAAGGAACACACCAGACAGTCAGGGATAAAGTTGTCGAAAAGTTTGAAGCAGGGTTAGGTTATAAAAAAATATCCCAAGCTTTGAACATCTCACGGAGCACTGTTTAATCTATCATCCGAAAATGGAAAGAGTATGGTACAACTACAAACCTACCAAGACATGGCTGTCCACCTAAACTGACAGGCCGGGAAAGGGGAGCATTAATCAGAGAAGTAGCCAAGAGGCCCATGGTAACTCTGGAGGGGCTGCAGAGAGCCACAGCTCAGGTGGGAGAATCTGTTTACAGGACAACTATTAGTCGTGCACTCCACAAATATGGCCCTAATGGAAGAGTGGCAAGAAGAAATCCATTGTTGAAACAAAGCCATAGGAAGTCGTGCTTGCAGTTTGCAAGAAGCCTTGTGGAGGGACACAGCAAACATGTGGAAGAATGTGATCTGGTCCGATGAGTCGAAATTGAACTTTTTGGCCTATGTTTGACAGAAAACTAACACTGCACATCACCCTGAACCAGTGGCGGCCCGTCCATAGGGGGCGCACAGGCACCGCCCCCCTATCCATGTGTTTTTTGCCCCTTGATGTACATGCAGGGTGCCGGATGCATGGATTCCAATGGGGTATTTTCTTTTTTTGAAGCACGTGATTAGAGCCAGAGGCTCTAATAGGCTTCAAAAAAGGGTGGGCTCGGGGCGCAGAGCCCGAAGCCCACCCAGTTGTGTGACAATAGCGAATAGATGTTCACTATTGTCATACTGATTCTGCCTCCCGGCCAATCAGGAAGCTGGTCCTGAGACCCGTTTCCCGATTGGCCAAAAAAAGAAGCTACCCTAATGGCCAGGGGAGAAGGTGGGAGGAGACGCACGTTGAGGACACCGCCGTGATGCCGAGGAGGAGACGCACATCAAGGACACCACCGTGATGCCGAGGAGGAGACGCACATTGAGGACACCGCCGTGATGCCGAGGAGGAGACGCAGTGGAAGCGGGCCACCCGTCGCCTGGAGGGAAGCACTGCCTGGGGTAAGTGTTGCAGGTAACGGACCGACTGACCAGGGGGTGACTGTGCACTGTTTGCCACCCCCCCAAAAGTATACAACCGGCCACCACTGCCCTGAACACTCCATGCCCACTGTGAAACATGGTGGTGGCAGCATCATGATGTAGGGATGCTTTTCTTCAGCAGGGACAGAGAAGCTGGTCAGAGTTGATGGTAAGATAGATGGAGTTGCCCTTTAGGGGCTCTGCGTGGCTCTGAGGGAGGGAGGGTGGCTAAACTTTGTATCTTTAGGCCCCTTTCACACAGGGCAGACTCAGCGGACATGGACACAGCCCACTCTACTCTGTGGACTGGTGGGTTTAAATGGACTCCGCTGTCTGTTTACACCCAACTACCCTCCGATCTACCTAGATAGAGGGGGGTGGATCTCCTTCCATTTTTTTATAGTGCACCTGAATTAGAGATAGGTGGATGTAAATGCGCACAGGTCAATTTACACCCTCTGGTCCATAGGGATGAATGGAGGGTCCAATCAGGTTCGTCTGAAAAACTGACAGCTGGACCCGATCGGACACTTCATGTGAAAGGAGCCATAGTCAGCCTAAAAGCCAGATTTTCTATAATATATTAGCAGATACATACAGATATTATTTAAGTGATTATTACTGTGAGTCACTGCAGAGAGATTTTCAGACATCAGTAACTCAAATTAAAGAACATGTTTAACTCATCCCAGGCATGGACATTTCATTCCAGCAGACCCTCACCTCTTTTGCAAGTGAACAAAAAACACAATGTCCAATAAAGATTTATACTGATCTTGTGAAGTAGTGTAGTTGTGCTGGTCTGTGGTCTTATCAGACTTGCTGAATACATATACAGTAAATAACTAAACACTGGTCACAGTCTGAATGTGAGACAGACAGGAAGTTTCACAAATATGTTACATCTGACATCAATCCTTGTTCTGCACATATATTTCCGCACTTCACCTTAATGGCAGGTTCCATGGCTTGAATCTGGAACTTCTTAGCTGACCTTGAGAGCTCTGAAGACATGCAGGGCTTCACAGTGATCAGTGCTGCAGTGTGCTGAACTTTCTCTTGCCAGCTCCACTCACCTGTACTGCTGCTCAGACTGGGAGCCCCGATTCAGTGATGCAGACTTTGACAGCAGCCTAAACTGGAAGAGAGCAACCTTCTCCCATGTGGACACTGGTATGGCCGATGCAGAGAGGAGAGACACACAATGCACACAAGCACAACCTTAGCTCTGTATGCAAGTGATAGCAGAGTTCAGGGCACAGGGAGTTGTGGCAGCCAGGTGATCTAGTGGAAAGTTTCTTCTGTATGTAAAGAGCACGGTGCAGCTTGCAATCCAGTGCCCCCCTCCTCCCCACAAGATTGCGCCCCTCTCCACACAGGCATCTAATTTGTTTTGGGTTTAATACCACTTTAAATTACTTTTACAGTATAGTATAATAAACACCCTTTTCTTTGCATCTCCATCTCATCAACTGCTTAGTTTTTCTACTCTATTAATGGTGTTTTTAAAAACTTGGTTATCATATCATTTTTGTCTATGATATTTCTGAAAATTTAGACTTTGGCAAGCTCTAAAAATGTATTCTCTTGTAACTTGCACAAAATTCCACGTAAAAACAAAATGGAAGAATCTACAGTCTAAAAGGTTTTCCTGCACTTCAAAGTATGAATACTACTCACATGAATAAAAACAATATGCGCTTTGTATGCATAACAATCCAAAGATGCATGATAGAGGTTCCAAACAATGCTGCACAAAAATTACCAGTCAAAGTAGACGTAGCGACATCACTTGCATTAGTCTTATCAATATTCCTATCGCATACGTTCCTGGCAAACAAGGCTCATACAATAGTGGGTGCTGCAGCGATTACCAGCTGGGTCCTGGAAACATTAAGAAAGTGTACATATTCGCCAGCAAACCATGGATCAACAATCACCATCCAAAGGTTTCTTTATTGTAGAGAGATCATATCACTGGGACAAGTGCAACATTTCGGGGCCACGCAGGACCCCTTTGTCAGGCATGTGTCCAGAAGGGGTCCTGCACAGCCCCGAAACATTACACTTATCTCTGCGATGTGATCTCTCTACAATAAAGAATCCTTTGGACGATGATTGTTGATCCATGGTGTGCTGGCGAATATGTACAATCACTTGCATTAGCTTGTCCCAGCGCGTTTTGACATATTTGACGTTTATGCCCGATGATGTCACATATGACGAAACCCGTTAGGTCAAGCCAAAGCATGTGAGGTTGCCACACCTACTTGGAACAGTAATTTTTGTGAAGCATTTTTTGGAACCTCTATAATGCTTATTGGTATTGTTATGCATACAAAGTGCATATTGTTTTTTAGGTGAGTAGTATTTATACTTTGAAGTGCAATAAAACCTTTTAGACAGTTTTACACTATGTAGATTCTTCCATTTTGATTTTATGTGGAATTTTGTGCATTTATGGTCGCCATTGATTGGATTCATGAGATATACCGCTGAACTCCAGCCAAACAATATGAACCAGATGTCTGCTTGAAGGGATTGTCATATTTATGGTGATTTGACTCTGTAGTGGAGTCCTCATGTTCTGGTAAGAGTCCATTGCTTGTGGTTGGTGAAGGCTCACGTGGTGGTTGTCAAGGTGGATTTAGCACTCCCTTTCTGCAAAGTGTTGCTGCTGTGTTTTGGAAGACCTAATCTGGACTCTTTTTCACTCATATATGCATGTGTTAGTTCTATTTTTATATGATATAATGTATTTCATTTTAACTGAGTCACCTTGTATATTATCACATTTTAGCATGCCAATTTACACAAATTATCACTGTTACATAGTTTGTCTGACTATTTTTTTTAGCCAGCAGCTTTTTTTCTGTTTATTTACCTGCCAGCACGTTTTCTGTTATTGTTTTTTATAATTGCCATGACTAGGTAAATACTACTTAACAATCAAGAGTGGATTTAGCTAGTATACCATCTGGAAGGTCACAGAGTAAGCAGATAATAGGGACCAATCAATCATTGTTCTTAAACCGAAACAGAAGGAAAAATCGGTAAAGCCAGTGCTGTTTGTTTTCATATGCTGACCCTCTGACTGCTGTACGGAGGATTACAGAGAGCTAATATCAATAAATTTAGTGACAACTCAAAACTTTGGAATTCCCTTCAATTTCAGCCCCAATGACAATGGTCATTAGGACAAATAAAGAAGGCAAATCTACCCAGGGAGGACACAGACAGCAATAAAAAAATAAAAAAAAATACAGGGATTCTAATCCTTACCTACTCTACCCAAAACATCCAAAAAAAGTTTCCTTATAGATACACGTTATTGATGTTTAAAAGGATAAATAATAAGAATAAATTGTGGCTATTTTAAATCTGCCTATGGGCTCCCCCTCCCTGATAAAATAAGGTTCCAGCTTTGAAACATGTTGGGTTTGGGTTGAGAGAATATTGGAGTGGTGTCATGAGACAGCAGAGACCATACCGTTCTACCATTTTCAGATGAATAATGCTTATACCATGATGTGACTACTCACCTATACATGTTATCTAAATGTTATGTTTATTCTTTTATGTACTTGATTTCTAAACCGACAAACTGAAGTGTAATGTCATACTTTTATGGATATGCTTCTTACTTTGCAATAAAAAACGTTTGATATAAAAAAAAAAAAAGACAGCAGAGACAAGTAACCCTTTGCTAATCTTGGATGGGAGTCCTAGCGAGTAACAGTGGAAACTGTCTTATGCCCCGTACACACGGTCGGACATTGATAGGACATTCCGACAACAAAATCCATGGATTTTTTCCGACAGATGTTGGCTCAAACTTGTCTTGCATACACACGGTCACACAAAGTTGTCGGAAAATCCGATGGTTCTGAACGCGGTGATGTAAAACATGTACATCGGGACTATAAACGGGACAGTAGCCAATAGCTTTCATCTCTTAATTTATTCTGAGCATGCGTGGCATGTGCGTCGGATTTGTGTACACACGATCGGAATTTCCGACAACGGATTTTGTTGTCGGAAAATTTTATAGCAAGCTCTCAAACTTTGTGTGTCGGAAATTCCGATGGAAAATGTGTGATGGAGCCTACACACGGTCGGAATTTCCGACAACAAGGTCTTATCACACATTTTCCGTCAGAAAATCTGACCGTGTGTACAGGGCATTATTGTTATTGTTGAGTAAACTGTTTTAATGTGAAACATCATTGGATGAATATTTTTCATACTGTGCAAGGGACTATTTTCTCTGCTTTTATTTTTATTAGAAAGTTTGGTAGAGTTATTCCTCTACCACCCTATGGGTGTCTCCCAGCAGTGAGGACCAGATCCAAAAGTGAGGCATTGATAGAGGAAGTTAAGGTGAATGAAGACTGATCTGCATAGTAAAACTGAGGCTTGGATAATAGGCCAGTATGTGGAACTGGAACTGTGAGCTGCCAGCAGATGGAGAAAAGACAGAGGAGATTGACAACTGATCCTGGCTACATAGATTACCAGCAGAACAATAGCTCACATTTTCAAAGACTGGACAGAGCTGTTCAGTGTAATGTATATAATTCATTAGGGTTTGAGGAACATCTGCATTTTGAGACTCTATATATTACTGCCTGGAGTTTGGCTTTAAAGTAAACATATGTGCAAAACATTTATATAAACACTCCCTCACTATCCCTACTGTGCTTTGAATTAATTTAAATTGAAAAAATATATAATCTAGTGGCTGCAAACAAACTAGTGTTCCCACAGTGTATATATATATATATAATCTAATGTGCATTTCACCATGTGTGTATCATCATAATTTAGTGACTTCTACCAGCGTTATACTTATGCATTCACCTCTATGTGTTGACCCATTTAAATACAGGGCACAATATGCCTGCTCCACCAGGGGTATAATCCACACTCTTTTCTGATGCTTCTGTTGTGAAGTACCCCCTCATACATGAAATGGTGCTGATGTTTGATCTCCCAACAATAAAAGGTGTGAAGTCTTTAAGAAGAAGATTTAAGAAGTCGGTGTCATACCATCCTTGGTTCTGTAAATGAACTCACAAGTGGCAGGAACCCTCTGTCAGGACTGGGCTCAGCCCTCCCTTCTCAGTGCTCAGCTGTCTGTTAATTGCCAGCACTCATGGTTCCACAGTGGTTCACCTGGTGATCATTTCCTGCTCGTCAGCCAGCCCATTCTGGCTATTTAAACTGCCTGGTTCAGTTCTCCCATGCCTTCGCCTTGGTCAACATATCTGAAGACTCTCTGCTGTGTTCCTGTTAAAGATTTGCCTGGCTGACGTCCCTTCTGATTCCTGATCCTGTTTGCTCTCTCTCTGACTATGCTGATTTACTGGCTTGCACTGACTACCCGCTTTGATTACCGTACCCTGGCTATGTTTTGACTATGTTTACTGTTTGTAGCATTTTTACCACCATATTAAAAGGTATGATTTTTACTGCAT
This sequence comes from Aquarana catesbeiana, assembly GCF_042186555.1. Classification (NCBI taxonomy): domain Eukaryota; kingdom Metazoa; phylum Chordata; class Amphibia; order Anura; family Ranidae; genus Aquarana; species Aquarana catesbeiana. Next base: position 296,291,145 of record NC_133326.1, read on the forward strand.
GTTCTGTCTCTGTCTGATTTACAGTTCCTGACACCCCCATAGTGTACTATAGCTAAAACTTCTTTTATTTATAAAGAAATTACATTATTTATAAAAAAAATTTAAGTTAAAGCATTTAGGCATATCACAATGATATAGGGGCCACTCATGCGCCACTTCCATTGCCGGGAACATGAGTGACAGGGTTATGACCCCTGATGAAGTCACGCGATTCGTGACGATACATGTGGGGAGGTGCCAGGTGACATTTGCAGCCAAACAGACGAGCGGCGGTACAGCTGATTGCTTGAGTTCTGAATCAGTCCAGGCTGTGGATGCATATACAAGGTGATTTTAAATGTGAGTGCAATTTTTTTAAAACTAATGAAGGTTCAAATGTACTACACTATAGTAGCTCCTTTGTGGCTCTTAGTTTATCCTGCAGATCACTAGCAGTTTTGCTGCAGAGTGTAAACCCACTGGAATACCATTGAGTGAATGCACATATTGACAGATCCACAGGTGTTCTGATCAGATTAACCCCAAAAGAGTGGGGAAATACTCTTTTGACCTATTGTACCTATAGGTCATATGGTTAAGGTGAGGGCACAGCTTTACTTCATATCAGAAGTGGTGCACAGGAATACGAAGTGTGTGGTAAGCACTGGTATCATGAGTTCACTGACGTGCATGATCGAGACTTTTACCACACCGGGATTATGATATCACTTCCCTGGTAGGGGGGTGATCATTTACGAAGCATGAACACCATTGCATGGACTGTGGTTTAAATAGTGACACTATTAAATATTTAGCAGTTTATTTTTACTATATCACCATTTTTATATATATTTGCAGTCACACACATGATATTTATTGTACGTTAGCACTGGTATTGTAGGTTTGTGCTTGGATGTAGCATTTCAACACAGTGACAGCACTGATCACTGAACATCACCTTCCAGCAGGGAATGGTGGGTGAGTGAGCACTTATTTTACATACTTTTATGTATTGGGATATTTCCTATCACATGAAATATCTAATTCCAAGGGTAGCCACAGCACTCTATACTTGAAGTAGATGCCCAGATGCTCACCCACCATATGAATCCAAAACAGGTTTAGAGGCAGTCACGGGTCCTGCAGAGGAGGAATATCAAAAACAGCAGTGTTTTTATTGTCAACTTTTCAATGAAGCTCATTCCATCTTTCTCAAGACACTACAAAATGGAAGTGAACAGGCTAATAAACCCAAAGTCCCACTGACCAACAACACTCCCTTGTAATGACCTCATATAGTGTAAAGGTTAAAAGACACATGCAGGGTAGAGGTCAAAGAAAGATCACACAAGAAGCAAATCACAATAGTTCTTTAAAAAAGCAAAACATACAAAATCCTAGCTTAAATCAAACTATCAAAAATAGCTCCTACATGACCACCATTGCCTGCTGTTACAAAGGGAAAGCCTATGGATCCATGATTTACAAAATAAGGGACTTAATGAACGGCTAACCCTCAATTGCTTTTTATGATTCTTTGGAACATCTGGCTCACTACCTGTTGGTGTTATTGACACCCTGAATGGTGGAGAAATGATGGGCAGAGCAGTTGGTGGTATATATGCTTCCTGGCTGAATGGCCTTCTTCACACTTGTGCATTCTGACCCTGATCTCTTTGACAAACACTTAGATAATGTGCTAATTGGCTCTAAAACAGTTTTGGATTTACGCATTAAATATATACTGTATTTATTACTTTTATATATAAATTATTGTTAATTTTTAGTTCAAGAACACATATTTTGGAGATTAGTGCATGCAGCAGTGAAACACATAGCACATTTTTATTTTTCACATATTATATATTCAGCAATTGATGTGTGCATGTTAGATGTATCCACAGTTGTGTTGAATAGATGACACAACATTTCTATTAATATATATATTTAAAGTAAACCTGCAAACAATTTTTACACTTAATAAGGAGGCTTATTAAAAGCCTCCACTCTCACCAAAGTTCCCCAACAACCTTGAAAAAAATAATTTACATTGTTGCATTATTATCTTACTTAATTGATGTGTAACGTTTGGAAAATAAACATAATAGAAAAAAGCAGTCTGGATTCAGGGTGGTTTGAATATTATTTAAACCTCTGCCAGCTAAAACACGTGCACAGACAGGTGTTACTGAGCGGAAAATAAGAAAAAGTCTCCCTCGGTTTTCCCCCAAATATTGCACAGAGTCTCTGTTCTGGCAAATGTTTATGCCATCATCTGAACAACTTTGTGTACAATTAATATAAGCAGTGGCTAAACCATGACTATTTAGAGACATACTGAAGAACTTCAAAAATGTCAAGCTCTTCCTTCTCCTAATCTATCTTTTCCCATAACCAGTCTTATTCCCAGTCAAAAAGACAGAGGACATCATAGCTGCTGTTGTTTACACTTACCTGTCTTCTGTGAGCCATGAATGTTCTGTAGTCTTCTGCAGGAATAATCAAGTGGAAGGTACAAAAAAAAACGTACATGACAGCATATCAGCAATGCGTGCTTAGCATCATTTCTTTCACAATCAAGGGCACCCATCTCTTTATGCTGGCTCTGAACAAGGCAATTTTCCACTATATAGTGCATTAAACTGTATTTCTACTTTTGCAGCCAAATTGGAATAACACCTACTTTATGTTTGTACCATGTCCCCATTCACATAGCAAAACTTTAAAAAAAATGTTTAAAATGACAGATTTCCTTATTTAGATGTTCTACTCTGGACTCTATAGCAAAATGCTAGGTAGTTCTCTTTATTTATTAAGGGTCTGGGAAGCTGTGTTTATATAATTAGGCTTGTCTGTACTTTGCAGGGAGATCTTCATTATAAAATGTAACTCGATTTGAACACTGTCAGTCCTAACAAAAGGTTAAAGGTGTAGAGGCTGAGCTTCTTACATTGTATGTTAATGAGAACAGACTTGGGACAGGCTCACACGAACATTGTTCAAAAAACCTTGCAGTCAGGCATGTACCTCCTTCTGCAAAGCATCTAAGGCTGGCCATAGATGGAGCATTTTCTTTCCTGGAACCCATGGTTGCATGATTCCTTCCCACAGAGCCATTGTGTTCTCTCGGTGGGGGTGCGGAGGGAGCCAGGAGAACACAGTGATTATTGCTAGCAGGTATTATAGCTGCTAGCAATAAATGCACATAAAATATGACAGGCTGATTATACCCAAGTTGATCGATCAACCAGGGTACATTCAGCCTCCCCATACATGGTTTGAATCCACGTCCCGTTCCTTCTGAACTGGTCGAAATTCGAACTCTCTATGCCCGGGTTAACTACTTGCCGACCACCTAATGCAGATATACTGCAGCAGAATGGCACGGGCAGGCAAAATCACGTATGTGATACCGCCCAGTGCCCAAGGTGGTCGGCTTCGTTCCAGGAGCGATCCATGTTGAGGGGGAGGCCATTGATTCATCGCCACCCCCTCGCGATTGCTCCCGGCGAATGAGAATCTTCCTCTGCTGCTGTAATGTAAACAGCAGCAGAGGAAGTGATGTCATCGCTCCTTGTGAAGCCTTTTCGTTACGGCTTCCGAGGAGAGAAGACATCAAGTAAGTTTGCACCAACACTATACATTACAGTAGAACATGCAGGCACACTTTTCACCCCCCAATCACCCCCCGATCACCCCCCTGCACCCTCTGTCGCAGTGGAACCAATAGCAGTTTTTTTTTTTTTTTTTACTGATTATTGCATTGGTGTCATTTGTGACTGTTATAAGTGGTAGGGCAGTTAGTGGTAGGCCCCTTTAGGTCTAGAGTACCCCCCTAACCCGTACTTCCCCCATTCACTGGCCAACCCGGCATTCAAGTGGAAATAGTTGATTTTACGTCACTTGATTTTTATTCACTGTTTCTCACCAAAGATCTCTATAGATCTATTGTGGACCAAAGCAATTTGTACGCTGGTCAACACATTGCCATTATTCTCCATTCCTCCCTTGCCAGAGATTGGAGACCAATTACGGTTTCCAAATTTAAGCTCTTTCTGGGCCTATCCCTCAACATGGGCATAACTAAAAAGAGTGAGTTGCGGTCATATTGGTCCACTAACCCAATTCACCATATGCCCTTGTTCTCTGCCTCCATGACCAGGGCACAATACGAAACAGTACCTTCCCAGCAAGCGTGCCAGATACGGGGTCAAGATGTATAAGCTCTGTGACAGGGCCACAGGCTATACATGTAGTTTTATGGTTTACGAGGACAAAGATCCCCAACCAAATGCAGTAAGTCGGCTGCACGAGAGGCATTTTCTTTATGTCCTCCTGAGTACTCCTACCCAACGAACCCCCCAAAAAAGATGTTGTGTCTGCAGCAAGCACAGATATAGGCGTGACACCCGCTATTATTGTCCCTCCTGTCCTGACAATCCTGGTGTTTGCATTGGTGAATGTTTTGAATGCTACCATACACTAGTTGAGTATTAGCGTAAGGTACAGCATTGCACAGACTAGGCACACTTTCACAGGGTCTCCCAAGATGCCAAGATTCCTGCTCTGGTCAGGAAGGGGGTAAAACCTTCCGGGGCTGAAGCGGTTACATTTTTAAAAACATTTTTTAGGCATACTGTGTGAATAGGAGAACATAACAAAGCAGAGCCGGATTAACACAGATTTGGCAGCAAAAGTTAAAATACACTTTAAGCTTTTCAGTGCAGCCAAACCCTCACGTCTCAGTTATATTTAAGCAAGTATCTTCCACATTTTCCATTGTGCTTCCTCTTAAGTACATTATTAGTGGGGGTTGTTTTCATCTCCTTTGTCTAACATTTTATCTTAATTATTATAGTTTTGTTATACGCTAGTTTCTTCATTAACCACTTAAGCCCCGGACCATTTGGCTGGCCAAAGACCAGAGCACTTTTTGCGATTCGGCACTGCGTCACTTTAATTAACAATTGCGCGGTCGTGCGACGTGGCTCCCAAACAAAATTGACGTCCTTTTTTCCCCACAAATAGAGCTTTCTTTTTGTGGTATTTGATCACCTCTGCGGTTTTTATTTTTTGCGCTATAAACAAAAAATTAGAATTTTGAAAAAACGCATTATTTTTTACTTTTTGCTATAATAAATATCCCCCAAAAATATATAAAAAAACATTTTTTTTCCTCAGTTTAGGCCAGTATGTATTCTTCTACATATTTTTGGTAAAAAAAATCACAACAAGCGTTTATTGATTGGCTTTCGCAAAAGTTATAGCGTCTACAAAATAGGGGATAGTTTTATGGCATTTTTATTTTTAATTTTATTTTACTAGTAATGGCGGTGATATGCAATTTTTATCAGGACTGCGACATTATGGCGGACACATCGGACATTTTTGACACATTTTTGGGACCATTGTCATTTATACAGCAATCAGTGCTATACAAATGCATTGATTCCTGTGTAAATGACACTGGCAGTGAAGGGGTTAACCACTAGGGGGCAGTGTAGGGGTTAAGTGTGTCCTAGGGAGTGATTATAACTGCGGGGGGGCGTGGCTATGTGTGACATGACACTGATCACTGCTCCCGATTACAGGGAGCTGTGATTAGTGTCCTGTCACTAGGCAGAATGGGGAAATGCTTGTTTACATTATCATTTCCCCGTTCTTCCTCTCTGTGAGACGATCGTGGGTATCCCCGCAGACATCGAGTCTGTGGGACCCGCGATCACACTCACAGAGGTTGCAGAGCCCGCAAACCGCTTCTTAAAGGGCAACATACAGGTACGTTAATCTGCCTGTACATGCCCTTCTGCCGACATATATATCGGCGTGAGCCGGTCGGCAAGCGGTTAAACACTTTAGTTGTGTTTAATTATATTTGCATTAATTTTATGTATTAGTTACATAGTAGGTGAGGTTGAAAAAAGACACAAGTCCATCAAGTCCAACCTATGTGTGTGATTATAAGTTAGTATTACCTTGTATATGCTGGTATGTTTTGGTCATTCAGGTGCTTTTCTAATAGCTTTTTGAAACTATCGATGCCCCCCCGCTGAGACCACTGCCTGTGGAAGGGAATTCACATGCTGGCCGCTCTTACAATAAAGAACCCTCTACAAAGTTTATGGTTAAACCTCTTTTCTTCTAATTTTAATGATTGGTCACGTGTCTTGTTAAACTCTCTTCCATGAAAAAGTTTTATCCCTATTGTGGGTTCACCAGTACAGTATTTGTAAACTGAAATCATATCCCCTCTCAAGCGTCTCTTCTCCAGAGAGAATAAGTTCAGTGCTCGCAACCTTTCTTCATAACTAATATCCTCCAGACCCTTTATTAGCTTTGTTGACCTTCTTTGTACTCGCTCCATTTCCAGTACATCCTTCCTGAGGACTGGTGCCCAGAACTGGACAGCATACTCCTGGTGCGGCGGGACCAGAAGCTTGTAGAGCTTCTTTAATAACCAATACTGCACTGTAGTTTTGGTTACTAAAGTCCCCGATTCCCTTGTGAAGACTGAGGAGAAGAATAAATTCAATACCTTCGCCATCTCCCCATCCTTTGTAACCAGATGTCCTTCCTCATTCTTTATGGGGCCAATATGGCCTGTCCTCCCTTTTTTACTGTTTACATACTTAAAGAATTTCTTGGGATTTTTTTCCTCTCCTCCTCTATGTGTCTTTCGTGTTCTATCTTAGCCACTCTAATTGCACCCTTACATTTCTTTTTGCATTCTTTATAAAGTCTAAATGCTGATGATGATCCTTCAACCTTGTATTCATTTATTTGTGTGATCATTAGCACTTTACGCTTTTTTGATCTTTGCTCCTTTACACAAGATATGATGGCAAGTTCTTAGTTCTATTTTTGAGAGAAAACTTAGGAGCACCCCTCATGTGTCCCTAAGTTTTCTCTCAAATTTCAAGTGTTAGGATGTTTTTAGTGGTGCCTTAAATCATGTTGGATTGTTTTTGTGTTATATATCTTGGATTGATATTGCTTGTGCACCAACATTAGATGTGTTTTTATTTGATTTTTAATCTTTTGGTTTGTTTGTGACACACCTTTGTTTTGGGTATTTAGGCAATAGTATAATCATGATTATGTAGTCACAGCTTTAGATGATGTTGACAATGGCAAAGGATTCCACTGGTGTGGAAAACAAAGTAAAGTCAGCCATACAGCTTGAATCGCAGCCGGTTCAGCAGGGAACTGTCAAAATTCAAACCATGTATGGGCAGGCTGATTGCACCTAAGTCGATTAATGAAACCAGCATGTCGGATTCTTAGGACACGATTAATGCAGTAATTACTGTGTTCTACCAATAAGAACGGCTCCCCATGCCAAGCTGGGAGAATACAATAGCTACACAGGAGTGATCCCCCCATCAACATGGTGTTGAGCTTGTTCTTTTGGAAAATAACAGACTTACTGGCTGCATCACCAGGTGAATAAAAGTAGGAAAGCCCAAAAAAGATAACAAATGCAGCAATCACATTTAAAAATTGGTAAGCTGCAATATAATAAAGGTTTATTTTAGGATTAATACCACTTTAAGGACCCAGAATCAGGGATAGAGGTAAGTATTTAACACTTTGGGCTACACTTAGGGATTGGGGGTTTATTTAAGGGACTAATAGTGAAGTCATGGTCTTAGATCTATTAAGCAATAAATAAATGGTTGCGCATAACCTTATACATCAACATACATTAAGAAATAAAGGTTGCATATAGGGCACCCTTATGGACTCCTTGTGGTTATTTAAATGGTAACATGTTGCTTGCTACATCAACTAATCAGCATATGTTTGCTGCCCCTCCACAGTGCATTTACTGAGGAGGGGTGACATTTTCAGGCTCAGTCATGTAAATATATTATTGTGCCTTTCCTGGGTTAGGGGCACGCAGCGCACTCCTCCTGTGACACCAGTAACCGGGTGTCATGTAATCGCTATGATTGGTCATCACATAGCTTTCCATTCATGAACAGCCTGCTTACTGATGTGATCTATGATTGGCCCAAAGCAATCACATACTCTTTATTTATTCCGGATAAACTGGTTTCCCAATACAATGATGGCCGCCACAATTTCCTAAATACCCTATACATAAAGAAAAAGATAAAAATCGCTGTGTCATCACCTCAGATGGAAATATAGAGGGGAGTATCCTATAAGGTATCAGATACCTCAAACTCATGCACCATACACAGTCAGCTCATCCCCATACAATTATAACAGGGAGTGGATGGTAGCGTGATCCTCTAGATATATAAGCATATATTTAAGGAGGACTAAAGGTCCAAAAATAAATCTTCAAAGAGGATCAATCATTCAATTACAAACAGCTTTATTAATGTATATTATGTAAAAATAGAACATGAAAAATAGCAAAAACCTCTGACATAACAAAAAGTTACAATGACAACGTTGTCAAAACCAGACAAGAATGCAGCTGCAGACACCCACACACATCCACCACACACATGCATCCAATCCGATGGTTGAATCAAAGAGACACTAGTGCAACTGACTGAAGAGTATAATGTGGTTTAACCACAGCTGGCCAGTCTATGACTTCAACGGTAGTACAGGGCCAGACATGATGTGGAATATGTGAGCGATTGATGGATGGCTGAGTCTGCTGGAACAGAGTCCATCAGTGGTGCATTTGCATAGTACAAGTAAAAGCTAAATAGAGTCTGCACACTGATATACTGAATGGTAGCCAAACGGCTAACCTGGCTGTGTAAAGCTGTATTGTAAGCGGGTGGACAGGTGCAGATAGGAGCTGTGTGCGTAGGAGGCCAGCTACATATGGGTGAGTCGGTGTCCTATGGACAGTATACACAAAGTAAGTCAGTATGATCTCACCACTCCCCAGCCATACTGAAGGCTCCTAATGCCTAATGGACAGATGGACTCCACCAGAGCACTCTTTGTTTTGGTCTCATAACTATCCGCACCCTCCTCAATCTGAGTGCGGCATTTGATACCATTTCTCATAACATCCTTCTTGACAGATTAGCCTCCATTGGATTCACTGACTTACCCCGGAACTGGTTTAAATCTTATCTCTCTGGCCATACTCAATTCATCCAACTCAAAGCTTACAAATCTCAACCATCTCTACTCTCTACTGGTGTGCCCCAGGATTCTGTCCTGGGGCCCATTCTGTTAATAATCTATCTTCTTCCTCTTGGTCTCATATTCAATAAATTTAACATCCACTTCCTTTGTTATGCGGCTGACACCCAGCTCTACATGTCCTCTAAACCTATGACTACTACCACCCCAAATCAAATCCTGGCTCTCTTCCAACTTTCTCAAACTAAACAGTGACAAAGCGAGGTTCCACTCATTGGCACGAAATCCACCCTGACAAAACTTAACAGTTTTTCAGTTAATATTGATAACTTCATAGTCTTTCCCTGCCCTCAGGAAAAGAGTCTGGGTGTCATCCTCGGCAGCACACTATCTTTCCAAGCCCACATCATTAATGTCGCTCGGTCAGCATATTTCCATCTGCGTAAGATTAATCGCCTCCATCTGTTCTGCCGTTCTCATTCACAATCTAATCCCTTCCTGCATAGATTACTGCAATCCCCTTCTTTTACATATCAATTTCATGTCCCTCCAAAAACTGCAACCAGTTCAGAACTCTGCTGCTTGCATCATCACCAGAGCCCCTTCCTTTAATTACATCACTCCTGTCCTTCAGCACCTTCACTGGCTTTGGGTCAAATATTGTATGGATTTCAAAATGATGTTACTTAACTTTAAGGTCATTCATAACCTCACTCCTCCGTACCTCTCTGAACTCCTTCAACAGACCCTCTTGCACTCTCAGCTCCTCTTCTTCCATTCACCTCAATGTTCCATCACCTGCTTGACCACTATGGGACTGAGAGCCTTTAGCTGCTCTGCCCCCTGACTTTGGAACACCCTGCAACCTGACATCTGCAACATTAATTTACTACCTATCTTCAAATCATGTCCTAAAACGCATATTTTTAAACTAGCATACTCTGTCTGATTACATTGATTTGTTTTTGTAATTTATTGGCTATGTAATGTATATTTATTTTATTTACGTTTTTGTTGCTCTGTTGCTTTCTTTGTAAGGTGAACTTGGGTGTTCTGAAAGATGCCTATAAATAAAATGTATTATTTTTACATGGTATATGGCTACCTGTACCATGTGATTGGCTGTAGCCAATCACAGATCAAAACCACAAGCAAGCTGTTCATGAATAGTTAACCCATTCATGACAGCTGCAACTATTGTTTATACAGTGATCAAGGCTGCACTGCACTGATGACAGTATGTAAAAAATAAATAAAAATGTGAAACCCATTATTTAATTTCTTAATTTTCCAAAAAATTGTGAAACACTAAATATAATACGAAATACCTTGGACTGTCTACTTCCCAAAAAAGGGTTCATTGGGGGAGGAATTTGTACTGAGGCCTCAAGAAATGAGATAGGCCTTTGGTACATCAGGATTGATCAATTTTGAAATATATATATACTATAGTTTGTAGACACTATAACTATCACATAAACCATTTAATATACAGTTATTGTTTTTTTTTTTTTTTTGTTTTTTTTTTTTTTTTTTTTTTTTACCAAAGACATGTAGCAGGACACATTTTGGTTTAAATTTATGAAAAAAATAAATTTTATTGGATATATTTTTATAACAGAAAGTAGAAAATATTTGGTTTTTTTTTTGTTTTTTCAAAATGTTTAGTCTTTTTTCATTTCTATAACAAAAAATAGAAAAAGTAAAAACCCAGTGGTGATTGAATACCACCTAAAGAAAGCTCAATTTGTGTGTAAAATTTATATAAATTTAATTTGCATACAGTGTTGCATGACCACACAATTGACAGTTAAAGTAGCGCAGTGCTGAATAGCAAAAAATGCTCTGGTCATGAAGGGGGTAAAACCTGACATAGCTCAAGTGGTTAAATATAACGAGAAATAAAGCTATTAGTGGTGACTCTAGCATCAGGAGGGTTTTGCATAAAGCAAGTAGAGGAAGGAGAGCATAAAAAAACATTTTACTTTGAGTTGTAATTTAAATACCTTACCTTTATCTATATTTTATAAGCAACACAAAAACCTATAATATGTGATCATGTAAATACTAATGCCCCGTACACACGGTCGGACTTTGTTCGGATATTCCGACAACAAAATCCTATAATTTTTTCCGCCGGATGTTGGCTCAAACTTGTCTTGCATACACACGGTCACACAAAGTTGTCGGAAAATCCAATCGTTCTGAACGCGGTGACGTAAAACACGTACGTTGGGACTATAAATGGGGCAGTGGCCAATAGCTTTCATCTCTTTATTTATTCTGAGCATGCGTGGCACTTTGTCCATCGGATTTGTGTACACACGATCGGAATTTCCGACAACGGATTTTGTTGTCAGAAAATTTTATATCCTGCTCTCCAACTTTGTGTGTCGGAAAATCTGATGGAAAATGTGTGATGGAGCCTACACACGGTCGGAATTTCCGACAACAAGGTCCTATCACACATTTTCCATTGGAAAATCCGACCATGTGTACGGGGCATAACACATTAGGAGTGAGTGTATATTTGATTTATTTACAGCATTTATTCTACAAGCAGTTTTTCCATCTCTTTAAATACTGACAAATCTGAATTACAATGGTTCTGTAGATAAATAAATCCAATTAAGGCACTGCTAATTAAATCTAATTAAAAACAGAACCTGCATACCTTAAATACATTCATAAAGAGCACACGTCCATAAATCCATAAAGTACAACCCTAATTACTACTGTATGCATAATATGAAGCAATTTACATATTACATGGTTTTATTTGTTGACTTCATCGATTAATGTGAGCTAACAGCTGTAATCCAAATTAAGTGTAAGCATTCGATTACATTTTAATAGCGGATACACAGCATAATGTACACAGGAGATGTCTGTCAGCAAATCCCAGAACAGCTATTGATTTTTCAGAAAGGATCATATGCTCCTTTGTCAGGGCTGTGATATTAAATAAACTCATAAAAAGTGTGAAGCCATGTAATAATAGGCTGGTCATGTTTGAACCACTCTTATAAAATGTCATCAGATTGTAAATTTATTTGGTTATTGCAAAGTAGCAGGTTATTGTTTGCGTAATGGTGGACCAAGAACTGGCAAAACAGCACAAAACTGGAGCATGGTTTGTTTTCTGCTGCATGAATAAAATAACCCGGGCTACATAAGAATTATTATTGTGATTTATACACATCTAAATATGGTTTATTAAAACAATGCACACATGATCAATGCACACATTTTGTATGACATTTGTGAAAAGTTTGTTTTACCGCATCAAGATGACAAACTTTTGTAAGAAGGTAAAGTCAAATTCCAATATGCTCTATATAATACATTTAGGTTATACAGACCAAGGAGGGGATAGGATTTATTTCAGAAATTTCACAATTTGCACTGTACTCAACAATGTCAGCATGCCATCATTGCCTGGCGTGCCAAAGGTATAAGGCTTGAGGGGACCAGTCACAGAGAGTGGAGGAAGCCTGCTGGAGCGAGGGGTACAGTAAAGCCGGCCATACTTGGATCAAATTGCATCCGGTTCAGCAGGGATCCATCCAGGTTGGTAATGCAGTGCCTTGAAAAAGTATTCATATCCCTGTTGTTATTATCCCTGTTGTAATGTTACAATCAAAAAGGTAAATGGATTTTATTGGGATTTTATGTGATAGACCAACACAAAGTGCCACATAATTGTGAAGTGGAAGGAAAATGATAAATGGCTTTCAAAATTTGTTACAAATAAAGTGTGGCGTGCATTTGTATTCAGCCCCCCTGAGTCAATACTTTGTAGAACCACCTTTCATTGCAATTACAGCTGCAAGTCTTTTTAGGTACGTCTCTACCAGCTTTGCACATCTAGAGAGTGAAATGTTTGTCCATTCTTCTTTGCAAAACAGTTCAAGCTCTGTCAGATTGGATGTCTTGCCACAGATTCTCAATTGGATTTAGGTCTGGACTTTGACTGGGCCATTCTAACACACGAAGATGCTTTGATTTAAACCATTCCATTGTAGCTCTGGCTGTATGTTTAGGGTCTTGTCCTGCTGGAAGGTGAACCTCTGCCCTAATCTCAAGTCTTTTGCAGACTCTAACAGGTTTTTTTCTAAGATTGCGCTGTATTTGGCTCCATCCATTTTCCCATCAACTCTGACCAGCTTCCCTGTCCCAGCTGAAGAAAAGCATCCCCGCAACGTGATGCTGCCACCACCATGTTTCACGGTGGGGATGGTGTGTTCAGGGTGATGTGCAGTGTTAGATTTCCACCACACATAGCGTTTTGGCTTTAGGCCAAAAAAGTTGAATTTGTCTCATCTGACCAGAGCACCTTCTTCCACATGTTTGCTGTGTCCCCCCACATGGCTTCTCGCAAACTGCAAACAGGACTTCTTATGGCTTTTTTTTTAACAATGGCTTTCTTCTTACCACTCTTCCATAAAGGCCAAATATGTGGAGTGCACAACTAATAGTTGTCCTGTGGACAGGTTCTCCCACCTGAGCTGTAGATCTCTGCAGCTCCTCCAGAGTGACCATGGGCCTCTTGGCTGCTTCTCTGATTAATACTCTCCTTGCCAGCCTGTCAGTTTAGGTGAAAGGCCACGGTTTAGTAGGTATGCAGTTTTGCCATACTCTTTCCATTTTCAGATAATGGATTGAACAGTCCTCCGTGAGATGTTCAAAGCTTGGGATATTTTTTTATAACTTAACCCTGCTTTAAACTTCTCCACAACTTTATCTCTGACCTGTCTGGTGTGTTCCTTGGTCTTCATGATGCTGTTTGTTCACTACGGTTCTCTAACAAACCTCTGAGGGCTTAACAGAACAGCTGTTATTATACTGAGATTAAATTACACACAAGTGGACTCTATTTACTAATTAGGTGACTTCTGAAGGCAATTGGTTCCAGCTCTTACAACAAAAAAAAGAAACAATTCAGACAGCAGATATACTATTTGAGTATCAATACTTCTGCTTATAGGGCCATTTTTTATTTATACCAAAAAAAAAAAAAAAAAGAAAAACAAAGGTGAGGGGGGGGAGAGGAAGAGGAGGGACAGAAAAAAAAAAGGAAAAGGTGTGTGTGTGGGGGGGGGGGGGGGGAATGCCAATGCACTGTGATTAATTCTAGACCTGGAATTATTAATAACAACAGTAATAAACATCTATTGCACCATATCTATCCAAATATTATATATTAAGTCATCTAACAACTATTCAGTATCTGACAAAAGTGAGTACACCCCTCACATTTTTGTAAATATTTTATTACATCTTTTCACGTGACACTAAAGAAATTACACTTTTCTACAATTTAAAGTAGTGAATGTACAGCTTGTATAACAGTGTAAATTTGCTGTCCCCTCAAAATAACTCAACACACAGCCATTCATTTCTAAACTGCTGGCAACATAAGTGAGTACACCCCTAAGTTAAAATGTCCAAATTGGGCCCAATTAGCCATTTTTGCCCCCTGGTGTCATGTGACTCTTTAGCGTTACAAGGCCTCAGGTGTGAATGGGGAGCAGGTGCGTTAAATTTGATGTTATCGCTCTCACTCTCTCATACTGGTCACTGGAAGTTCAACATGGCACCTCATGGCAAAGAACTCTCTGAGGATCTGAGAAAAAGAATTGTTGATCTACATAAAGATGGCTTAGGCTATAAGAAGATTACCAAGACCCTGAAACTGAGCTGCAGCATGGTGGCCAAGACCATAAAGCGGTTTAACAGGACAGGTTCCATTCAGAACAGGCCTCGCCATGGTTGACCAAAAAAGTTGAGTGCACATGCTCAGCGTCATATCCAGAGGTTGTTTTTGGGAAATAGACATATGAGTGCTGCCAGAATTGCTGCAGAGATGGAGGGGTGGGAGGTCAGCCTGTCAGTGCTCAGACCATACGCCACACACTGCATCAAATTGGTGTGGTCTGGCTGTTGTCCCAGAAGGAAGCCTCTTCTAAAGATGATGCACAGGAAAGCCTGCAAACAGTTTGCTGAAGACAAGCAGACTAAGGACATGGATTACCGGAACCATGTCCTGTGGTCTGATGAGACCAAGATAAACTTATTTGGTTCAGATGGCATCAAGCGTGTGTGGTGGCAACCAGCACACGCTTGACGCTTCACACAAAGACAAGTGTGTTTTGCCTACAGTCAAGCATGGTGGTGAGAGTGTCATGGTCTGGGGCTGCATGAGTGCTGTTGGCACTGGGGAGCTACAGTTCATTGAGGGAACCATGAATGCCAACATTGGGGAGCTACAGTTCATTGAGGGAACCATGAATGCCAACATGCACTGTGACATACTGAAGCAGAGCATGATCCCCTCCCTTCAGAGACTGGGCCGCAGGGCAGTATTCCAATATGCTAATGACCTCAAACACACCTCCAAGAGAACAACTGCCTTGCTAAAGAAGCTAAGGGTAAAGGTGATGGACTGGCCAAGCATGTCTCCAGACCTAAACCCTATTGACCATCTGTGGGGCACCCTCAAATGGAAGGTGGATTAGTGCAAGTTCTCTAACATCCACCAGCTCTATGATGTCCTCATAGAAGAATGGAAGAGGACTCTCCAGTGGCAAACTGTGAAGCTCTGGTGAACTCCATGCCCAAGAGGGTTAAGGCAGTGCTGGAAAGTAATGGCCACACAAAATATTGAAACTTTGGTCCCAATTTGGACATTATCACTTAGGGGTATACTCACTTTTGTTACCAGCGGTTTAGACATTATTGGCTGTGTGTTGAATTATTTTGAGGGGACAGCAAATTGACACTGTTATACAAACTGTACACTCACTACTTTACATTGTAGCAAAGTGTCATTTCTTTAGTGTTGTCACATGAAAAGATATAAAATATTTACAAAAATGTGTGGAGTGTACTCACTTTTGTGAGATACTGTATATCATTAGAATACTGTAATATCAGGGATCTAATATCGTATTATAATATAACAAAGTTGTTTTAAATTCGAACCAACATGCCCATATCTTTAAATATTTATTTGTCATGCCCTTGGTATTATACACAATGGTCTAAATGCCAAACCATAGGTAAAGTGTAACTCTAATGAGTAATCTATTTTGATTTATATCATTACCTTGTTGTACTAATCTTTACTATATTCATATTGTAGAAAAACAAACAATACAACACGATTGTTATAAGTGACACTACGCCTCTGAGGAAGGACGTCATCATCCGAAACATGTCAGGCGTCATTTCCGGCTCCAATCTCTGCTAGCCCATAACCTCTGTATAGGGCAGCTAAGTTTCATGTCTATATATGCTAGTATTTGAAACTTTTTTGAAATTGGATTTATACTTTTTTTTTACCTCACATTTGGTCTGTCATTCAAAATCCAGAGGGGTTATATTGTGCCTTGTGCACTAGGTTGTTCTTTTATTGGTATTATACTTAAATTCTTCTTTATAACATATATCATCTATTTTTTGTAACCATTGGGCAAAGTTCAGTATAGACTTTTGTTACATAGGTATTAAAGATTTTGCCATATTTAACAAATGTGGAGTTATTGACTTTTTATATCTACATATTGATTGTGAAGTAAGGTGAAATAGAATAACCCAAGGATCAGACTGGATTATGTCATTTTGTATTATACCCGCCATATTAATGACTGACTGCCAGTAATTTTGAATACAACGGCAGGACCCCCAAATATGACCGTCTCCACATTAAAAAAAATTGAAACCCATTTATCATTTTCCTTCCACTTCACAATTATGTGCCACTTTGTGTTGGTCTATCACATAAAATCCCAATAAAACACATTTACATTTTTGGTTGTAACATGACAAAATGTGGAACATTTCAAGGGGTATGAATACTTTTTCAAGGCACTGTACATTAAACAAAACCTTGATGGAATTAATTGACTTGTATTAACAGTCATTGATACAGAAATTACCCACATACTTAAAGCTATATTAAAGCCTGTTTTTTTTTTTAATAACAAACATGTTATATTTACCTGCTCTGTGCAATGGTTTTGCAAAGAGCAGCCCGGATCCTCCTCTTCTCGGGTCCCAGGCTGGCACTCCTGGCTCCTTAAGGAAAAGATGACCCGCACTCCGGTGATTGCTCTTAAAAAGTGTAATATTTATTGACAAGCCACAGTGACCAAACGCAAATGAGAACAGTTGACACGTTTCAGCCTAGAAGGCCTTAGTCATATGACTAAGGCCTTCTAGGCTGAAACACGTCAACTGTTCTCATTTGCGTTTGATCACTGTGGCTTGTCAATAAATATTACACTTTTTAAGAGCAATCACCGAAGTGCGGATCATCTTTTCCTTATCTCCCTACTCAGCCAGCGACTGTGGATGGAGCACCTGGGATCTCTGCTTTCTATGTGATGTATGGGTAGCAGCACTGACCTTTTTTGTTTAACTCCTGGCTCCTTCCTCCTGCCGGGTGAGCCACACAGGCCCTCATGGACATGGCTGAATCGAGAGGGGGCTCAGGTAAGTATTAGGGGGGTTGGGGGGGCTGCTGCATACAGAAGGTTTTTTTACTTTCATGCATAACTTTGTGCCTTTACAACCACTTTAAAGGATACAAACAGTATCCCACACATAGTACAACAGTCTGAAGTATAAGGCATTAGGCTTCTTGGTTGTGGTTCCTTAGGGCTCATGTACACATCTAAATAAAAAAATGCTTTTAGGCATTTGAGCTTTTATTTCAGCTTGAAGAAGCTTGTGCTTTTTGTGCTCTTGTGCACATTTTTATTGAGCTTCTTCAAGCTCCTGTGAGCTTCTTCAAGCTTCGAGTTTTTTTTGAGCATAATCGTTTTTTTTTCACAAATCCTCATAACTAGTATTTTCCTAACCATATAAACAAAACAAAAGGCTGGAACAAACATTTTTTCTTTTTTGTTTTGTTTTTTGAGCTCTTTTAGGCTCTCTGGGGCACTAGCTCCTCTCAAAAGTGATTCTTAACCACTTAAGGACCGCCTCACGCCGATGTACATCGGCAAGGTGGCACGGGCAGGCAGAATCACGTACATATACGTGATCTGCCTCCTGCGGGCGGGGGGTCCAATCGGACCCCCCCCCGGTGCCCGAGGCGGTCCACTTCTGACCAGCGGCGATCAGAGATGAGGGGGAGACCATCAGTTCGTGGCCCCCCCCTCGCGATCACCGCCGGCCAATCAAATCATTCCTTTGCTGCTGTATGCTAAACAGCAGCAAAGGAAATTATGTCATCTCTCCTCGGCTCGGTATTTTCCGTCCCGGCACCGAGGAGAGAAGACTGGAATGTGAGTTACACAAACACACATACAGTAGAACACGCCAGGCATACATTACATCCCCCGATCCCCCCCCCGATTACCCCCCGATCACCCCTCCCCCCGTCACACTGACACCAAGCAATTTTTTTATTTTTTTTTATTTTTTCTGATTACTGCATGGTGTCAGTTTGTGACAGTTACTGTGTTAGGGCAGTTACTGTTAGCCCCCTTTAGGTCTAGGATACCCCCCTAACCCCCCCTAATAAAGTTTTAACCCCTTGATCACCCCCTGTCGTCAGTGTCACTAAGCGATCATTTTTCTGATCGCTGTATTAGTGTCGCTGGTGACGCTAGTTAGGGAGGTAAATATTTAGGTTCGCCGTCAGCATTTTATAGCGACAGGGACCCCCATATACTACCTAATAAATGTTTTAACACCTTGATTGCCCCCTAGTTAACCCTTTCACCACTGATCACCGTATAACCGTTACGGGTGATGCTGGTTAGTTCATTTATTTTTTATAGTGTCAGGGCACCCGCCGTTTATTACAGAATAAAGGTTTAGCCCCCTGATCGCCCGGCGGTGATATGCGTTGCCCCAGGCAGCGTCAGATTAGCGCCAGTACCGCTAACACCCATGCACGCAGCATACGCCTCCCTTAGTAGTATAGTATCTGAACGGATCAATATCTGATCCGATCAGATCTATACTAGCGTCCCCAGCAGTTTAGGGTTCCCAAAAACGCAGTGTTAGCGGGATCAGCCCAGATACCTGCTAGCACCTGCGTTTTGCCCCTCCGCCCGGCCCAGCCCAGCCCACCCAAGTGCAGTATCGATCGATCACTGTCACTTACAAAACACTAAACGCATAACTGCAGCGTTCGCAGAGTCAGGCCTGATCCCTGCGATCGCTAACAGTTTTTTTGGTAGCATTTTGGTGAACTGGCAAGCACCAGCCCCAGGCAGCGCCAGGTTAGCGCCAGTACCGCTAACACCCACGCACGCACCATACACCTCCCTTAGTAGTATAGTATCTGATTGGATAAATATCTGATCCGATCAGATCTATACTAGTGTCCCCAGCAGTTTAGGGTTTCCAAAAACATAGTGTTAGTGGGATCAGACCAGATATCTGCTAGCACCTGCGTTTTGCCCCACCACCCAGCCCACCCAAGTGCTGTATCGATCGATCACTGTCACTTACAAAACACTAAACACATAACTGCAGCGTTCGCAGAGTCAGGCCTGATCCCTACGATCGCTAACAGTTTTTTTGGTAGCGTTGTGGTGAACTGGCAAGCACCAGCCCCAGGCAGCGTCAGGTTAGCGCCAGTACCGCTAACACCCACGCACGCAGCATACGCCTCCCTTAGTGGTATAGTATCTGAACGGATCAATATCTGATCCGATCAGATCTATATTAGCGTCCCCAGCCGTTTAGGGTTCCCAAAAACGCAGTGTTAGCGGGATCAGCCCAGATACCTGCTAGCACCTGCGTTTTGCCCCTCCGCCCGGCCCAGCCCACCCAAGTGCAGTATTAATCAATCACTGTCACTTACAAAACACTAAACGCATAACTGCAGCGTTCGCAGAGTCAGGCCTGATCCCTGCGATCGCTAACAGTTTTTTTGGTAGCGTTTTGGTGAACTGGCAAGCACCAGTGGCCTAGTACACCCCGGTCGTAGTCAAACCAGCACTGCAGTAACACTTGGTGACGTGGCGAGTCCCATAAGTGCAGTTCAAGCTGGTGAGGTGGCAAGCACAAGTAGTATCCTGCTGCCACCAAGAAGAAGACAAACACAGGCCTGTCGTGCCCATAGTGCCCTTCCTGCTGCATTCACCAATCCTAATTGGGAACCCACCACTTCTGCAGTGCCCGTACTTCCCCCATTCACATCCCCAACCAAATGCAGTCGGCTGCATGAGAGGCATTTTCTTTATGTCCTCCCGAGTACCCCTACCCAGCGAACCCCCCAAAAAAGATGTCGTGTCTGCAGCAAGCGCGGATATAGGCGTGACACCCGCTATTATTGTCCCTCCTGTCCTGACAATCCTGGTCTTTGCATTGGTGAATGTTTTGAACACTACCATTCACTAGTTGAGTATTAGCGTAGGGTACAGCATTGCACAGACTAGGCACACTTTCACAGGGTCTCCCAATATGCCATCGCATTTTGAGAGACCCGAACCTGGAACCGGTTACAGTTATAAAAGTTAGTTACAAAAAAAAGTGTAAAAAAAAAAAAATATATATATATATATATATATATATATATATATATATATATAAAAAAAAATAGTTGTCATTTTATTGTTCTCTCTCTCTCTATTCTCTCTCTATTGTTCTGCTCTTTTTTACTGTATTCTATTCTGCAATGTTTTATTGTTATTATGTTTTATCATGTTTGCTTTTCAGGTATGCAATTTTTTATACTTTACCGTTTACTGTGTTTTATTGTTAACCATTTTTTTGTCTTCAGGTATGCCATTCACGACTTTGAGTGGTTATAGCAGAATGATGCCTGCAGGTTTAGGTATCATCTTGGTATCATTCTTTTCAGCCAGCGGTTGGCTTTCATGTAAAAGCAATCCTAGTGGCTGATTAGCCTCTAGACTGCTTTTACAAGCAGTGGGAGGGAATGACCCCTCACCGTCTTCCGTGTTTTTCTCTGGCTCTCCTGTCTCAACAGGGAACCTGAGAATGCAGCCGGTGATTCAGCCAGCTGACCATAGAGCTGATCAGAGACCAGAGTGGCTCCAAACATCTCTATGGCCTAAGAAACCGGAAGCTACGAGCATTTCATAACTTAGATTTCGACAGATGTAAACAGCGCCATTGGGAAATTGGAAAAGCATTTTATCACACCGATCTTGGTGTGGTCAGATGCTTTGAGGGCAGAGGAGAGATCTAGGGTCTAATAGACCCCAATTTTTTCAGAAAAGAGTACCTGTCACTACCTATTGCTATCATAGGGGATATTTACATTCCCTGAGATAACAATAAAAATGATTTAAAAAAAATAAATAAATGAAAGGAACAGTTTAAAAATAAGATAAAAAAGCAAAACAATAATAAAGAAAAAAAAAAAAAAGCACCCCTGTCCCCCCCTGCTCTCGCGCAAAGGCGAACGCAAGCGTCGGTCTGGCATCAAATGTAAACAGCAATTGCACCATGCATGTGAGGTGTCACCGTGAATGTCAGATCGAGGGCAGTAATTTTAGCAGTAGACCTCCTCTGTAAATCTAAAGTGGTAACCTGTAAAGGCTTTTAAAGGCTTTTAAAAATGTACTTAGTTTGTCGCCACTGCAATTTGCGCAATTTTAAAGCATGTCATGCTTGGTATCCATGTACTCGGCCTAAGATCATCTTTTTTATTTCATCAAACATTTGGGCAATATAGTGTGTTTTAGTGCATTCAAATTTAAAAAAGTGTGTTTTTTCCCCAAAAAATGCGTTTGAAAAATCGCTGCGCAAATACTGTGTGAAAAAAAAAAAATGAAACACCCACCATTTTAATCTGTAGCGCATTTGCTTTAAAAATATATATAATGTTTGGGGGTTCAAAGTAATTTTCTTGCAAAAAAAAATAATTTTTTCATGTAAACAAAAAGTGTCAGAAAGGGCTTTGTCTTCAAGTGGTTAGAAGAGTAGGTGATGTGTGACATAAGCTTCTAAATGTTGTGCATAAAATGCCAGGACAGTTCAAAACATGCAAATGGGGTGTCTACTTTCCAAAATGGGGTCATTTGGGGGGGTTTTGTGCCATCTGGGCATTTTATGGCCTTCAAAACTGTGATAGGTAGTGAGGAGTGAAATCAAAAATTTACGCCCTTAGAAATCCTGAAGGCGGTGATTGGTTTTCGGGGCCCTGTACACGGCTAGGCTCCCAAAAAGTCCTACACATGTGGTATCCCCATACTCAGGAGAAGCAGCTGAATGCATTTTGGGGTGCAATTCCACATAGGCCCATGGCCTGTGTGAGCAATATATCATTTAGTGACAACTTTTTGTAATTTTTTTTTTTTTTTTTGTCATTATTCAATCACTTGGGACAAAAAAAATAAATATTCAATGGGTTCAACATGCCTCTCAGCAATTTCCTTGGGGTGTCTACTTTCCAAAATGGGGTCATTTGGGGGGGGTTTGTACTGCCCTGCCATTTTGGTGCAATCTAAGGAACCATTGGGCAAGTATTCAAGGAATCTCAGAAGGCAATCCAAAAAAAGGATGTTCTGTTGAAATTGTTGATAGAACTCAGTTATCTTCCTCTTCTTTGTAATGATTCTAGTACAAGAACATATTTTATTTAAGTTTTAAAAAATGACAGAAGAAACTGGTTGAATAAGGTACAATGAAGGGATATTTTTTCCTAGCTCTCATGTCAGAGATTCATAATCAATGGAAACCTCAGTAACTGGTGAGAAACATTCAATTAAACAATTTATTTGTACTGTAAATCTAAGTGTTTTTTTGCTGCTCAACAGGAAAGCTATGAATTTCACAGTACTCGTGTTTATTGACTTAAATAATGAAAAGATCTGCTGAAATCCTTCAACAGAAAAAAAAATAAAAAATACTATTTTTCTGTCTTATGTAAAAACACAATTCTAAAGTAGGCATGTCAAACTCAAAACAGTGGGCCAACCTGAAAGGTAACATTCTTAAAGGGGTTGCACTTATGTTTACTAAGTGCCATATCTTCTTAATTTCAGGAAAGGATTATAGAACTTTGGTAATGATTGTATAAATTTTGTTGGAAAATATAGATGTATAGTATTTTTGCCACTTACAACATTTATCTCAGAGATTGGGTCCATAAAACATTTCCTAAAAGTAATAAGATAAAACGTTATGAAAATAAGTATAGCCTTTATCAACATGGGGAACAATTGGGCCACATTTATTTTAAATGCTATACAGCAACTAAGGGTCACAAAAAGGAAGAAACTAGGCTTATATGTCCCAAAAAATACGAGTTTGACAGACCTGATTTAAGGAGATTTTTATATCGAAGCATTCTTTTAAATTGGAAACCATTAACACTTTCTAGTCTATCTATCCACTAATAAGTATATAAATGGCAAGTTGATAGATTGTGTATCAACCTCTTTTGCACTTACTGCAACTGACAATGCCCTATAAAATAAATCGAGCAGTAATACAGGATTTCCCATAACCACACCATATTGTTTTATGACCGAAAAGCTTAACTTTAATCGTAAGTGGGAAGCCCTACATTGTGAAAAGTTCTCCAATAACGTAACCAGTGATGGGCAAATCTGCCTGGGTTTCAGCTGCCAGAGCAAAGCCCATTAAAGTCTATGGGGGGGGGGACTTGTTACATTTTGGCCTCTTTTATGCCAGAAAAAGTCTGATGTGAGCTTTTGGTCAGAAATTCCGACCGCGTGTATGCTCCATCGGACTTTTGCTGGCGGAATTTCCGCCAGCAAAAGATTGAGAGCAGGTTCTCTATTTTTCCATCGGAAAAAGTTCCTATCGGAAATTCTGTTCATCTGTATGCAATTCTGACGTGCAAAAAACCATGCATGCTCAGAATCAAATACAAGACAGAAGCGCTCGGTCTGGTAAAACTAGCGTTCGTAATGGAGATAGCACATTCGTCACGCTGTAAATTTTTGGATGTTTTAATGCAGCGCATTCTTTTGTTCTTTATAATGCTAGAAGAATGAAGTTGTTTTGCTGCTGATATTCACAGAGTTCTGACAAACTTATTTCTTTATTATTTCTTATAGTGATTTTTTTTCCTTTTTTTATTTAAATCAAGATCTCCTTTTTTTGATTATTTTAAAATTATTTTCTAGTGATCTCCATAATTTTATTTTTGTGTGTGTCAAGTTACCACAACAACATTATTATCTTGTATTTTTTAACCTCGAGGAGGTTAGTGTCCCTTGTTAATTTGACATTGTATTTTTGAAATGTACCTGCCTACTCATAAACAAACTGTCCTTTTTTAATAAAAAACACATAGGCAAGTATTTGCTGAAAACAAAATTACCATTTATTCTGGGTCATAACAAAAGAAAGAGGGAAGGCAACGCTGGAGAAACTGCAGAAATTTGCAAAGCCTTTGGACCCCAGGGCACACATCAACTATTTGAAAAAAAAAATTGGTAGCCTGAGGAGTCCATACAATAGGGAGCACAATCTGGTTCTGGACTCCGAGAGATCAGGAACAGCAGCGGATCACATATATGTCCCCAGGCTGTGGTACTACCACAGCCTGCGTCTTCTGTCAGACCAGACTGAACCCAGGCCATCATTTCTTGTCTTACTTGCAACACTTCCCTGCACGCTGTGGCTTTGTTCATCGAGTTGTGTCAGGAGGTGGGGGAGGTGGAGAAGGAGGTAGAGGAGGGGGAGGAGGTGGAGGAGGAGGTGGAGGAGGATGGACGAACTCAGAAAGGTGTGTATTTTCTGTCAGTTGGCCACTCAACCCCTTATTTAGGGTCAGGAAAATTATGTTCTCACAGATGAGGTGTTGGCCCTTCTCCATTTCCTGCATTTTCGCTGCTACTATGCAGCCATAGCCCTCTTGAACACTGGGGGGGTATCTCAGGGTCGCATGAGCATCCCGAATGAGGGCAAGTGCTGCTTCCTCCACGTTTCTCCCCTTCCTGGGCTTTTTGGGTGGAAGGCAGAGGGGAGGGACCTGGGATTGGGTCTGTCCACTGGGCCCGGCCACCTCCTTGCTGCCACTTCCCCCTGCCACCTCCTGGCTGCCACATTTCAGACCCTCATCCTAGCTGAGGCTTTCCTGTGTATAAAAAAGGGACATAGTTTTCTTTTTTGCTTGATCAATCACACACAATTTTCAGCTCATGACTGTTGCAAATTGAATGTTAATAAATAGAAAAGACTATCATTCTGACCCCAGCATTTTTAATTCTTGTCTCAATCATTTTTGGCCACTACTGTCTATTGATATGTAAAACACTTTTTGTTCAATCATTAATTTCTTATCAATAATAACATCTAGTTAATATAATTAATTTTAGGACAAGAAATATGTAGAAAAATACTATACCTGCCTCAAGCTGGGCTCCTCCACTTCTTCCTGGATGGAAGGCCCAGGTTGGTCCTCAGAAGCCTCAGCTGGGGGGGAAGGAAGTGTGGAAAGTGATGACCTCACTTCAGTCTGGTCTTCCAGAAAACGCATTTTGTTGTAGTACCACAGACTGGGTACATACATGTCCTCTGCTGCTGCTCCTGACCTCTGGGATGCCAGGACCTTATTATGCTCCTTCTTGTATGTGCTCCTCAAGTTACCAATTTTCCTGTCCAAAAAATCGCTGTCTGCGTTGGGGACCTCTGTCTTCACAAATTCCAGCAGTTTCTCCAGCGCTGCCTTCCTAGCTGGTCTGTTATAATATAAATTATGTTTGACTGGTCACAAACTGGGCATCTCCCTGTACTATTGATAAACTGGCTCATAAACTCAGGCTTTTTGAACGGATTCATTATTTCTGCAAGACAAAAAAACAAGAGAAAAATACTAATGTCAGGCTAAACTCTCATAATCTTATCACAATATAGGCCTCAATCTAGAAGCAGTATAGGGCACTGATGCCCCAAGTTAAAATGTTACCTTCGTTCTCATGATTGGCACTTCCTCCACTCACAGATCGTACGTCCGACGCACGCGTGTGCATGGCGGAGACACAGCAGGTGCGTAATTCCAGTAACGACAAGGAAAGCCCGGAGCCAGAAACCTCCCGATCTTGGAGGCCTCAAACATGTCCTTTGTAGAAATGGTGGAGATGGTGAACATCTTGAAGAGGGTCGACTATGATGGGAAGTATGGACCTTACCTAAACTGAAATGTGAGAAAGGCCAAGATCATGTTAAAGTTGTGAGAAGTCTGAACAGGAATTTTGGGGTACGACGATCCAAGGAGCAATTGAGGAAACACTGGTCAGACCTGAAATTGAGGGAGCAGGATCAGTACAGAAGGATCAAGAAACTGCTTCTAAAAAGTATTTGTCATGTGCTCCTATTTTTGTTATTGCTTGCATGCTGCTCCATGTGCTTTTCTTTACTGTTGTACAGTTTGAAATGGCAACTTTCAGGCTCCTGGGCACAGTAATCGGTCGTAGTAAACATCGTTCGTTCGTCCACTAATAATACAATTTTTTTTGCAGATACAGTGTTAACTACATTTGGCCATGCCAATTTGTATTAAAATAAGTTTAGTACATTGCCTAGATGTGTAACTAGAATGAAATGCAAACTTGATTCAGTGTAATGTAAGGAGAGGACACTCAGCCGCTGTTTACACATCTGGACTCAGGAGCACTAGTGTGGGACACCAGAACAAACTTTTTAGGGTGTTCCACACAGGCGCTCCAGGGGATACTAGGGGTGTCTCCATGTGTTAAAAAGGAAGTATTCCAGCTTTGGTAAGGGAAAAAAACCTGTATTCAGCTTAGAACTGTACCAAAACAGACAATTGTACCACACTTCCAAGCAATGTTTCATATTCCTATTTCTGGCCTCAAATATCTGTGTGCTAAGTATACCTTTGTTTAATTCTCATAGGGGAGAAAAGACTCGGGATGTCTGAGGATACCAGGGACCCCAACCTCATAAAGAAGGTTAACTCAGCACACCACAACCTGAGCATGTGGAGGAAGGAGAGGTGGATAAAGTGGTTGAAATAGTGACCACAACAGGTGAGTGTCTGAGACCACAGCTTCAGGTAATAGATGTATGCCTGCATATTTATAATATATAATAATTTATAATACATGGTGTGTTTTTTTTATTTTAGGTGATGTGCATGTTGTGGAAGAACAATCTCCTCATTTCACCAGTGCAAGTGCACAAATGCTAATCCAGGACATAATGGTGTGTAGTTGGGATTTAGACATCATAAAGCAAAAAAAACAATAATGTTGAACAAAAAATAAAGAACATCGTTAATGTATTAGGGAGAATATAAATAACAACAAAATGACACCATTTTAGACGTTTTTTGAGAAATTTCCTAAAGTTTTAGTACATTTTAAAAGCCAAATTTTGAAGATGCACACAGTGTGTCAACATGTGTTATCTGCCATCATGGGATATTAATGTACGCGTTTTGTGGGTGCAACCCC
This sequence comes from Aquarana catesbeiana, assembly GCF_042186555.1. Taxonomy (NCBI): domain Eukaryota; kingdom Metazoa; phylum Chordata; class Amphibia; order Anura; family Ranidae; genus Aquarana; species Aquarana catesbeiana. Next base: position 296,318,591 of record NC_133326.1, read on the forward strand.
TTCCATGCAACTCAAGTAGGTGAGAGGAAGGGGTTGAACCCCCAAAACACGTACTTTGATCCCCCATGATGGGAGCTAGCACATGTTGACATTAGGCATGGGATCAGGAGGGAAATCCCCATTTTGAATCCCAATTTTTGTGCATCTTCAAAATGTGGCCTTTACAGGTGTGACATTACCCCATCTGATGAAGACAAGATCAACACAGTTTTGACATACTCATGTCTGATATTGCCTTCACTTTTTGTATGTTGAACTTTGTAATTTCCAGAGTTGTATAGGTTATGGTTTGAAACATTCCTGTTAAAGCAAAATATAAAACTAAAAATGTCAAACTTAATTAAACAAAGATGTGTTTTTGGTGGAAAAATGTTTTACATGTGAATGTGCACAGAGTAAAAGTTTTTATACTCAACAATGTGTTGCTTCTTCTTTCATTGCTCAATACCAGTTTTTGTATTAAGTTGGTGTTTACAGTGACAATGGGGCAAAATCCACTTGGCACTACAAGTGCACTAGGAGAACCGAGGAGACAGCTAAAAGAAACACAAGCAGTAAATCAAATTCAAAATGATTTCAGATCAAAATAATTTTTACATTTTCGAAAAGAATCAAAAATTTGCTGGCATAACAATGGCCCACCCTACCCGTAAAATAGTCCAGATACTTTTGCCGCACATCATGGGCGCTTTGGGGGGGCAAGCCAGGACGGCCAGCTTCCAGGGCCGTCATTGGATTTATGTCCTGAATTGCGCCTCAGGCCCAACTGAGGCCACATAATTTGGAGCATTTCACCTTAAATAATTATGTAGAATACAGCATGCTAGCACTATGTGATTCAGTTTATACTCCGCCATGTTGATTGCCATAAGGAATAGGCAGAACGGGCTGGCCATTATACCAAACGCATTCTCCACTAGGCATGAGCCGAACACCCCCCTGTTCGGTTCGCACCAGAACATGTGAACAGGAAAAAAGTTCGTTCGAACAACGCGAAAACCGTTAAAGTCTATGGGACACGAACATGAATAATCAAAAAAACTAATTTTAAAGGCTTATATGCAAGTTATTGTCATAAAAAGTGTTTGGGGACCTGGGTCCTGCCCCAGGGGACATGGATCAATGCAAAAAAAAAGTTTTAAAAACGGACGTTTTTTCGGGAGCAGTGATTTTAATAATGCTTAAAGTGAAACAATAAAAGTGTAATATCCCTTTAAATTTCGTAGCTGGGGGGTGTCTATAGTATGCCTGTAAAGGGGCACATGTTTCCCGTGTTTAGAACAGTCTGACAGCAAAATGACATTTCAAAGGAAAAAAAGTCATTTAAAACTACTCGCGGCTATTAATGCATTGCCGGTCCGACAATACACATAGAAGTTCATTGATAAAAACGGCATGGGAATTCCCCACAGGGGAACCCCGAACCAAAATTTTAAAAAAAAATGACGTGGGGGGTCCCCCTAAATTCCATACCAGGCCCTTCAGGTCTGGTATGGATATTAAGGGGAACCCGGCCAAAATTTAAAAAAAAATGATGTGGGGGTTCCCCCTAAATTCCATACCAGACCCTTCAGGTCTGGTATGGAATTTAAGGGGAACCCCGCGCCAGAATAAAAAAAAACTGGCGTGGGGTCCCCCAAAAATCTATGCCCTCAACATTGGGAGGGTGCTTTGGGGTAGCCCCCCAAAACACCTTGTCCCCATGTTGATGAGGACAAGGGCCTCATCCCCACAACCCTGGCCGGTGGTTGTTGGGGACTGCGGGCGGGGGCTTATCGGAATCTGAAAGCCCCCTTTAACAAGGGGACCCCCAGATCCCGGCCCTCCCCCTGTGTGAAATGGTAAGGGCCTACCATTTCACTAAAAAACTGTCAAAAATGTTAAAAATGACAAGAGACAGTTTTTGACAATTCCTTTATTTAAATGCTTCTTCTTTCTTCTATCTTCCTTCATCTTCTTCTTCTTCTTCTTCTGGTTCTTCCGGTTCTTCCTCCGGTGTTCTTGTCCAGCATTTCCTCCGCAGCGTCTTCTTCCCTTCTTCTCCTCGGGCCGCTCCGCATCCATGGCATGGAGGGAGGCTCCCGCTCTTCTCTTCATCTTCTTCTCTTCTTCATCTTCTTCTCTTCTTCATCTTCTTCTCTGGGCCGCTCCGCATCCATGGCATGGAGGGAGGCTCCCGCTGTGTGATGCTTCTCCTCTTCTGACGGTTCTTAAATAATGGGGGGCGGGGCCACCCGGTGACCCCACCCCCCTTTGACACACGGTGACTTGACGGAACTTCCCTGTGACGTCACAGGGAATGCCACAGGGAAGTCCCGTCATGTCCTGTGTGTCAGAGGGGGGGCGGGGTCACCGGGTGGCCCCGCCCCCCATTATTTAAGAATCGGCAGAAGAGGAGAAGCATCACACAGTGGGAGCCTCCCTCCATGCCAGGATGAATGCGGAGCAGCCCAGAGAAGAAGATGAAGAAGAGAAGCAGATGAAGAAGAGAAGAAGATTAAGAGAAGAGCGGGAGCCTCCCTCCATGCCATGGATGCGGAGCAGCCCGAGGAGAAGAAGGGAAGAAGACGCCGCGGAGGAAATGCTGGACGAGAACACCGGAGGAAGAACCAGAAGAACCAGAAGAAGAAGAAAATGAAGGAAGATAGAAGAAAGAAGAAAGAAGAAGCATTTAAATAAAGGAATTGTCAAAAACTGTCTCGTCATTTTTAACATTTTTGACACTTTTTTAGTGTAATGGTAGGGGTACATTTGTACCCCCTTACCATTTCACACAGGGGGGAGGGCTGGGATCTGGGGGTCCCCTTGTTAAAGGGGGCTTCCAGATTCCGATAAGCCCCCTGCCCGCAGTCCCCCACAACCACCGGCCAGGGTTGTGGGGATGAGGCCCTTGTCCTCATCAACATGGGGGCAAGGTGTTTTGGGGGGCTACCCCAAAGCACCCTCCCAATGTTGAGGGCATGTGGCCTGGTATGGTTCAGGAGGGGGGGCGCTCTCTCGTCCCCCCCTCTTTTCCTGCGGCCTGCCAGGTTGCGTGCTCGGATAAGGGTCTAGTATGGATCTTTGGGGGATCCCACGCCGTTTTTTTTTTATTTTGGCGTGGGGTTCCCCTTAATATCCATACCAGACCTGAAGGACCTGGTATGGAATTTAGGGGGAACCCCCACGTCATTTTTTTTTAAATTTTGCCCGGGGTTCCCCTTAATAGCCATACCAGACCTGAAGGGCCTGCTATGGAATTTAGGGGGACCCCCTCACGTCATTTTTTTTTTAAATTTTGGTTCGGGGTTCCCCTGTGGGGAATTCCCATGCTGTTTTTATCAATGAACTTCTATGTGTATTGTCGGACCGGCAATACATTAATAGCCACGAGTAGTTTTAAATGACTTTTTTTCCTTTGAAATGTCATTTTGCTGTCAGACTGTTCTAAACACGGGAAACATGCGCCCCTTTACAGGCATACTATAGACACCCCCCAGCTACGAAATTTAAAGGGATATTACACTTTTATTGTTTCACTTTAAGCATTATTAAAATCACTAAACTATGCGGCATGTTCACCAATGCCAGGAGCATGGCGGACAAGATGGGTGAACTAGAGATACTGTTGTACGAGGAGGATTTGGATTTTGTGGGAATTTCAGAGACCTGGTTCAACAGCTCTCATGATTGGCTGGCAAACATTCAAGGGTATACCCTATACCGTAAGGATAGAGAGGGTAAAAACGGGGGAGGGGTATGCCTATATATCAAGAATAATGTACAAGTGAATGTGAGAGATGACATCACTGAGGGAGCTAGAGAGGAGGTGGAATCCTTATGGGTAGAGCTCCAAAGGGATGAAGTTAAGGGGAAAATAATACTGGGAGTATGCTATAGGCTTCCTAACCTGAGGGAGGAAGTGGAGACGGATCTCCTATCACAAATTGGAGTAGCAGCAAGGATGAGAAGTGTTATCATAATGGGGGATTTTAATTATCCAGACATAGACTGGACGGAGGGAACCGCGCATTCATTTAAGGCTCGCCAGTTCCTTAATGTCTTGCAGGACAATTTTATGGGTCAGATGGTAGACACACCAACTAGAAATAAAACATTACTGGATCTACTGATTACCAACAATACAGACCTGATCACGGATGTGGAAATACGGGGCAATTTAGGTAACAGCGATCACAGGTCAAATAGTTTCAGGAAACATAAAGGGGAATTCAAAGACACTGAATTTCAAAAGAGCCAACTTCCTTAAACTACAAACCTTGCTAAAAGGCATAAATTGGGATAAAATATTAAGAACAAAGAATACGGAGGAGAGATGGGTTTGCTTTAAGAGCATATTAAATAAGGGCATTAGCCAATGTATCCCATTGGGTAATAAAGTTAAAAGAAACAAAAGTCCTGGATGGCTTAACTCCAATGTAAAAATGCATATAACAGCAAAGGAGAAGGCCTTCAAAAAATACGAGGTTGAGGGATCATCCTCAGCATTCAGACTTTATAAAGAATGCAACAAGAAATGTAAGGGTGCAATTAGGACAGCTAAGATAGAACATGAAAGACACATAGCGGAGGAGAGCAAAAAAAATCCCAAGACATTCTTTAAGTATGTAAACAGTAAAAAGGGAGGACAGACCATATTGGCCCCATAAATAATGAGGAAGGACATATGGTTACAAAGGATGGGGAGATGGCAAAGGTATTGAATTTATTCTTCTACTCAGTCTTCACGAGTGAATCGGGGGGCTTCAGTAACCAAAACTGCAGTGTTTATCCTCATGACACAACACAGGAAGCAGCTCCATGGTTAACAGAGGACAGCATTAAAATTAGACTTGAGAAACTTAACATTAATAAATCACCGGGACCAGATGGCTTGCATCCGAGGGTACTTAGGGAACTCAGTCAAGTGATTGCCAGACCGTTGTTCCTAATTTTTACAGATAGTCTACTGACTGGAATGGTACCAGCTGATTGGAGAAAAGCCAATGTAGCACCAATATTTAAAAAGGGCCCAAAATACATCCCTGGGAATTACAGACCAGTTAGCCTAACATCAATAGTATGTAAACTCTTGGAGGGGATGATAAGGGACTATATACAAGATTTTAGTAATAAGAACGGTATCGTTAGCAGTAATCGGCATGGCTTCATGAAGAATCGTTCTTGCCAAACCAAACTATTAACCTTCTATGAGGAAGTGAGTTGCCATCTAGATAAAGGAAGGCCCGTAGACGTGGTGTATCTTGATTTTGCAAAAGCATTTGACACAGTTCCCCATAAACGTTTACTGTACAAAATAAGGTCTGTTGGCATGGACCATAGGGTGAGTACATGGATTGAAAACTGGCTACAAGGGCGAGTTCAGTGGGTGGTGATAAATGGGGAGTACTCAGAATGGTCAGGGGTGGGTAGTGGGGTTCCCCAGGGTTCTGTGCTGGGACCAATCCTATTTAATTTGTTCATAAACGATCTGGAGGATGGGATAAACAGTTCAATCTCTGTATTTGCAGACGATACTAAGCTAAGCAGGGCAAAAACTTCTCCGCAGGATGTGGAAACCTTGCAAAAAGACCTGAACAAATTAATGGAGTGGGCGACTACATGGCAAATGAGGTTCAATGTAGAAAAATGTAAAATAATGCATTTGGGTGGCAAAAATATGAATGCAATCTATACACTGGGGGGAGAACCTCTGAGGGAAACTAGGATGGAAAAGGACCTGGGGGTCCTAGTAGATAATAGGCTCAGCAATGGCATGCAATGCCAAGCTGCTGCTAACAAAGCAAACAGAATATTGGCATGCATTAAAAGGGGGATCAACTCCAGAGATAAAACGATAATTCTCCCACTCTACAAGGCTCTGGTCCGGCCGCACCTGGAGTATGCTGTCCAGTTCTGGGCACCAGTCCTCAGGAAGGATGTACTGGAAATGGAGCGAGTACAAAGAAGGGCAACAAAGCTATTAAAGGGTCTGGAGGATCTTAGTTATGAGGAAAGGTTGTGAGCACTGAACTTATTCTCTCTGGAGAAGAGATGCTTGAGAGGGGATATGATTTCAATTTACAAATACCGTACTGGTGACCCCACAATAGGGATAAAACTTTTTCGCAGAAGAGAGTTTAACAAGACTCATGGCCACTCATTAAAATTAGAAGAAAAGAGATTTAACCTTAAACTACGTAGAGGGTTCTTTACTGTAATGCCCCGTACACACGGTCGGACATTGATCGGACATTCCGACAACAAAATCCTTGGATTTTTTCAGACGGATGTTGGCTCAAACTTGTTTTGCGTACACATGGACGCACAAAGTTGTCGGAATTTCCGATCGCCAAGAACGCGGTGACGTCAACCACGTACGATCAGACAAAAAAAATGCCATTTCAGAACCAAGCGCAGCACCCTTTGGGCTCCTTTTGCTAATCTTGTGTTAGTAAAAGTTTGGTGAAAGACGATTCGCGCTTTTTCTGACTCGTGGCTTTCAGATCGTTTTCTGTGGGTTTGTATTTGCTCTTCAGTGCGTGCAAGCAAGCTACGTGTGACTTTCATTAGTCATTGTGTTCTTGTTTGTTCGTTGCTGTTTTTCAGGTCGCTCTTCACAGGCCTTGCTGTTCTTCAGTGCGTTCTGTTACTTCGTTCTGAGCAGCCGACCGTTTTCTAGCCATGTTGCGTATACGTACTCCTTGTAGAGTTCGTGCTGTGCGGGGGCTTGGTGTTGGGGTCCTGACCTTGACACAAGTCCAGTCCATGAACAGGGTGGGGAGGAGTTCATGGACCAAGAATTGGTTGCTTCAGGGTGACCAGTTCTCTCATATGCCTTTGCTCCGTGAGATCCGTGAGAATAATCCTGATGATTTCAGGAACTTTCTCCGGATGACGGACCCCGTATTTCACCGTTTGTTGGCTTTGCTGACCCCTTATATCAGCAGGCAGGATACCTGCATGAGGCAAGCCATCACTCCGGAGCAGAGGCTCGTCGCCACCCTGCGGTACTTGGCGATGGGGAGAAGCCTGCAGGACTTGAAGTTCTCAACAGACATCTCCCCCCAGGCTCTGGGGGTCATTATCCCGGAGACCTGCCATCATTCAGGTCCTGCAGAAGGAGTATATTAAGGTAAGATTTTTATCCTTTAATATCACATTTTATTGTATTTATTGTTTGATAATGTATTGTATTTCTTTCCTCATTCCCTAATTACCATGATTGGAATATGCTGTGAATGTCCCCTTTGTCCTCATTCATGCTGGATTTTTATCTAATTTTTTTTTGTCCTTCATACATATTTGCCTTCACTTACCTCCCCAGCATGGTCTACAGGCCCTATATTCACCTCAAGTAGTCACTTAACAATGTATTTTATCAGCTCCATAGTAGTGCTTTACCCCAAACACCCCCTAAAATGTTTTAAAATGTGATTGGTGCTTTAAATTCACGCAGAGTGCCAGAGGCTTTTTTGTTGGGGTGTCCCCAAATTATTTTTAACCCTCCATCCCCCCAACTGCTAAGTCAGCTGATACCAATTCTCTATCTATCCTCAATCATCTATCTGCTGACTTTGCCAAACCCATACACACTATACCCATCTCTTTTGTGCTCAGATGTATGGATGAATTCCCCAAAGCATGTACTGCAAGGGCCTGCCTGTATACTTTCAAATGGTACTGTTTAAAGTTTTTGTATCCTATTATTATCTTGATAGGTAATAACAGAATGTCCAAATGTGCTGAAATGTGTACAGTGTGTATTTATATCTTTGTATTATGACACTTCTTACCTGTCCAGTGGGCTGCCAATAGTGTAACTAAGGAGGGGCTGTTCAAAGTAATACCCATTATTTAGGCATTCATCTCTCAAGGAAGTGTAGATGGTTACCTGTCCAAGAGCCCCCCCTATAATGTTAGAAATGGCCCATGAGAGGGGGTGGGGGAGGGGGAATCTGATAGGTGTACCTTATACTTTGGTGTTTAAAAATTCCCATTAATAAATGTTATCTTGATGTTGGCCAAGAAGATTTGTGTCTAATCTGCTTTCCATGTTTTAATGTGCAAAAAGACTAATTTTATTTTTTTTCCCTCCAGTTTCCTTCCACGCCACAGGAATGGCAGACTGTGGCCTCCCACTTTGCCCAGCGGTGGGACTTTCCTAACTGCGGAGGGGCAATTGATGGGAAACACGTCCACATCATCCCACCACCCAACTTGGGGTCATACTATTATAATTATAAAGGGTTCAATAGTATTGTGATGTTGGCGGTGGTGTCGGCTAATTATGAGTTCCTGTATGTGGACGTGGGGAAGAATAGCTGGATGTCCGATGGTGGAGTCATCGCCCAGACGGAGTTTTACAGGCGTCTCCAGAATGGCAGCTTGGACTTGCCACCTCCAGAAGACAATGTGGAAGGACTCCCATTCGTCTTCGTTGCGGATGAAGCCTTTGCGCTGGGGGACCACCTTATGCGGCCATTCCTGATGGAGGACCCTCACCCCGGACCAGAGGCTTTTTAATTACCGGCTGGCCAGAGCCAGAAGAGTGGTGGAGAACACATTTGGAATCATGGCCAGCCGGTTCCGCCTATTTCTTACACCCATCCATATGGCGGAGTATAAACTGAATCATATAATCCTGGCGTGCTGTGTTCTACATAACTTTTTACGGTAACATTCTGCCAACTATGCTGACTCAGTTGGGCCTGAGGCCGGAATTATTAATGAAACAACCCTGATGGTGCTTGAAAGTGGCCGTCCTGGCTTGCCCTCCCTGAGTGCCCGTGATGTCCGGCTAAGATACCTTGAGTTCTTTGCGGGTAGGGGGGCCATCAATATGTCAGACAATTTGTGAAACCTTGATCAAATAAAAAAAAAATTAAGCAAATCTTTGGTGACATTTACTGCTTGTGTTTGTTTTAGTTGACCCTGACCGAAATGTGGTGAGTCCTGAAAATGGCGTGATTGTGTAACCTTATACAAAGCACTGTTGGGTGTTATTTACTAAAGGCAAATACACTTTGCACTACAAGTGCACTTGAAAATGCACTGAAACTGCACTTGTAGTGCAAAGTGGATTTGCCCTTAGGAAATAACACCCATTGTCACAGAAAGCAGCAATTATATCACCACAAAAGTGTTGTAGCGTTGAGACAATAATCCACACATTCTTGATTAACAATCTTTTTAATACCTGCACAATCACATGTGCATTTAGAAAAGGTTTTTAAAACAAACCAACATGTTTGTTGTATAACAATTTTTGGGGTGGCATTATCAAAAATAGAAATGTCCATTTAAGATAAAACAGGCATGTTTCAAAACAAGAAAGACACAAATCTTGAACTTACAAAGTTCACATTAGGTGGAACTTGAAGGCAATATCAGACATGAGTATTTAGGAACTGTGTTTGATATTGCATTCAGATGGGGTGAAGTTACCCCAGGAAAAGCCAAATTTTGAAGATGCACACCAATTTACGAATGTCAACATGTGCTAGCTGCCATCACGGGGGATCAAGGGACGTGTTTTGGGGGAGCAACCCCTTCCTCTCAGCTACTTTATTATTGAGGAAGGGGTTGCACCCCCAAAACGCGTCCATTGATCTCCCGTGATGGCAGATAGCACATATTGACACACTGTGTGCATCCTCAAAATTTGGCTTTTCTAAAAATCGCTAAAACATTTTTAACATTGTAGCACACAAAAAAACAAAGGGATTTGGTGGGGTTTTAAACTCTCCTCAAAACATCAATGATGTTATTATTTTTTTTGAATAACATCATTGATGTTTTTCTTGAGGTTTTCCAATGCTAAATTATACCCCATGATCTCCCCGATCAGGATCTGTGCACTTTCCGAGGTGAAATGCCCTGGATCCACAACATCACGATCACCTAAAAAGATACAAAACAAAAAAAAAACAGGTATTATAAATATGCCGGCATCCATCTCTTACCTGAGCCTGTGGTCGCAGACACTCACCTGTTGTGGTGACTAGTTCCACCACGTCTTCTTCCTCCTGCTCTTCTTGTGTTGGGGGTATTTCCCCTTCTTCCCGAGGTGGGGGTCTCTGGTCTCCTCAGACACACTAGTGCTCCAGTGTCCAGATGTGAAAACAGCTGCTGAGTGTCCTCTCCTTACACAGAATCTAGTTTGCATTTCAGTCTAGTAACAAACCCATCTACACAACCAAATTATTTTCATACAAGTAGGCCCTAAAAAATGTGGGCAAATGCATATGGCCAAAACAATGGTGTTTTATAGGCCGAAAGAAAAATGTTTGCTACGAACGAATAATGTGCCCATGAACATGAAAGTTGCCATTTTAAACTGTACAACACTTAAGCAAATGGAGCAGCACAAACGTAATAAAGACAAACAGAATAGGAACACAGCACAACTACTTACTTTTTTGCAGCACTCTCCGGATCTTTCTGTACTGCTCGGGCTCTCTTAATTTCAGGTCCGACCACCGCTTCCTGAGCTGATCTTTTGATCGACGTACCCCGAAATTCCGGTGCAGACTTTTGACTACTTTCGCCATGATCTTGGCCTTTCGGACATTGGGGTTGGGGTAAGGTCCATACTTCCCATCATAGTTGGCCTTCTTCAGGATGTTGACCATCTCCAACATCTCACCAAAGGACATATTTGAGGCCTTAAATCATCTCCTTCTGGATCGGGACGTTTCCGGATCCGGGCTTTCCTCCTCCTCCTCCTCGTTGCTATAATTAGCATGCACCTGCTGTGTCTCCGCCATGTGCTCTTCCCCCACTGCGCCGAACGAAAAGGGGTGGGGAATAGACTAGAAAGAACGTCAGGGGCAGGTGGAGTTACACGCATGCGCAGTGTGCATAAAGCGTAACACGCGTGCGTAGTACATACGATCTGTGAGCGGAGGAAGGAGCATCGGAGGCGCCGATCGTGAGAACGAAGGTAAGATCTAAACTTGGGCCTATACTGCTTCTAAATTGAAGCCTATATTGTAACAAGATTAGAAGACTTTGGCCTGACATTAGGGTTTGTCTTGTGTTGTGTCTCCCAGAGAAAATGGATGGCTTCAACGACCACAATTTCCTCCCCCTGTTCATAGACAAATACAGGGAGCTGCCCTGTCTGTGGCAGGTGAGACACCCCCATTACAACAATAAACAAAAGAGGCAGGCAGCGCTGGAGAAACTGCTGGAGTTGGTGACGCCGGTGGTCCCCATGGCAACCATCCCCTATTTAAAAACCAAAATTGGTGGCCTGAGGAGCACTTATCTCAGGGAGCGCAAGAAGGTCACGGATTCCCAGAGATCAGAAGCTGCAGCAGATGACGTTTATGTCCCCAGGCTGTGGTTCCATGAGAGACTGCGATTTCTGTCAGACCAGACTGAAGTCAGGGAATCCCTCTCTACTCTTCCTTCCACTCTTCCTTCTACCCCAGCTGAGGCTTCCGATGTCCAACCTGGGCCTTCCAGCCAGGAAGAAATGGAGGAGCCCAGCTTGAGTCAGGTATAGCATTCTTCTACAGATTTCTGGTCAATAAAGAAATGTTTACTAGATGTCATTATTGATCACTAATTGCTGATTGAAAAAAGTGTTTTACATATCAAGGAGGATAGTCTGTTATATTTCTTAACATTCAATTTGCAACAGTCAGGAGGTGAAAATTGTGTGTGATTGATGAATAAAAAACTAAAACTATGTCCCTTTTTCATACACAGGAAGACCTCAGCCAGGAGGAGGCTGTGGAATGTGGCAGCCAGGAGGAGGCGGGGCTAAGTTGCAGCCAGGAGGAGGCGGGGCTAAGTGTCAGTCAGGAGAAGCCTGGGACAAGTCGAAGCCTGACTGAATCGCAGGTTCCTCCCCTCCGCCTTCCATACAAAAGAGCGAGGAAGGCGACTCACATGCAGGATTCAGCGCTCAGGCTCATTCAGGAGGCTTCTGCGTCCCTCAGAGCCTTATCCACTCCTGAAGAGGCCTTTGCCTGCATGGCTGCCACAAAACTGCAGGGCATGCAGGAGGGTCAACACAAACTATGTGAGGACCTTCTTTATAAAGTCCTAAGTAAGGGGGTGAGTGGTGAACTAACACCCAATACCCACCTGAGTGAGTTGGCCCCTCCTCCTCCTGCCCCAACTCCACCACCAGAGCCACAGCGTGGAAGGAAGCGTGGAAGGAAGACCAGAGAGTGATGGCCCTGGGTTCAGTCTGGTTTGACAAAAGATGCAGTCTCTTGTATGACCACAGCCTGGGGACACAGATGTCATCTGCTGCTTTCCGGATCTCTGGGACTTCTGGACCAGATTGCACTCCCTTATATATGGACTCCTCAGGCCACCAATTTTTGAAAATAGTTGATGTGCCCTGGGGGCCAAAGGCTTCACCCATTTCTGCTGTTTGTCTAGTGTTGCCTCCCTCTTTGTTTAGTTGTGAGCCCTTAATAAATGAAATTTTTGTTCAATTATACTCTCCTATGTGTGTTTGCATTCAAAAAGGACAGTTTGTTTGTGAGGAGGCAGGTACATTTCAAAATACAATGTGAAATTAACAAGGGACACCAACACCAAGCAATCTCTTACAGATTATAAATAATACAAGATATCAATGGTGTTGTGGTAACTTGACACACAAAAATATTATAGAGTAAAACACAACAAAAACAACAATAAAAACACAGCCTTGAAAAACAAAACAAACCCCCCAAAAATACAAAACCAGCCTGGAAGAAAACAAAAAAAAATTACAAACAACCAAAAACTAATTTGGTCAGATGTGACAAATCTAAATATATTGAGGGAATCCCAATAAATAATAAAGAAATAAGTTTGTGAGAAGTCTGTGTGAATATGAGCAGCAAAACAACTTCTTTCTTCTCACATTATAAAGAAGAAGAGAGTGCGCTGTATTAAACAATTTTTGACATTGCAGCGTGACGAAAGTGCTGTATCCATTCTGATTTTACCCGACCGAGCTGTTCCGTCTCAGAATTTCTTCTGAGCATGCGTGGCACTTTGTGCGTTGGAGCTGGCCACACACGGTCGGAATTGATGCGATCGAATTTTGTTGTCGGAAAATTTTATAGCCTGGTCTCAAACTTTGCGTGTCGGAAAATCTGATGGAAAATATCCGATGGAGCCCACACACGGTCGGAATTTCCGACAACACGCTCCGATCGGACATTTTCCATCGGAAAATCCGACCATGTGTACGGGGCATAAGAGCGGCAAGGATGTGGAATTCCCTTCCACAGGTGGTGGTCTCAGCGGGGAGCATTGATAGCTTCAAGAAACTATTAGATAAGCACCTGAATGACCGCAACATACAGGGATATATAATGTAATACTGACACATAATCACACACATAGGTTGGACTTGATGGACTTTTTTCAACCTCACCTACTATGTAACTGCTCCCGAAAAAACGTCCGTTTTTAAAACTTTTTTTTGCATTGATCCATGTCCCCTGGGGCAGGACCCAGGTCCCCAAACACTTTTTATGACAATACCATGCATATAAGCCTTTAAAATTAGCACTTTTGATTTCTCCCATAGAATTTTAAAGGGTGTTCCGCGGCATTCGAATTTGCCGCGAACACCCCAAATTGTCCGCTGTTTGGCGAACTTGCGAATCCCTATTCTCCACCACTCTTCTGGCTCTGGCCAGCTGGTAATTAATACCCTTCTTTTCCAGAGTGAGGGTCCTCTGGGGGAATGGCCTCATCAGATGTTCACCCAGACCAAATGCTTCATCTGCGACAAACACAAATGGGAGTCCTTCCACGTTCTCTTCAGCAGGTGGCAATCCCAAGCCACCACTCTAGAGACGTTGGTAGAACTCGGTCTGGGCAAAGATTCCACCATCTGACATCCGGCCATTCTTCCCCATGACCACATAGAGAAACTCATATGTCACCAACACCATCGCCATCAACACGATACTATGAAACCCCTTAAAGTTAAAATAGTATGACCCAGAGTGGGGTGGTGGGATGATGTGGACATGTTTCCCATCGATTGCCCTTCCGCAGTTGGGAAAGCCCCACCGCTCAGAAAACTGGGAGGCCACAGTCTGCCATTCCTGTGGCGTTGAAGGAAACTGTGGAGTCAAACCAGAAAAAATCAAATTACTACTTTTGCACATAACATTGCAAGCAGATTAGACACAAACATTCTTGGCCAACATCAGTATAACATTTATTTTAAGGAGTATTTAAAGACAAAAAGATAGGTTACACCTATCAGATTCCTCGCCCCCTCTGATGGCCCATTGTAAAAAATTTTGGGGGGGTTTAGATGAGTTTGGGACCCCCCAAAAAAGATTATGGCACTCTGCCTGAATTTAAGGACAACAATAACATTTGTACACATTTTAGGGGGTGTTTAGGGTAAAATACATTGTTAACTTACTAGGATAGGTGTGTATGGGCCCAGGATAGCATGCTGGGGAGGTTAGTGAAGGCAAATATGCATGAAGGACAAAAAAGCATTAACAGCATGCATAAGGACAATGGGGATATTCACAGCATATCATATAATGGTAATTAGGGAATGGTGAAAGAAATACAAACTATAAATAGCAAACATTAAATACATAGAATGTGATGTTAAAGGAGAAAACTTACCTTAATATAGTCCTTCTGCAGGACCTGTATAATGGCAGAACAGGTCTCTGGAATAATGATCCCCAGAGCCTAGGGGGAGATGCCTGTTGAGAATTTGAGGTCCCGCAGAATTCTTCCTGTCGCCATGTACAACAACGTGGCAACGAGCCTCTGTTTAGTGATGGCTTGCCGCATGCAGGTGTCCTGCTTTGTAATATAAGGGGACAGCAAAGCAAACAGACAGTGGAAAACAGGGTCCGTCATCTGGAGAAAATTCCTGAAATCATCAGGATTATTCTCCTGTATCTCCCGCAAAAAAAAAGGCATATAACAGAATTGGTCATGCTGGAGCAACCAATTCTTGGTCCATGAACTCCTCCCCGCCCTGTTCATGGACTGGGCTTGGGTCAAAGCAAGAACCCCAACACCAAGCCCCTGCACAGCACAAACTCTATGAAGAGTACGTAACCGCAGCATGGCTTCAAAATGGTAGGCTGGTCAGATCGAACTAACAGAAAGCACTGAAAAACCAGAAAGGCCTGAAAAGAGCGAGCTGAAAATCAGAAACGAGCAGTTAAGAACACACTGAAAAACAAATACGTACTATAATAATATGCACTGAAATCCAGATGCGAACTGACTATACGCACTGAAGAACAGATACGAACCCACAAGCACAAACTGAAGAGCAGTAATGATCTGAAAAGCACAAGGCTGAAAAGCGTGAATCGTCTCTTACCAAACTTCTACTAACATGAGATAAACACAAGATTAGCAGAAGGAGCACAAAGGGTGGCGGGCTTCGTATGGAACTTCCCTTTTCTAGTGCCGTTGTACGTGTTGTACGTCACCGCGTTCTTGGCGGTCGAAAGTTCAGAGAACTTTTGTGTGACCGTGTGTATGCAAGCCAAGCTTGAGCAGAATTCCGTTGGAAAAACCATCCAAGGTTTTTCCGACAAAAATTAGAAAGTTCCGAAAATTCCGGTCGTGTGTACGCGGCATTAGGGTTAATAAACAAACTAGGGATATTCTTGATAAACCTATAACAATGGAAGAACTTCAGGGGGCAGTAAGAGCTATTAAACTGAGGAAGGCTCCGGGCCCTGACGGTTTGACGGCCCAATGTTATAAGACCCTTTTCTCCTCACTAACTCCATATATGCTCAAACTAATTAATGCCCTCGGAACATCAGCAACATTCACAAAGGATACAATGCTAGCTCATATCTCGGTAATCCCGAAAGAGGGAAAAGACCTGGCTTCGTGTGGAAGCTACCATCCGATCTCCTTACTTAATGTAGATCTTAAACTCTTTACAAAGATCCTGGCAAATAGGATTCAACAGTATATCCCGAACTTGATACATCTGGACCAAGTGGGATTTGTCCCTACGCGTGAAGCAAGAGATAATACAACAAAAGTCCTTAATCTCTTGCATGTAGTGAATAAAACTCAGACACAATCTGTGTTTATAAATACAGATGTGGAGAAGGCCTTTGATAGGGTAAACTGGAATTTTATGTTAACAGTTCTACGATATGGAGGCTTCGGGAATAAAATGTTGCAGTGGATCGCTTCTATTTATTCCTGTCCGGCGGCTCGAGTACGGGCTAACGGAGTGCTATCAGAAGCCTTCCAGATTACAAATGGGACATGCCAGGGATGCCAGGGATGTCCCCTTTCACCACTCCTCTGCCCTGTCGCTGGAACCATTTCTCTGCACTATCAATCAAGATATTACAGGAGTACAGATAGGAGAGGCTCAATATAAGATCTCAGACGACATGATGTTTTCTTTGACAAATCCCTTAATTATGATTCCTAATTTAATGAAGGAGTTTGAAAAGTATAGTTCACTCTCTAACCTATGTATTAATTTTACTAAATCAGAGGCTATGGGGGTTAATTGCCCTCAAACCTCAATTGAACAACTTAAGCAAAACTTTAAATTTAAGTGGACGGATAAAGCACTTACATAATTGGGCACGCTGTTGGCACCTAATATTGCTAAGATTTTTGGGTTAAATTTCCCTCCACTGCTTCAAAGAGTGAAGATCCTATTGGATAAATGGAAATCAGGTCTGCATTCATGGCTAGGGCGATGTAACATTGTTAAGATGAGTATCCTCCCTAAATTTCTTTACCTTCTGCAGGCATTACCAATACAAATTCCATCTATTTACTTTAAACAATGTCAGAAATTAATTTTTGATTTTATATGGGCATATAAGCAGCCTCAGCTACAGCGTAATCAATTAACACTTCCTAAAAGACAGGGGGATTAGCAGTGCCAGATATACGCAAATATTATCAGGCAATACATTTTAGTCGGGTTGTTGATTGTCACTTGATTTTTATTCGCTGTTTTTCACGGAAGATCTCTATAGATCTATTGTGGACCAAAGCAATTTGTATGCTGGTCAATTCATCGCCACTAATCCCCATTTGACCCTTGCCAGAGATTGGAAACCTATTGTAGTTTCTGGGCCTATCCCTCCTCATGGGCATAACTAAAAAGAGTGAGTTGTAGTCATATTGGTCCATTGACCCAATTCACCATATGCCCGTGTTCTCTGCCTCCATGACCAGGGCTAGATATGAGCAAATCTTGTGGTTCATGAACTTCAATGACAATGAACTCTGTCATCTTCGGGGTGACCCTGGATACGATCGACTCTACAAAATTCTGCCCCTCGTAAACCACTTCAACCAACAGTTTGCAGCCTTGTTTACTCCCCATAAAGTTGTCTGTATTGTTGAGTCCCTGATTAAGTTTTCTGGCCTTTCAAACAGTATCATCCCAGCAAGCGTGCCAGATACGGGGTCAAGATGTATAAGCTCTGTGACAGGGCCACAGGCTATACATATAGTTTTATAGTTTATGAGGGAAGAGATAGTCATGTAGAGCCAGAGAACTGCCCAGATTACATAGGGAGTGCTGGTAAGATTGTGTGGGACTTGGTGTCACCCTTATTCGGAAAGGGGTACCACTTGTATGTGGACAATTATTACACGAGCGTGCCACTTTTTAGTCACTTGTTTGATCATGGAATTGGCACACGTGGCACCGTGCGATCTAATCGCCGCGGCTTACCCCAGCGGCTTGTAGATTCTCGAGAAGAGCCTGCTTGAAGTGTAATAATTTGCTCGCTGTGAAGTGGAGGGATAATCGGAATGTTTTCGTTCTGTCCTCCCTTCACACACGACGGTCCAAATTCCTGTGGTGACCGGTGTTGTGGAGAAACCCCTCTGTGTCTACGAATATAACCTTAATATGGGAGGGGTGGACTTTAACGACCAGTTGTTGGCGTCGTACCTAATTGCCCGTAAGGCCAGACCCTGGTACAAAAAAAGTGTATGTATACTTATTTCATTTGGCTCTGCTGAATGCTTATGTGCTATACAAAGCTTAAGGACGAATTGGATCCTTCCTTAAATTCCAGGAAGAGATCATCACAGCCCTTCTGTTTCCAGATGGTGCTGTGGCCCAACTTCCCAATCCAAATGCAGTAAGCCGGCTGCATGAGAGGCATTTTCTGTATGTCCTCCGCAGAATGTATTATTTCGGGGTGTCATTTTACATATGCCCATGGCACGTTTGAGCAATAGATCATTTAGTGACAACTTTGTGCAAAAGAAAAAAAAAAAATTAATTTTCCTGTAACTTGTGGCAAAATATAAAATATCCCATGGACTCAACATGCCTCTCATCAAATAGCTTGGGGTGTTTACTTTCCCTAATGGGGTAATTTGGGGGGGGTTTGTGCCATCTTGGCATTTTATGGCCTTCGAAACTGTAAAAGGTAGTGAGGAGTCAAATCAAAAATTTACACCCTTAGAAATCCTGAAGGCGGTGCTTGGTTTTTGGGGTCCTGTATGTGGTTAGGCTCCCAAAAAGTCTCACACATGAGGTATCTCCATACTCAGGAGAAGCAGCAGAATGTATTTTGGGGTGTAATTCCACATATAACCATGCCATGAATGAGCAATATATCATTTAGTGACAACTTTGTGTTTTTTTTTTTTTTGGTAATTTTCCAATCACTTGTGACAAAAAAATAAAATATTCAATGGGCTCAACATGCCTGTCAGCAATTTCCTTGTGGTGTCTACTTTCCAAAATGGGGTCATTTGGGGGGGGGGGGGGGTTGTACTGCCCTGCCATTTTAGCACCTCAAGAAATGAGATAGGTAGTCATAAACTAAAAGCTGCATAAATTACAGAAAATGTACCCTAGTTTGTAAACACTATAACTTTTGTGCAAACCAATAAATATACGCTTATTGACATTTTTTTTTTTACCAAAGACATGTGGCTGAATACATGTTGGCCTAAATGTATGACTAAAATTTGAGTTTATTATTTTTTTTTATTACAAAAAATAGAAAATATCATTTTTTTTCAAAATTTTCGGTCTTTTTCCGTTTATATATCGAAAAAATTAAAAATCGCAGAGGCTATCAAATACCATCAAAAGAAAGCTCTATTTTTGGGGAAAAAAAGGATGCAAATTTTGTTTGGGTACAGCATTGCATGACCATGCAATTACCAGTTAAAGCAACGCAGTGCCAAATTGTAAAAAGTGCTCGGTCATTGAGCAGCCAAATCCTCCAGGGCTGAAGTGGTTAAATATCGTGCCTGGGGGGGTGTCTATAGTATGCCTGTAAAGTAGCGCATTTTTCCCATTTTTAGAACAATACCACACCAAAATGACATCTGTAAAGAAAAAAAGTATATATGGAAAGAGAGAGAATTGGGCTTTGGACTTTATTGGCACAATAATCACTATAGTTATTATAATTAAAAATCCAATTTATTAAAGAATATTTTTTTTAAAAAGGTATAAAACGACAAAAACAGAAATCAATTCATGGCCATACATTTACAAAGTATACACTCCATACACAGCTCTGTATTTGTAAAAGTCGATTAGACAATGATTGAAATAATCAATTTACATACAGTTATACCGAAGAGGAGCTATGCAGAAATAGTAATCAGTAACGAGAATTCGCTCAACATGTTGCGCGCCTGAGCGCTTCTTCAGGAGCTCAGAACAGATTACTAGAATACATAAGACATACAATAAGTAAAATAAAATAGAGAAACATATACACAATTGTAATTATGATTAATCATACATTTGGTATTATTGCCACTTGAGCCCAGCAGGTGATGCTAATACATAGTCAGGGTAATATTCAAATACCATGGGGACGTGCGTATCATAATAATAATGGTTAATAAGTAAGACTAAGTAGGTCTATTAGTCTCAAGAGAGAATTGTGACTGCTGACGGAAGAAAGAAAGAAGGAAATAATGAGGGAGAAAAGGGAAGAAAAGAAAAAAGAGATAAAGGGGGGAGAGAGGAGGAGGGGGGGAGGACAAGAAAGGGGGGAAAAAGGGAGGAAAAAGGAAGAAGAATGGGAGGGTAGGAGGCGGGGGGAGGGAGAGAAGGGGAGGGGAAGTGGGGGAAAGGGGGGGAGGGGAGGGAGAGAAAAGGGGGGGGGAATGGGGGAAGGAAAAAGTGGGGAAAGGAGACAAAGAGGACCAAAGCAGGGAGGATAAGGAAATTGTAGAGGGGGGAAAAGGGTGTGAAGACAAGAGAAGAACCAAGAAGAAAAAAGGAGGGAGATGGGTGGGTAGAATAAAACTAGAAGGGAACCACCTGAGAGATCAGAGGGTAGCAGCATTGTACAGGTGTGGGGGCATAGATTTTGCTAATGTATATATCCATATATTGCAATGATTTACCTAAAGGTGAAGGTAAATATCCATAATAACCATTATAGTATAGGAAATTATAGTGTACAGAGTAGGCCAGCACAGAGAGACCTATTAATCCTGTAATGCAACATGATATTATATTACCAGTATATTAGCGCATATATATATATATATATATATATATATATATATATATATATCTCAGTGACATATACATATATTGATTATTCAAAAAAGAAATGATTCTATAAGATTAGTAATAATAATTATAACTCACTTACCATATGAGTGCTTGGTAGGTTAAAGCATATATATGCGCATAGATAAAGATAAAAAGAGATAGAACGTATCTTCATTAAATATCTGGACATTCAGCCCTCTAGTATTGAGGTAAACCTCTGTAATTGTGTAACCGGAAGGGATAGAGCATCAGTTGGAGGTAGAAGCCTTTTTATCAAGCATTAACTTGTATCTGGTAGTTTAAGGGGTTAATCTCTATCCACATAGTGCAGCTGTAGTATCCGGGAATAGGCCCATAGAGAGGAGAGAGAGAAAATCGAAAGATGCATGTCAAGATAGCACAGTATTATAGAGAATCTGCCTGTTTTGTACTAAGTAAACAGAGCCAAACCGTCACATACCTTCCTGATTCAAACGTGAAGCAGCACTGTAGCAAGCGTGTGTAAACCACGACGCCGCTCCGGTATAGGGCGGCTGGCAGTGTGGAGCGTAGAAAGGGAGACGCCGAGAGCGTCTCGTGTACGCACGCCCCGCGTTGTCGTCACCAATCGGAGGAGCCGATGTGACATCATCCAAGCCGGCCGACGAGTGTGGACTGCGCATGTCCCAACCCATCGCGTTGGCATAGATACCATCGACGCGAAGGGATGGGAGAGGGCGGCCACAGTCCTGGACACACTGGAATTCCAATGCACCCAGCGCACCAATCACCTGCAAGGAGGGCGTGGCGCTGGGCGGCCACATGGTAATGAAGTTTAACCCTGACGATGATGCACACCTGTTGAGGGTAACAAGTCAGCAAATAAATTAAAAAATAGGTGGATACCTGTAATAGAAGCCATAGAAACTTGAATATGCAATACAGTGTACATGATATTGATATTTGGGCCGGCTAATTTTATTAACAATATTCAGGAAAGTATTAAAGGGATATGGATGGATAATGAAGACCAAGTATTAGGAGTCATTGTTGTTAAAGGACAGTCGGGCTTGCAAACAGATAAATTAATCTGAGAGCTGAATCTCTGTTACCTTGTCATGGACAGTACAGGGGAGGAGAAAGGTCTTATATCAGGTTTAAACAATCGCAGTAAAGGATTGAAATCCCAGAACAATTGTTTCACAGGGATGTTATAGAGGTTATAGAAAAGGTTTATATGTGTGAGCCTCATTGATGCCTGGGGGATAAGTGGCACCGAGGCGTTCAATCCACATAGTTTCTTTTTGGCAGACCTGTTTGTCCCAATCTCCTCCTCGGGAATCTCTCGGAACCACTGATAATACAATAAATGATACTAGGGAAACATCAAATCTATGGTATAGGTCTAGGTGTCTACTGACTGCTGTGATCATCTTGCCTTCTGTTGAATAATAAACATGATCTCTTATTCTACATCTTAAGTGTCTGATGGTTTTACCTACATAAAAGGCGCCGCATTGGCATAACATAAGGTAAACAACTCCTTCAGTCTCACAGTTGGCATGGAAATTTGGGGTAAAGGTCTCCCCATTTGGAAGTATAAAGGTTTTCCCTATTTTTACCCATGGACAGAATGAACATTTGCCACATTGTGAGATTCCCTGTCTAGATTGCTTATGTTTTGGAGTAGTCGAGTAATGACTGGCAGTTAGTTGGTCTCCCAGAGACTTGGCGCGTCTAAAGGTGATTTGTGGGCAAGGACCAATATATTTTTGAATGATGGGGTCCTCCTGGAGGATCGGCCAATGGCTATTTAAGACACCGCAAAGTTGTTCGTGTTGCTGCGAAAATCTTGTAATAAACCTCACCGGGGGGATATGCTCACTTGGTTTTTTCTTTTTGTATAATAAAGAGTTTCTGGACTGTCGTATGGCTTTGTTATAAGCACTACGTAATGACATTTTTGTATAACCTCGTGCTAGTAGTCTGGTGCGGAGCGCATCTGCTTGAGATTTAAATTCCTCCATGTGAGTACAGTTACGACGCAACCTCAAATATTGTGCGTAGGGGATACTTTTGATGAGCGGCCTCGGGTGGGCACTGTTCGCATGCAGTAGAGTGTTCCCTGCGGTCTCCTTCCTAAAAAGAGTAGAGGCTAGGCAGTTGTCATTGTCTTTAAAAATAGTTAGGTCCAGGAAGGTTATCCGTTGAGGATTGGTTGAAACCGTGAATTTAAGGTTGAAGCAATTATGGTTAAGGGTTTGAATGAATCTGTCAAGTAATTCCTGGGTGCCAGTCCATACTAGGAAAATGTCATCAATGTAGCGTCACCAGATAAGGGCGTGGTCAGTAAAAGATGTTAGAGAATCGTCTGAGAAGATGTTCCGTTCCCATCCCCCAGGTACAAATTGGCGTAAGCCGCTGCGCAGCAGGTGCCCATGGCTACGCCTTGTACCTGGAGGAAGTGGGAACCTTTGAAACAGAAAAAGTTATGGGTAAGTACAAATCTCAGTAGTTCCAGAATGAACTCGCAATATTCCCAACTGTAGTGGTCCTGCTCGCGTAGAAAGGCGCGAGCCGTCTCGATGCCCCGCTCGCGAGGGATACTGGAGTATAGAGCCTCCACATCCAGTGTCACGAGGAGGGCATCAGGAGGGACAGGCAACCCCTCTACTTGTTTTAGGAGATCTAGTGTGTCACGGGTATAGGAAGGTAGGCCCAACACATGTGGCATAAGAACAAAGTCTACGAGGCGGCTGGCATTCTCTGTCAGAGAGCCAATTCCAGAAACAATCGGACGGCCTGGCGGCATCGTACAGTGCTTGTGAATCTTTGGTAAGGCGTAGAAAGTGGCCTCTCTTGGTTTTTTAATATTGAGATAATTATACATGTCTCGGTCGATAGAGCCTTTATGGTAAGCTGCACCAATAATACCTAGATATTCCTGTTTGAATTCCAAGATTCTGGTCTCCGATAGCCGGGAATAACACTGTTTATCATGTAGAATCCTCATGACCATCGACTCGTAGTAAGTCTTTGTCATGAGGTCAATGTTCCCGCCCTTGTCTGAGGCTTTTATCTCCAGATCTGGGTGATTTTGTAGAAATTTAATAGCTCGTATTTGGGAGCGGGTGAGGTTACCTGGGTTCGGTGGGGTAGTCATTTGTTTGATGTCATTAATGGTTGCCATTAAGAATGCCCATATATGGGAATTGGTGGTCAGGTTTAAATTTTTTTATCATAGATGTAGGTTTGGCAGATGCCACTAGAGCTTGGTTGGATGGGGGGGTCATTGACTGCTTGTGATGACTCATTTTCCTCAAGTAGGAGCATTAGATCCCGGAGGGCTCGGAAGTCCTCCATGGAAAAATGCTTCACTTGTTCTGAGATGGATTTATCCTGTTTAGATTGCAAGACTTCCCTATCATATAGGAACTTGAAGGTTAGATTACGTAAGAATAAGTATACATCTTTAATTGTTTCATATTTGTTGATGTTTGCAGAGGGGCAGAAACTCAACCCATATTTGAGGACATCCAGGATTTCGTCCTCAAAATGGTAAGGGGTTAGATTAATAACATCGAGACCCGATGTTATGTCAAGGCCTGCGTGTCCATCGGTGACTGAAAATTTCCTTGTGTGGTGTTAGATTGGATATGTGCATCCAATGTGCTCTGTCTGGTATTGGAAGGATGTTGTGAAAGGGGTGGGAATGTGATTTGGGAACTGGGTCCTTGAGATTGGGTTACATCAGTGGGAGTGACGTTATTGCACCATGGATTTTGTTGGTTCAGGCTGGCTGGGGTATATGACGGAGATCCAAATGAACTTTAATACAGATACAGAACAGGAAGTGGGTATAAACCAATATATGGCAAAATTAAAACGTTTTCTTAAAAAGAAAGCCAACTTACATTGGCACATAGAATTCCTACAGAAATATGTGAGGGAGAACATCAACCCCCTGGGTCTAAGAATCCAACTATACCCATCCTCCAGGTAATGTCCCCAGAATTTAAACTTGCATGGGAGAATATATTGATCCAATGCAGCTTGGAACTCATGAAACTCTTGATCTCCCATTACCAAATGGAACTAAATGCCTTAGACCAGGAAATTACTCTATTACAAACTTCCAATGAGAGTATCCGGGACCATACGTTATTTTCCAAAAGAGTCCAAGAAACTAAAGACTACATAACAAGGATTACTAAGGATATTATTTATAAAAAGCAAAATAAGCTATGTAAGGATCGACTGGCCTTTTCAGAAGGCTTTGCATATCACTGGCATAACCCGGCACAACCAAAGGGTCCAGAAACTTTCGTCGTGCAACCAACACAAACACCAATGACAGAGCTACAGACGAGGATACTGAATCAGATTCTTCATTCAGATCCTCTTCCTCTGTTCATAGACAAGGCCCAAAGAATAATACTAACCCTTGTAACAACTCGGGAGCACGCAAACGGGACTATGGGGGAGGTTCCTACACACCTTCCTCCAAAAAACGTCCCCCCAATCTTGATACTAATCTACTACCTCATCCTCAAAAACACACAATACAACACAATGAGAGACCATCATCACAGCTTTACAAGCCATCCAAATCTTGAGCACTCAAGCACAGACACATAATACTTCACAAACAAACTTTGTAGGCCACGCTGAGTTGGGCCGCAATAACGTCACTCCCACTGATGTAACCCAATCCCAAGGACCCAGTTCAAAAATCACATTCCAACCCCTTTCACAACGTCCTTCCAATACCAGACAGAGCACATTGGATGCACATATCCAATCTAACACCACACAAGGAAATTTTCAGTCACCGATGGACACGCAGGCCTTGACATAACATCGGGTTTCAATGTTATTAATCTAACCCCTTACCATTTTGAGGACGAAATCCTGGATGTCCTCAAATATGGGTTGAGTTTCTGCCCCTCTGCAAACATCGACAAATATGAAACAATTAAAGATGTATACTTATTCTCACGTAATCTAACCTTCAAGTTCCTATATGATAGGGAAGTCTTGCAATCTAAACAGGATAAATCCATCTCAGAACAAGTGAAGCATTTTTCCATGGAGGACTTCCGAGCCCTCCGGGATCTAATGCTCCTACTTGAGGAAAATGAGTCATCACAAGCAGTCAATGACCCCCCATCCAACCAAGCTCTAGTGGCATCTGCCAAACCTACATCTATGATAAAATTTAAACCTAAGTCTCAATGGTTCCCGGAACTGACCATCAATTCCCATATATGGGCATTCTTAATGGCAACCATTAATGACATCAAACAAATGACTACCCCACCGAACCCAGGTAACCTCACCCGCTCCCAAATACGAGCTATTAAATTTCTACAAAATCACCCAGATCTGGAGATAAAAGCTTCAGACAAGGGCGGGAACATTGTCCTCATGACAAAGACTTACTACGAGTCGATGGTCATGAGGATTCTACATGATAAACAGTGTTATTCCCGGCTATCGGAGACCAGAATCTTGGAATTCAAACAGGAATATCTAGGTATTATTGGTGCAGCTTACCATAAAGGCTCTATCGACCAAGACATGTATAATTATCTCAATATTAAAAAACCAAGAGAGGCCACTTTCTACGCCTTACCAAAGATTCACAAGCACTGTACGATGCCGCCAGGCCGTCCGATTGTTTCTGGAATTGGCTCTCTGACAGAGAATGCCAGCCGCCTCGTAGACTTTGTTCTTATGCCACATGTGTTGGGCCTACCTTCCTATACCCGTGACACACTAGATCTCCTAAAACAAGTAGAGGGGTTGCCTGTCCCTCCCGATGCCCTCCTCGTGACACTGGATGTGGAGTCTCTATACTCCAGCATCCCTCACGAGCGGGGCATCGAGACGGCTCGCACCTTTCTACGCGAACAGGACCTCTACAGTTGGGAATATTGCGAGTTCATTCTGGAACTACTGAGATTTGTACTTACCCGTAACTTTTTCTGTTTCAAAGGTTCCCACTTGCTCCAGGTACAAGGCATAGCCATGGGCACCTGCTGCGCACCGGCTTACACCAATTTGTACCTGGGGGGGTGGGAACGGAACATCTTCTCAGACGATTCTCTAACATCTTTTACTGACCACGCCCTTATCTGGTGACGCTACAGTGACGACATTTTCCTAGTATGGACTGGCACCCAGGAATTACTTGACAGATTCATTCAAACCCTTAACCATAATTGCTTCAACCTTAAATTCACGGTTTCAACCAATCCTCAACGGATAACCTTCCTGGACCTAACTATTTTTAAAGACAATGACAACTGCCTAGCCTCTACTCTTTTTAGGAAGGAGACCGCAGGGAACACTCTACTGCATGTGAACAGTGCCCACCCGAGGCCGCTCTTTAAAAGTATCCCCTACGCACAATATTTGAGGTTGCGTCGTAACTGTACTCACATGGAGGAATTTAAATCTCAAGCAGATGTGCTCCGCACCAGACTACTAGCACGAGGTTATACAAAAACGTTATTATGTAGTGCTTATAACAAAGCCATACGACAGTCCAGAAACTCTTTATTATACAAAAAGAAAAAACCAAGTGAGGATATCCCCCCGGTGAGGTTTATTACAAGATTTTCGCAGCAACACGAACAACTTCACGGTATCTTAAATAGCCATTGGCCGATCCTCCAGGAGGACCCCATCATTCAAAAATATATTGGTCCCTGCCCACAAATCACCTTTAGACACGCTAAGTCTCTGGGAGACCAACTAACTGCCAGTCATTACTCGACTACTCCAAAACATAAGCAATCTAGACAGGGAATCTCACAATGTGGCAAATGTTCATTCTGTCCATGGATAAAAATAGGGAAAACCTTTATACTTCCAAATGGGGAGACCTTTACCCCAAATTTCCATGCCAACTGCGAGACTGAGGGAGTTGTTTACCTTATGTTATGCCAATGCGGCACCTTTTATGTAGGTAAAACCATCAGACACTTAAGATGTAGAATAAGAGATCATGTTTATTATTCAACAGAAGGCAAGATGATCACAGCAGTCAGTAGACACCTAGACCTATACCATAGATTTGATGTTTCCCTAGTATCATTTATTGTATTATCAGTGGTTCCGAGAGATTCCCGAGGAAGAGATTGGGACAAACAGGTCTGCCAAAAAGAAACTATGTGGATTGAACGCCTCGGTGCCACTTATCCCCCGGGCATCAATGAGGCTCACACATATAAACCTTTTCTATAACCTCTATAACATCCCTGTGAAACAATTGTTCTGGGATTTCAATCCTTTACTGCGATTGTTTAAACCTGATATAAGACCTTTCTCCTCCCCTGTACTGTCCATGACAAGGTAACAGAGATTCAGCTCTCAGATTAATTTATCTGTTTGCAAGCCCAACTGTCCTTTTAAACCTGCACTTCCTATAACAACAATGACTTCTAATACTTGGTCTTCATTATCCATCCATATCCCTTTAATACTTTCCTGAATATTGTTAATAAAATTAGCCGTCCCAAATACCAATATCATGTACACTGTATTGCATATTCAAGTTTCTATGGCTTCTATTGCAGGTGTGTATCCACCTATTTTTTTATTTATTTGCTGACTTGTTACCCTCAACAGGTGTGCATCATCGTCAGGGTTAAACTTCATTACCATGTGGCCGCCCAGCGCCACGCCCTCCTTGCAGGCGATTGGTGCGCTGGGTGCATTGGAATTCCAGTGTGTCCAGGACTGTGGCCGCCCTCTCCCATCCCTTCGCGTCGATGGTATCTATGCCAACGCGATGGGTTGGGACATGCGCAGTCCACACTCGTCGGCCGGCTTGGATGATGTCACATCGGCTCCTCCGATGGTGACGACAACGCGGGGCGTGCGTACAAGAGACTCTCTCGGCGTCTCCCTTTCTACGCTCCACACTGCCAGCCGCCCTATACCGGAGCGGCGGCATGGTTTACACACGCTTGCTACAGTGCTGCTTCACGTTTGAACCAGGAAGGTATGTGACGGTTTGGCTCCGTTTACTTAGTACAAAACAGGCAGATTCTCTATAATACTGTGCTATCTTGACATGCATCTTTCGATTTTCTCTCTCTCCTCTCTATGTGCCTATTCCCGGATACTACAGCTGCACGATGTGGATAGAGATTAACCCCGTAAACTACCAGATACAAGTTAATGCTTGATAAAAAGGCTTCTACCTCCAACTGATGCTCTATCCCTTCCGGTTACACAATTACAGAGGTTTACCTCAATACTAGAGGGCTGAATGTCCAGATATTTAATGAAGATACGCTCTATCTCCTTTTATCTTTATCTATGCGCATATATATGCTTTAACCTACCAAACACTCGTATGGTAAGTGAGTTATAATTATTATCACTAATCTTATAGAATCATTTCTTTTTTGAATAATCAATATATGTATATGTCACTGAGATATATATATATATATATATATATATATATATATATATATATATATATATATATATATATATATGCGCTAATATACTAGTAATATAATATCATGTTGCATTACAGGATTAATAGGTCTCTCCCTGCTGGCCTACTCTGTACACTATAATTTCCTATACTATAATGGTTATTATGGATATTTACCTTCACCTTTAGGTAAATCATTGCAATATATGGATATATACATTAGCAAAATCTATGCCCCCACACCTGTACAATGATGCTACCCTCTGATCTCTCAGGTGGTCCCCTTCTAGTTTTATTCTACCCACCCATCTCCCTCCTTTTTTCTTCTTGGTTCTTCTCTTGTCTTCACACCCTTTTCTCTCCTCTACAATTTCCTTATCCTCCCTGCTTTGGTCCTCTTTGTCTCCTTTCCCCACTTTTTCCTTCCCCCATTTCCCCCCCCTTTTCTCTCCCTCCCCTTCCCCCCTTTCCCCCACTTCCCCTCCCCTTCTCTCCCTCCCCCCGCCTCCCACCCTCCCTTCTTCTTCCTTTTTCCTCCCTTTTTCCTCCCTTTCTTGTCCCCCCCCTCTCTCCCCCCTTTATCTCTTTTTTCTTTTCTTCCCTTTTCTCCTTCATTATTTCCTTCTTTCTTTCTTCCGTCAGCAGTCACAATTCTCTCTTGAGACTAATAGACCTACTTAGTCTTACTTATTAACCATTATTATCATGATACACACCTCCCCATGGTATTTGAATATTACCCTGACTATGTATTAGCATCACCTGCTGGGCTCAAGTGGCAATAATACCAAATGTATGATTAATCATAATTACACTTGTGTATATGTTTCTCTATTTTATTTTACTTATTGTATGTCTTATGTATTCTAGTAATCTGTTCTGTACTCCTGAAGAAGCGCTCAAGCGTGCAACATGTTGAGCGAATTCTCGTTACTGATTACTATTTCTGCATAGCTCCTCTTCGGTATAACTGTATGTAAATTGATTATTTCAATCATTGTCTAATCGACTTTTACAAATACAGAGCTGTGTATGGAGTGTATACTTTGTAAATGTATGGCCATGAATTGATTTCTGTTTTTGTCGTTTTATACATTTTTAAAAAAAATATTCTTTAATAAATTGGATTTTTAATTATAATAACTTTAGTGATTATTGTGCCAATAAAGTCCAAAGCCCAATTCTCTCTCTTTCCATATATACTCTATCGGGACGAGGCACTTAGTATTATCTATGTATCCACATTACCACTATAAAGCGCTACGTAAACTGTATACAGTATAAATACTGTATAATAATAATAATAATAATAATAATGTGGTGATACTTCATTAATTCAAAAAAAGAAAAAAGTTATCCAAAACTGCTCACGGCTGTAATGAATTGTTGGCTCCTGGCAATACAGATAAAAATCATTGAAAAAAATGGCATTGGTTCCCCCCAGTCCATTACCAGGCCCTTTGGGTCTGGTATGAATATTAAGGGGAACCCCTCACCAAAATGTAAAAAAAAAATGTGTGGGGTCCCCCCAAAATCCATATCAGACCCTTATCCGAGCACGCAACCTGGCAGGTCGCAGGAAAAAGGGGGGGGCGAGAGAGCGCCTGAACCGTACCAGGTCACATGCCTGGGGAGGATGCTTTGGGTCACCCCCTTCTGACGTCATGTGACGTCAAGTGACATCAGAGGGGGGCAGGGTCACCTGTTTACGACACCGCGTTGTCCCACCCTAAGCTAAATAACAGCTGTAATCGCAAAGAGGATTCAGTCGGTGAGAGCCCATGGAGGCGGAGTTGTTGCGTTTTTTTTTTCTCGTTCCGTTGGCGCTGTGATCAAAGATGAATGGACATCACGGGACAGTTTTTTATAAAGGGCTTGTCCCACGCTGTCTCTTGTCATTTTTAACAATTTGACACTTTTTTTTGGTGAATGTGTATGGTACAATGCACCCGATACCCATTCAAGGGGGGCCAAAATCTGGGGGTCCCCTTGTTAAAGGGGGCTTCCAGATTCCGATAAGCTCCCCACAACCACAAGGCAAGGGTTGTGGGGATGAAGCCCTTGTCCCCATCAACATGGGGACAAGGTGCTTTGGGGAGACCCCAAAGCATCCTCCCAATGTTTAGGGCTTGTGGCCTGGTATGGTTCAGGAGGGGGGGCGCTCTCTCATCCCTCTTTTCATGCAGCCCGCCAGGTTGCATGCTCGGATAAGGGTCTGGTATGTATTTTAGGGGGGCCCCTATGCCATTTTTTTTATTTTGGCGCAACATTGCCCTCAAAATCCATGCCAGACCTGAAGGGCCTGGTATTGATTTTGGGGGGACCCCTACGCCATTTAAAAAAAAAATTGGTGCAGGGTTCCACTTAATATCCATACCAGACCTGAAGGTCCTGGTATAGATTTTGGGGGGACCCGCACGCATTTGTTAAAAAAAATTTGGTGGAAATCATGCCATTTTTTTAATGATTTTTATCTGTATTGCCGGGATCTGACGATTTATTACAGCCATGAGCAATTTTAAATTACCTTTTTTCCTTTAGAAACTTCATTTTTCTGTGGTATTGTTCTAAACACAAGGAAAAATGCACTACTTTACAGGCATACTATGGACACCTCCCAGGCACAATATTTAAAGGAATATTTCATTTTTATTGTTTCACTTTAAGCATTATTAAAATCACTGCTTCTGAAAAAACGTCCGTTTTAAAAAAAAAATTTTGCATTGATACATGTCCCCTGGGGCAGGACCCAGGTCCCCATGCCTTTTTTTTTTCAATGATTTTTATCTATATTGCCAGAATCAGACAATACATTACAGCCGCAAGCAGTTTTGCATTCAATTTTTTCCTTTAGAAATGTCATTTTGCTGTGGTATTGTTCTAAACATGAGAAAGTTGTGCTACTTTACAGGCATACTAAGGACACCCCACGGGAACGATAATTAAAGGAACATTTAATTTTTATTGTTTCACTTTAAGCATTATTAAAATCACTGCTCCTGAAAAAACATGTTTTCAAAACTTTTTTTTGCATTGATACATGTCCCCTGGGGCAGGCCCGGGGTTCCCATATACTTTTTTTGGCAATAACTGGCATATAAGCCTTTAAAATGAGCACTTTTGAATTTTCATGTTCATGTCCCATAGACATTAATGGTGTTCGTTTGCTCGTACAAATTTTTTGCCTGTTCACATGTTAAGGTGTGAACCGAACTGGGGGGTGTTCGGCTCATCCCTAGTCAGCAGCAGGACAGTTTTAATCAAGGACAATGGGCCTAATTAATGTATGCCTAACTTATTTTATCTATGGGGATAGGGGTGGGATGAATGTATGCAATATAATATGTAAGTTGGTTTAGGTGCACACTGTTTTTGTTATTCCTTCAAACAATGCAGCGGTGGGCTGCAAAAGGCAGCTACTAAAACAGATGGTCAGTAATAAGTAAATGCCCTATCAATATAAAATAAACAACATATCTATTATGATAATCTATCTACTCATCTACTTACCACCCTTTGCTGGTACCCTACCCATTTCACCAATGGAATTTGGGGTCTGTTGTGTGATACTGGTGATGAATCAGCAGAGAAACCCCAAAACTTCAGTGGCCTTCAAAAATGACAGATCATATGCTCCATCTCCATCATCCTCCCCACACCTGACATCTCAGAGATCTCAGTGAACAAATCACACCCCTGATGAATGCCACAATGTGGACAGATACAGATGGCATGGCATGGATCTTTTTCCCTGGATCCAGCAACCAAACAATGCGCAACAGCAAACCTGGACCCAGTGGCATTTTCAAAGCCTATCTTAGAGACTAGTGAGGGTTGCAACACCACCCTGATTACCTGAATAGATCACCTGGTCTCAGAATGCACATTTATCCAGAATAGGATCCCAGGTTGGCTTTTGGGAGCAGAATCTCATATTTTGGTAGAGGATTTGTCTTAATTTCGAAGTGGGCCTGCTTACTGACCACATGATCGAACTTCTTGCTGTCAAGTCTGAGGATGCAGGAAACAGGCAGTGACACAATGATATGCAGGTCATCAGGCTGCCTGTGGGCACTAAGGAGTTTCAGCTGGCTATCCTTGCAGAACAACTATTCAAGACCCCACTGGACATGCCCCAACACAAGTCACTAAATGGGCAAACAGAGTTTCCTTGGGGAAACATCCACCTGGTACCCAGCCATGTCCATTCCTGGTGAGATTCCTGAGCAATCAGAACAAGGATATGGTTCAGCGGTTGAACTTAAACGCCCGGTGTTTTTCTATGAAAACACCAGACTCATGCTAATCCCATATTTTTACAAAGATAAATAGATGCTTTCACCATATCAGATATTGCAGTGAATTTGCCATGTCCCTGTATGCATAGAAAAAGGTTGAACACCCCCCAAAATGGGACTTTAAACTGGCAAAACACTAATGAAATGCTTAAAAGATTATTTTATTATACAAAAAAGAAAAACCAAACCAAAAAGAAAAACCAAATTATCACATGATGATGCTAAAACATACACTGACCAATAACACAAATACATATAACACAATATCTTGCAAATAGAATGTGAAAGTACGTATACAAAGTAGTTTCTCTCTAACATCCGATAATACTTTCCGATAACCAACATCTGGGATAAGCTTAAAGGTACCCAGCACTCTTTCTTGTAGGTGCAATGAATCTCAAAAGAAGGGGATTCTCCAGTAGAGGAAAGTTCTCGGAAGTCTACCAATCATATCTGGAGGTTTGGTGATAGGCTTCCCGTTCTTTATTGGTATGGTCACTCTTTCCAGGCTTTCTAGTGGTGACCCTGTCCATGAAAATATTCCTTCCATATTGCTAGGTAGAATAATAACAACAAGTATAGGCGCAACAAAACAGAAATCATATAAGTCCCAATGCAAATCTGCTAATAATAGATGTTCTAAATAGAACTGAGGGTGACAATATAGTCCATATAGCATACACAGGCAGATCAGTCTATGTAGTGGTATTGGGAGAGGGAAAAAAACATCCAAAGGAAGCACACAGGGCTGACATCAAATTGGGGAAGAAACCATATTCCTGGGAGCTGCAAAAAACACAAGTGGAGAGGCGCCGCTGGGTGCAGTAGTTTTTTTATAAAATCAGTTTAATAAACAACATAGGATCAACTCACATGTAGTATAAGTTTAAAAAGCGTGGTATCAGAGTACCCGAGTCCTGTGACATGATCCGTGCTGTGTGCGGTGACCAGATGTTAACGCCGGTTTCAGAAGAGTGGCCTCAGAACGAGGCCTGGAACACAGTAAACGGCTGGCTGCAGGGGTCCCCTTGGAAGTCACCATGGTCTTCCATGAGTTCAGGGACGCTATTATTGGTAAAGGAAAGTCCAAGTGCTTAGTTTTAAGGTGAGGATGAGCTAGTACCTCCTGGTATTAGAGCCTGTTCAATGCTTCCCCATAGTGGTGTAGAATGGTTAGGGAACCATCCTCTAAGTTGCGCTAATATTGCTGCTAAATGGTAGTCAGCTAATACTGGTAAGCCTACTCCACCTGCATTTTTGTCTTTCTAAGTTTGGAAAAAGCACTCCTGGCTTTCTTGCCTTCCCAAAGATATCTGGAGAGTGTAGTTTGTAACACTTGAAAGAATTTTCTAGGAACTGGTATGGGTACTGTGCGGTATATGTAAAGTAGTTGAGGTAAGATTTGCATTTTGAAGGCTGCCAGCCCTCCTCACCATGAAAGTATATGTTTGTTTAAGTTTTGTAGTCCTTGTTGTAGGTTATGTTCTAGCGGAAGGTAGTTAGCCTTGAACAGATGTTCAGGTTGTGCGGTAAGTTTAATCCCTAGATAAGTAATGTTATGGTCGTTTCACACATATGGGAATTTGATGTGCATGTCTAGTCTATCACAGGGTCTTACTCCTAAATATATAAGATTAATATAAGATTTGGAGTCATTTACCTTGTAGTATGACACCATACCGTACCTTTGCAATAGATTAGTCACTTTTCCCAGAGAAGACACCAGCTGCGTTAGCATTAAAATCATGTCATCTGCGAATAGGCTTATGACGTGTTTACGATTATTGATCATAAAGCCATGTATGTCAGGGTTTTGTCTGATGCTGGCGGCTAGGGGTTCCATTAACAAATTAAAGATAAGGGGAGACAATGGACAACCCTGGCATGTTCTGTTTGATATCATAAAGGGTTTGGACAGCATGCCCAACGTATACACCCAGGCCGATGGAGAAGTGTAAAGGGCTAGTATTGCAGAAAGCAGATGACCTGTGAAGCCAAATTTCTCCAATGTTTTTGTAAGATACAGCCAGCGCACTCTGACGAACACTTTCTCTGCATCCAGAGCTAGAAGCAGAGAAGGCGTTCGACGTTGCTTAGCAAGATGGATTATATCAATCAGTCATCTTGTGGCATCAGATGTTTTTCTACCTTTGGTAAACCCAGATTGGTCTGGGTCAATTATGGTGGGCAGGATGTCCATTAGTCTCATTGCTATCAATTTGGCATAAATCTTTAGGTCATTGTTTAATAAGGATATTGGCCTAAAATTTGGGGGAACGTCCAGTGTCTTGCCCGGTTTAGGCAAAGTAACAATTAATGCCTCCAACATCTCAGATGGGAAGGAAGCAGAGGCAGCAGCAGTCTCGAACACCCTAAGTAGGTATGAACCTAGAATTAGTTTAACATTTTTATATTATTCCCCCATCAGCCCATCTGGTCCTGGAGATTTGTTGTTGGGGAGAGTATCTATGATCTTCATGATTTCAGACAGGGAGAAGGGGGCATTCAACTGTTGGAGTTGTGAAGAGGAGATTTGGGGCAGGCAAGTGTCCGATAAAAAGTTCACTACAACAGAGTGTGATGGTTGTGCAATGTTGCTATCTTGATTTAGGTTATAGAGTGATCCATAATATTTGCTAAAGGCATCTGCAATGCTTTGGGGGTCAACTACTCGTTGTTTGGACTTAGGATCAATGAGGTGGGGTACATTAGTTTTGAAGAGTTGACCCTGCAGCCTGCAGGCCAGTGCTTTCCCTGCTTTGTTGTTGGATGAGTTAAAGGACATTTTCATCTGTCTCTCCATTTGTTCAAAGGATCGGAGAAGTTCTATTCTAAGGTCATGTCTTAGGGCAGTGAGTTTGGTACCAATTAAAGGGTAGGATTTTTTTTGTTTTGATTATCTAGGATGTTAATTTCTGAGAGTAGGGTGTTAAGTCTCTGTTGCCTCTGCTTCTTGAGTCTCATGCCTAACTGAATAAACATTCCTCTAATGTATGCCTTATGGGCGTTCCAAAGTATAAATGGATTCTCTGTAGAGGAGGAATTGATCTGGAAATAATTGGACAAGTGACCTTCCAAGGCATTTTTAGTCATTGGGTTTTGTATTACCTGAGGATTGGCGCGCCACACGTAGGCATTGTTGTTGGGGTATTTATCCCGCAGAGTAACGAGGACAGAAGCATGGTCCGACCATGTTATGTTATTGATTTTAATGTGAAGTACCTTTTGGAGTAGCCACTTGTCCATCAGAAACAGATCAATCCTCATATATGTGCAGTGTCTATGAGAGTAGAACGTAAAATCCCTTTCGTTGGCATGAGTACACCGCCATATGTCATACAGATCCTGGGAACTTAAAAAAGAAGCCAGAGAAGGTGTTCTTTTAGAGGACGCTGACGTGGAGTCCATTCGAGGCTCTGGAGTAATGTTAAAGTCTCCACACACTATGAGGGAACCTTCTTGTATCTTCTTAATCATTTTCATCAATCTATTCATGAATCTGACTTGGTGGTTGTTGGGGACATAAACGTTCACCAGCGTATATCTGGCAGTGTTAATGTCACATATTATTATGAGATATCGTCTGAAGGGTCAGAAACTTCTGAGTGAAGTCGGAAGGATATAGAGTCTTTAATTGCTACCAACACTCCCCTTTTTTTTGCTTTCATGTTGGATAAAAAATAATGTTGGACATTTTTATGGGAGCATCTGGGAGGAGCATCCTGATGAAAGTGTGTCTCTTGTACACATAGAATGTCACAATGGGAGGAGTCTGCTTCTCTCCACAGGGATGCTCTTTTGGCCGGGTAGTTAAGCCCATGTGCATTAATGGATAGTACTTTAACTGGCATTGCTAAGTGTAAGGAGTTCATTATGTGTCAAATGTTGGTTGTACTTACAATTGAGGAAGAGTTCCTGCACCTCCAAGGTGACAATAACACGGTAGTGCACTGTAGCTTGAAAGAATGTTTTCGAGTGTCCCGGATTTGTTATCTTTCAATGTTGCACCTGGATGACTTGGTAGTCCAGGTGCTTGATCTTTGGCCATTTGCAGTGACGAGGATGATCAGCTGAGATGTGAATGAATCTGTCTCTAGAGATGGTTGTTGAACCAACAAGTTAAAAAAAAATACAAAACAAACTGTAGTAGAAAAAGAAAAATGGTTTACAGTGTAAAGGCCGAATCCACCGAGGGATTCTTGCACAATGTGCACTGTTCATTGTAGGTGAGGGGAGATGGAAGTAATTCCATATTTTGACATTACCGGGGGTAAACGATAATGGGTTCATGTTTTTTTGTTTAGGAGCGCTCATTCGGGTGCATATTTTTCCTCTCATTATTTTTATAATTTTCTTGGTCACTACCCGCCATCCGTACTGAATGTGTGAGGTTCCATCGGCCTGTATAGGGACATGTGGCATTTCCATTAAGATTCCCCATTGCCAAAGGGTGGATACTGTGGTTGTAGTTCCATTGTAACTAATGGAAAATGTAGCTGGGTATTTCCATTTGTGCAGAATATGATGGTTGCGTAGTGCTTTAGTAATTGTAGCCAGATTGCGGTGACGTTGGAGAGTGTGCCTGTAGAGGTCAGGGAGCAGCTGTAGGGAGGCGTATTGGGCCGGGCGTTGCTCGGATTTGTGAAACACTTCTAGAATACATTCTTTTGCCCTGTAGGAGTGCAGTCTCAGCAACACATCCCTGTGAACGTCATCTGCCAGGAAGGATGGTTTAGGGACCCTATGTATTCTATCTACTGTGAGCTCCAATGCAGACATTGCAGGTGAAATGGCGGAAAATTAATCTTGGGCATATTGCGGGAGCTGTGCTGATGGTACTGATTCCGGAATGCCTCTTATTTTTAGGTTATTCCTTCTGGATCTATCCTCGAGGTCTGCTATTTTATCTTTGATCCAGGAGATGTCATCACTATGGACCCCGTGTGCGTCCACTATCTTATTAAAAGAGCTGGCGTATTCCCCCATAGTGTGCTCCACCTGATTCACCCTCTCTCCTAGTATGTGCACCTCTGCTTGGCATTTGTTTACGGTGTGAAGCATATTATTGTGTAAGGAGGATCTAAGGGACACCAGCATGTCTTTTAGCACTGTGTCAGACACTGGCTATCCTGTGGTAGGGAATCCAGCTATGGGATCTGGTGCTTCAGGTGTGCTAGGCCTCTGCGAGGAGCTGTTTCCACTCACCTCCATGTCCTGGTGCTGCAGGCCGTTTTGTGGGGACACCGTGCGTTGTCTGCTTTTAGCAGGGCTCCTGGTTGTGGGAGTGGAGGCTGCTGATGAGGATCCACTGTGGGGGTTCCCCGATCCAGTCCCCCCTCGGCCCAAAAAGACCCCAAATCTCTTCTTTACCTTTAAAAGCAAAATATCTTAAATAAATCATTGTTTTCGATCTTTCGTTTAAAAGAAGAAAATATTTTTTTTTCCCAGCCTGCACCAGAAGTGACGTCATGACGTCTCTCCAATCCACCACAGACATAGAGTCTCAGTCAAACCAGCGGAAATGGTAAGCCTGAGAAACACCGGCGAGTGGCGAGAGGGGGGGCGTCCCCTCCCGCAGCTTCGGAAACTGTTCCAGCTGCTCATAAGCCCCTCAAACAGGTTTCACGAGAAAGCCAGCCGCCTGCAGAAAAAATGGTACCGGGGTTATGGCTGATATCTTTAGCCATATTCCCAGTAAACCACTTGCAACCACAATGTATATATACGTATTGCGGTCGGCAAGTGGTTTTGCACCGACAACGTGCGAGATTGCTTTCTAATTACTTTTTGCACCTCCCTTTCTTCATATATTCAATACTTTTTCCCTGTGTGATTCCATTTTATTACACATAACTTAATTTCTGAACTTATTTGTTTTGGTTTCTTTGAATGTATGGATTGCATGGGTTGTTACCAAGATGTGGTGAAAATTTCATGTCAATAGCAATATAGAAATATATTCACCTAGAAAAATGATGACGTGTTCAATACTTATTTTACCCGCTGTATTTAGAACTTTGCTATGGATTTGCCAGGGAAAATTACACTGACTATATATTGACTATATCAGAAAAAGCAGCTGAAAAAGATTTAGTCTTACCCAGAATAATGTAATGTAGTGTAGTGTTTTGCTGTGGCAGTGTACCTTATTGATGGGCTTTTTTAAATGTTGTTTCCTTTTTATCTTACATTACTATTCATTTTTTTTTTGTATTATGTTTACAACGGTTCAGTCTTACCACTTATTTAAATGTATTGTTTTTTTCTAGTTTCATCTGCCAATAAAAGAGGCTGTACAGATTTTTCATTACATTCTTAAAGTTCTAAAAGAAATGTATTAAAGGGAGTAACAGTTATAAATGAGTGCTAGCACATTGAAGAAATAGCAAGTACTGGGGTTTTACTTGCACAACATGAAAACAAATGAGAATGTTTCAGGCCAGCACAGGACAAAAATTGCATGAAACAAAATGCAGTGACATTGCAATATTTGTCACGATATACTCCCTTGTCAAGTGTCATTTTAGAACAGCTTGTAAAAGATGCATATAAAACTATCAATGGCATGAGTTGCTAGTTGTAAAAATAGTAATAAAAAAAACTTTATTGCCTGGCAAAAAAGAAGCACTGGACAAATTATTATCACAGCACTTGACAAAGAAAAATGACTGAATGAAGCTCTATTACGTTTATAAAAAACGAGCTTGCCATAAAGAAAAGAAGTATGTGATGAAAGGAATTTGATTTTGATGTATCAGTCATTACATTTTACGTTCAGCAGTTCTTTGTTTTGGGAACAATAGATGTTCCAAAGAAAGAACGCCTTACAGTTGTCATACATATCCTTTCATCGGAAACATATCTAAAAATGTGCTTGTTGCTACAATGAAAAAATTAGTTGTTTTCAGATTATTAATACTCTTTTGTGTATTTGTCTTTTCATACAAGCTAAAAATACTTTAGTGAGATTGAAGTTTTTTTAGAAAATAATTAGGGACTAAATTAAAATACTTTACCAACAGTAAAATAAACTTCAGCTTTTACCAATCTGAACTTTAAATGAAGACATAATAACCTGAAATGCCATATGTAAAGTAGCATTTTTTCATATTCTAAAATAAACCCTTTAATTGTTTTGTTGTCAAAAATAATTGCCTAACTATGTGATCTTATGAAATGAGAACAGCTCTATGTATTTTATATAGCTTGTTCAAAGTATTAAGAAACACGGCCGTCTATATATGTAAAATTCACTGGAGAAAAGAAAGTGTTTCTGAACTAAATTTGTTATGGCTATTGGTTTTCAGGCTCAGTGGGGGCAATGTATTATTTTCCACTTAGCCATATGAATCTGGGTTCACTTTGCACACCCCATCCTGTGCAGAGGAATATGAAGCTCAACACCAATCAAAACTTTTTGTTATAGTTTTAGATACCTTGGGGAGGATTAGCACCACTGTAATGAGTTAAAAGCTGTAATCCTCTGTGATGAAAAGAGTCCCCCCACTTCTTAGTCTGACACCCGTCTCCTGGACAAAAG
Organism: Aquarana catesbeiana; assembly: GCF_042186555.1. Lineage (NCBI taxonomy): Eukaryota > Metazoa > Chordata > Amphibia > Anura > Ranidae > Aquarana > Aquarana catesbeiana. The sequence goes on from NC_133326.1 coordinate 296,359,351, forward strand.
GCGGGGTAAAATCTCCCTAACAGGGACACTGACAGCAATAAAGTCCTGAAAGGGGACCTTCCTTATTTTACTAGAAACTGTGCTTTTATTGCTTTCTGTGTCTTAATTGGGTGGAGGGATTTACTCACTTGCTATTTTGTCTCTCTTCCATCAAATAGAGGGGTCATGAGAAATCTCCAAAATGGGGACACAGACCACAATAAAGTTGAACATACCCTACTACGCTTTATCCAAAATGAAATACGGCTGGAGTTGGACTGAAAAATAGTAGTTTCCTTTGCAAACGATCAGATGTAAGTAAATACAGAGTTAATGAGCTAAGCAAAATTGTACTTTCTTAGTAATCAACTCCACTGGTTTTGGTTCCTTAATGGCTTTGTTACTAACTGTCATCTATAAAAAGGTTGACTAGTTACCAGGACAACAGCAGAAAGCATTTATAAGACTTAATGAAGGAGTAACATAAGCGTAAAGAAAAATGTAAGATCTGTATTTGCTGTGCTAGTGTCCTGTTGAAATTGAATGTGTAATGTGCTGTTGTCCAGACAAAGAACTAAATTTACACTCACCAGCCACTTTATTAGATACACCTGTTCAATTGCTTGGTAACACTAATTGCTAATCAGCTAATCACATGGCAGCAACTCAATGCATTTTGGCATCTGGACATGGTGAAGACGACTTGCTGAAGTTCAAACTGAGCATTCAAATCGGGAATAAAGGGGATTTAAGTGACTTTGAATGTGGCATGGTTGTTGGTGCCAGAAGGGCTGGTCTGAGTATTTCAAAACTGCTGATCTACTGGGGTTTTCATGCGGAACCATCTCTAGGATTTGCAGAGAATGGTCTGAAAAAGAGAAAATATCCAGTGAGTGGCATTTGTGTGAATTAAAAAGCCTTGTTGATGTCAAAGGCCAGAAGAGAATGGGCAGACTGGTTAGAGATGATAGAAAGGCAACAGTAACTCAAATAACCAAGGTATAACGAATACCATTTCTGAATGCACAACACATCAAACCTTGAAGAAGATGGACTACAGCAGCAGAAGGCCACAATGGGTGCCACTCCTGTAAGCGAAGAATAGCAAAATGAGGCTACAATTTGCACAGGCTCACCAAAATTGGACAATGGAAGATTAGAAAAACATTACCTGAGTCTCGATTTTCAGCTGCAACATTCAGATGGTATGGCCAGAATTTGGCATAAACAACATGAAAGCATGGATCCATCCTGCCTTGTATCAACAGTTCAGGCTGGTGGTGGTGGTGGTGTAATGGTGTGGGGGATATTTTCTTGGCACACTTTGGGCCCCTTAGTACCAATTGAGCATCGTTTAAACACCACAGCCTACCTGAGTATTGTTGCTGACCACGTCCATCCCTTTATGACTACAGTGTACCAATCTTCTAATGGCTACTTCCAGCAGGATAATGCACCATGTCACAAAGCTCAAATCATCTCACCACTGGTTTCTTGAACATGACAATGAGTTCATTTTTGTTATTTTGTGGGTAATGGTGGTTTTATTGGGAATGTAAATCATTTTAGTCTGTCCTGAATTTGTCTCATGCTTTGGAAGAAAGTACAAAATAGCACAGCACAAAAAAAACACAGTTCACACCCCGGTACTAAAATCAAACTTTTGGCTCACTGCCCACAAAACCTCTCCCTTAACAGGGTTGTGTCTCCGCCTGCTTCAGAGGTCAAAGGCCAGGTCACCAGCCGCTTAGCAGTGTATCAGTCACAAGCAGTCTACTACTCTCCTAAGTGTGTCCTGCCTCACAGACACCTGTTCCTTTTCAGGCCTTTTCTGCAGGCGGATTCACCCCTTCAGGACCCAAAGTCTCTCTGAGCTTCTAAATTCTGCAACCCATATAAGGACTTAATCTTGGAAACATGTAAATCAGTTTCCCCCTCTCTAACCAGAATATCTCACCCTGCATGGGTGAGAACCCCTGGGTACAGCAAACTGTACTCAAATCATCCCCCTTAAAAGGACAATAACACAATCAATGATGAACATAACAGTATTCCAGGACCCATCCCTGGTGCCTTAATGCGAGGTGTCTGAGGGACACCCTACAATGTACCCTCAAGAAGGCATCAGCGTTCTGGTATTGTTTTCCAGGTTTGTGTTCAACCACAAATTTGAACTCTTGTAATGTCAGTTCAACACCAGAAGAAACTTCCTGCCAAAGAGAGAATAGTGTAGGGAGTCTAAAGCCCACTTAATGGACAGGCATTCTCTCTCTACTACAGGCAGGATAGCAGATGAGAAATCACTGCTCCAGGTGAGCCAAGGAGATCCCACAGCAGGTAACCCCACAGGTGCTGGCCCGGCTCGCCACCACAACAAACAAGGAAACTTGGAATAGGCAGCAACGGGATATGGGATACCAATATAAAAATGTCTTTATTGTAATAAACCTCAGTTATGACTAAGCACAAGATGTGTGAAACATGTTAACCTGCTGTTCATTCCTGTAACTGCATCTGTCTGCATTACAAAAAAGATGTTTTTATTGAAATCCCATTGCGGTGTGTGGCTGCATATTCCATGTTTCCTTATTCTCTTTGCTACAAGGTAATTTCTCTCAGCGGCTGTCAAATCTCTACTGAGAAAGACTATGGAGGGTTCCTCCCCCTTTGACCTTCTGGGACCTCCACTGGAGGAATCCATTTGGATAACAAATTCTTTAAGGATGTCTGGAGCAACCAGCACTGAATACTGACATACAGTTGTTTTAAGCTCCAGAAAAGCCTCTCCAGCCTTGTCATTCCACTTTACGATGACTGACTTCTTACCCTTTGTGAAGTGAGTCAGTGGCGCAGCAATAGTGGCGAAGTGTAGGACAAACCGATGGTAGTACCCATCGATGCCCAGAAATGCTGCCACCTGTTTCTTTGCAACATGGCAGGACCAAGCCTGAATAGCTTCTACCTTGTTCATCTGATGTTTCACCAAACCCCTACCCACGATGTATCCCAGGTGCCTGGTCTCTTCCATCACAGTGGCACACTTTTCTGGATTAATGGTAAATGCCTACTTTTTTAAGAAGTCCAACACAGTCTGAACTCATAAAAGATGGGACTCCCAGTCTTTACTGAAGATAACGACATCATCCAAATACACCCAAGTGTAATTAAAGCTGAGTAGCTGGGGCAGAATGCAACCCATTTTATATTGAAAGTGACCCTCTGGAGGGTGGTCTTTTCTCTGGCATCTTAGTTAAAGGTATCTACCAGTACTCCTTGGTAAGGTCTAAGGTGGTAATACACTAGGCTGGTCCATCAGATATGCACTTCATTGAGCTCCCTGAAATAATTACAAAACTGCAGAATTCCATTGGGCTTAGGTATCAAAACAATCAGGATAGGTTTTGCTTGGAACTTTACAATAGGCTCTGTGGCAATGTCATGCTCGATCACCCTGATAAGGCCTGGCAGTCCTGAAAAAATGTCTCTATTTTCCTGTAAAAACTCCTTTTCTTGGCTTAGGGTGTTGGCAACTGGGACTAGGTCCACCCTACATGGTGCTTAAAATTAACCTCAGCCAAGGCAACTACCTGCCCTCAGTCTTTCCAAGATTTGAATAAATTCATATGGTATATTTGGCTTTCACTTCCCAAGTTGGTGTACTTTACAATTTACCTCACCAACCTTTTCTTCCACCTCGAATTACTCCTGCTACCTGGCCAGGAACTTACTCTCTACTATGGGTGTAAGCACTGCCACCTAGCCCTAAACCTGGAACTATAAGTTTGGCAGACAGGTTCCAAACCCTTCTCTGTACTTTTTGCACTCTCTGCAAATGCTCATGACCAAAGGCATCACCTTAGCAATTCTCTCTCTCATTTGGTTAATATGCTCTACCGCTGTCTAATGTGTTACAGATTCACTTTCCCTTAACGAGGTCAAGCAACCCTGTGGTCTTCGGTACACCGACTCAAATTGAGAAAACCTGGCAAATGTCATCCTCTTTGATGGAAAACATAAGTTCCAAACATAAGGGAATAAGCAGTCCAAATATTTTCAATATAGCTGGCCTCATAGGTCAGGTGTATGCCCCGGTTATTAGAATTGAGAACGACCATGAATGCTTCTAGTAATGTAAGTTCACCCTTCCACAGGAGGAGGATGTTGTCTATGTAACAAGCCCAAAAGGACAAATTCTGGTCTCCTGAGAGCATAGACGACATCCTCCTCCCATTTGGCCATAAAGAGGTTGGCCAAACTGGGGGTATTTACCTATCCTGGATGTCACCGAGTCAATCCCGCTGACAATAGGTGATCTAGGGGTCCTTATGTAGCTTGGGCAGGTAATAAATAGTTGGAATGCGTGGTGCTAGAGGTATAAGATTGCTACTCTCCTTTTTATCTAAAATTCCCAGGGAGGAGCCCTCTTTAACAAGTTGGGATAGTGCTCTTTTATAAATGGAGGTGGGATCGGTATGAATGCGGCTATAAGTATCCGAATCTTCAAGAATTCTATTCATCTCCTGGATATAATTCTCCTTATCTAATACTAGTATGGCTCCCCTTTGTCGGCGGGACGTATAATCAAACTTTTTTGTTCGCAAAGTTGTTTTAAACCTATTTTGAGATTGGGGTCTGTATATATTTTCTTGTTTGGTAAAGAATCTAGATCTTGTAAAACGAGACTGCGGAATACCAAAATAGAAGGGGCCATAGCCCCTGGGGGATTAAATAGTGAAGGGTTAGACAACCCTGTATGAACATAATCATCAGAGGTGCGTGAATTATGAATGGGGGGTTGGGTAAGAAAATATCTCTGAATACTGAGTTTACGAATGAATTTTTGGACGTCAATGAATGTGGAAAATGTATTTAAGGTTCTTGGAGGGACGTATTTCAGTCCTTTATCAAGCACATATTTCTCTTGTGAGGCTATTGGACCTGGATGTCCCCATTTGATGTGTTGTTGCCTCGGTTTGGTGGATACCATTACAGCCATTCCAGCCAAGAGAAGATACCTTTGGAGATCCGGGGCCCCTACTACCATCTGGGAGAGCCATCCATCTGGATTTCTAAGCCTGTCTGATTCGGTGTCATTGGCATTCAAATCCATCTGTCCCGGTAAGAGTGTTTACACCTCGTTCACTTCAAGATTCCTTATTAGACGAATCGCATGTCGGAGGACCTTTCCACTTCCATTGGATGTGTCCCTTACTTCACTGTTGGACTTTATTATATTTTTATGTTTTCTCAGATGTATACCGCACTGGGTTAACACCCATTTATTATTGAACTTCGTTAGTGTACACATATGTGTTTTTATTATATTTAGTTTTAGCGCTACATTTTTTACATTATCTCACTAGAATATTAGTTACATTAGTCTTGTATAGCTGCTTGTTACTTTGTTTTATTGGGTTAGCGCATTATATCACTTGCACTTGGTTATTTTGACTCTTATACTGCTGCAGATACCCTTTCATCCATAGAAATATGGATGTTTTTGAATATAGGACCACAAGGTCCGTAAACAACGATGGAGTGTTTACTGCTTCTGGTCCAGACACTGAAATCAGTGGCATGTACCTTAGATGAAAAAATCTAATGACCTCAGAAATACATCTCCAATGGGACACAGCCTTTTTAGAACAATACATTAAGGAACAAATGGTCCCTAGAGGTCTCCGTTGGGATGTTTTTCCACAACAAGTGGATCCAGATTTGGAATCATGGTTTAGATATTTCAATGAAGTTGGAATTAAGCTCCTTGGGCTTTTAGTTGATAGAAAGAAATTAAGACTATCCACTATAGACAAGGAGATTAAGGATTTGAAAGAAAAACTAATCCTATACAAATCTTCTTCAGAGTACATTTCTCTTTCAACAAGTTTGAAGAATCACTTGGAGATAGAAGAAAAAGATCAAAAAAACAAAAAACAAAAGACGTACAACCGAGATCTTACTGATTATAGAACCAATCTTGTTTTTAATTGGCAGAAAAAGATAGATGTCTCTGTACCATCCAGAGAGGAAACTGATACAATGGAGGTGACCAATCCTGGGGTACAAGGTCCAGATAGGAGATTAACATATGAGCCCAATCAAGTGTCAGGTCCAATAGCCTCACGTAACAACACACAGTCCAAGAGAGGTCCACCCAAATCGCAAGATCAGAGCAATAGGTCCACTCATCCATCAGATTCTCATTTCCCTTATCCCCCGAATCAAAGAGGGAGAGGGTTTAAGAATAGTGGTAGAGGACAAGAAGGCAGACATTTAGTTCATTCATATCACCATGAGGATTCTAGAGGACCTCCATTAGGCTGGCACGGCTGTTTTGACAATTACAGACAAAGTCAGCCATGGAATGACTATGACCCAGAACACCTATCCACACTCCCAACTGTTTCCATCCCTTGCAAGACGGAGAGTCTAGAAATACCGCCTATAACTCTTACAGACATGAAAACAGAGATGAAGATCTATTTACTAGATCTCCATTTAATTACAATCAGAGTCATCCGGGGCCTTCTCATCGTTCAGATTTTCCCAGACCCATGGACCAATATCCAGGAAGTCCAGAATGAAGAGATGTACTAGAGGGAGGAGGAGGGTTCAAAGCAAAAAGAAAAAGAACCTAATAGGTACTGGTATTTTTAATCTCAGCTCAGTTAGTTTGACAGATGAAGAGAAATATGTTCTTGATAAGGGACTGAAACAAGTCCCTCCAAGAACCTTAAATAAATTTTCCACATTCATTGACGTCCAAAAATTAATTAGTAAACTCATTATTCAGAGATATTTTCTTACCCAACCCCCCATTCATAATTCACGCACCCCTGATGATTATGTTCATACAGGGTTGTCTAACCCTTCACTATTTAATTCTCCAGGGGCTATGGCCGCTTCTATTTTGGTATTCCGCAGTCTCGTTTTACAAGATCTAGATTCTTTTCCAAACAAAAAAATATATACGGACCCCAATCTCAAAATAGGTTTAAAACAACTTTGCAAGCAAAAAAGTTTGATTATACGTCCCGCCGACAAAGGGGGAGCCATAGTAGTATTAGATAAGGAGAATTATATCCAGGAGATGAATAGAATTCTTGAAGATTTGGATACTTATAGCTGCATTCATACTGATTCCACCTCCATTTATAAAAGAGCACTATCCCAACTTGTTAAAGAGGGCTCCTCCCTGGGAATTTTAGATAAAAAGGAGAATAGCAATCTTATACCTCTAGCACCACACAGTCCAACTATTTATTACCTGCCCAAGCTACATAAGGACCGAATCAATCCCCCTAGCACACCTATTGTCAGCGGGATTGACTTGGTGACATCCAGGATAGGTAAATACATTGATTACCACCTTCAAAAACTTGTTGGCCGAGTCCCCTCATACATTAAAGATACTGGGGATACCAGACTATTAGAATCTGTCCAGTATCAAGAAGGTATGATTTTGATGACTGCTGACGTTTCGGCCTTGTATACCTGCATCCCCCATGATTTGGGGTTTGCCACTGTTGAATATTACCTTTTTCAGAATGCTGCTCTTCCTCTAATACAGTGCAATTTTATTATGGACCTCCATAGGTTCGCCACAAAACACAATTATTTTTGGTTTCAAGACTATTTTTATCTACAGACCAGGGGTGTGGCCATGGGGGCTAAATTTGCCCCCAGTTTGGCCAACTTCTTTATGGCCAAATGGGAGGAGTATGCTGTCTATGCTTCCGGGAGACCAGAATTGGTCCTTTGGGCTCGTTACATAGACGACATCCTCCTCCTGTGGAAGGGTGACCTTACATCACTAGAAGAATTCAGGGTCGTTCTCAATTCTAATAACCGGGGCATACACCTGACCTATGAGGCCAGCTATACCTCTATACATTTCCTGGATTTAGATATTACTGTTGTGGATCAATGTCTTGAGTTCAAGACCTATTTTAAACCTACCGACCGGAATGGGTACATTCCGGTCGATAGTTGCCATCATGCTCAGTGGTTGAAGTCAGTTCCGCGAAGCCAATTTCTAAACCTACGGCAGAATTGTACCCAAACAGTTGATTACTTTGCCCAGTCCCAGATCCTCAGACAAAGTTTCATTGAGAATGGCTATGCCTCTATCGATTTGGATAATTGCATCCATCGATAGAAAGTCTTTATTGGAGGTAAATCCTAAGATCACCACAGATAATAAATTCAAGTGGTCCTTCTTTACCACCCACTCTACTCAGTCTAGGCAAATCCTCAATATTTTTAAAAAACATTGGGGGTCCTTCTAAATGACAGATTTTTAGGACCGGTTATTCCAGAACAGGCAGGGGTCATTTTCAGAGGAGCTCGATCCATTCAGGGACAGATTGCTCCCAATGTTGTTGACCCCCCCAAAAGCATTTAATTCTTCCAACATTGCAAGGACTTTTTTCCTTGCAGGAAATGCAATGTATGTCTATATAATACCAACGGTAGACGTAAAACTGACACCTTTCAATCATCTGTCACACAACAAATATATTCTATGAAGCACTTTACCACCTGTGCCACTCAGTTTATAGTATACCTCTTGACATGTCCTTGCCAAAAACAATATGTAGGACGTACTAAAAGGACTTTTTCTATTCGAGTTAACGAGCACCTTACCAACATCAAGGCGGGGAAGACCAATCATAGCGTCCCTCGACACTATCTACAACACCATAATCGGGATTCCAAGGGTACTCAGTTTTTGATCATTGATAAGTTTGTTCCAAATTGGAGAGGAGAATCTCGTATCTGTGGAGTCTCGAAACTCAAGACTTATTGGACACATGAGTTGCGATCCTACTCGCCCTATGGGATGAATGTCAAGTGGGACATCAATTCTTTTATTAATGATTTTCATTTTAATCTTAATGATTTTATCCAACTTTATATTCATCCATGATTGATATATTTTTTGGCTGGAAATACATATTATATTTTCCAGTCATTATTATATATATTCATTATTCTTATTTGGGTGACACTGGGTACACTTATCATGTTTGGCTATATGACCCCGTGCCACCTTGTTAACACATGGGGTTCTTTATATTTTTTTTACATTTTTATATATATATTTTTAATATTTTTTATATATATTTCATATATTCCACATTTAAATTATATTTTATACATCAGCATGTATTTTTGTGCCAAGTCCATTTTTTGCTGCAGGTATATTAATTTAGGTTTGATTTTTTGTTAGTTGCTGCTGTGATCTCATTGTGGGGAACGCGCAGAATACTGTGTTATCACAGCTTTTTTGACTGTGGACATGGTGCTGCGCCCTCCTTGTGATGGATGTGCAGCCACAGAGATGGGCCTCTTACAGGTGATACTTGCGCGCCTGCGTCAGGAGGTGTCATTTTTTTTAAATCCTCTGCGCCACCTGATCTGAGCCGGCTACGTTGTTACGTGTACTTGGGGCGGAGGTACAAGGCGTGTTAAATGTGCCGCATCATCCTGCTGGGCCACATCACTGGCACTTCTGAGGTCACACGATCGCAATGCGGTCATGTGCCCTTTGTTTTTGATTTGTGCGTGGCGTCATTACGCCGCCCACAAACAGGCTTCAGACACTCCTGATTGGCGGGGTGAAGATCTTATTCCCCCTATTGATGGCCACAGGAGGTTTATGTTATTTTCGCTGGCTTTTTTGGCGTGGTTTTTACCGCATGCTAGCTGTTTGCATTTCAGTGTGGGTTTTATGAAAAATGGTGCTATTGGCTAGGGTTATTACACAATTTTTTACTGGATGTTCAAACTGAGACTTGGAGTGCAAAGCAACAGCTGACCACTCCTCGTCCAATTACAAGGTTCCAATAAATTTTTGATCTGCACCATTGGAGCATTCCATTTTTTCTTTCCCATACTTTTTGGTTTGATGAGAGATTTGGATGTCCCCATTGGATGTGTCATTGCCTCAGTTCAGTGGATACCCTTACAGCCGTTCCAGCCAAGAGGAGATACCTTTGGAGATCCGGGGCCCCTACTACCATCTGGGAGAGCCATTCATCTGGATTTCTAAGCCTGTTTGATTTGGTGTCATTGGCATTCAAATTCATCTGTTCCGGTGAGAGTGTTTACACCTCCTTCACTTCAAGATTCTTTATTAGCTGAATCGCATGTCGGAAGACCTTTCCACTTTCATTGGATTTGTCACTTCACTGTTGGACTTTATTATATTTTCTCACATGTATACCGCACTGGGTTAACACCCAATTATTATTGAACTTCGTTAGTTTACACATACGTGTCTTTATTATATTTAGTTTTAGCGCTACATTTTTTACATTATCTCACTAGAATATTAGTCACATTCTTGTGTAGCTGCTTGTTACTTTGTTTTATTGGGTTAGCGCAGTTATATCACTTGCACTTGTCTGTTCATTTACCTGCGCAAATTCAAATTTTTTTTTTTTTTTTTTTTACACAAAGATGTCCTGGAGCCTAGAAGATGTTATCCATATGCAGGAATGTTCTAACCAATTACACACTCAAAACAAAGAAACGTATTAAAAAAATGAGTATACTTGAAGTGCTTGGTAGCTGTTAAATAAAACTCTAAACAGAATCAAGCACTTTTCCTGTCATTATATTAGCTGCTGCTAAGCAACTGTGGAATTTAAATAATGCAATACATTTACAAAGTACATAAATAGTTACTGATCTTAAATAAAGAGATGATGAACCTAATTTTAGACATTATTGTACAACCATTACACAATCTTTGACAAAGTTAAAACTGTTTTTGTTAGTGTAATAGAAATGTGATTAAAGACATCACACAATTACGATTGCTGTTTCAGAAAAAGGAAATACAGAGTAAAGAGTTACAATGCGTAGAAAAAATATCTTAACGTTTAATTTTTTTTTTTGTTTACAAAAGTTTTATTTGGAAGTTTGAATTACAAAAATATAAAGGTTATTCTTGTTACAGGATATATGAATAAAACATTAATATACATTGACATGTGGGGAGGAGGTATGATGGTAAATCAGGTACAAATGAAAAGTAATAGTCATACAGTAGTACATTTCACATGTAATATTGCAATAAAGTCTGTCAAGTTACATTCCAGTAAGACCATTTCTTTTTATGAATATTTGTTGAATCATTGAGAGTGTGGTAGATCCATTCCGAGATCTTAATTGATTCCATTCCTGTGGTAACTTGTTGCCATTGTAAATTGTTTGTCTTCCAATTATATGCAATCATCCAATGAATGGAGCTGCACAATGAGTGGAATAATCTCATGCATGGTGTGGGAATATTTGGTATTTTTGCATATAAGAGACAAACTTGGGGGGTGAGTGTAATTTTTTGTTGGGAAGAGGATTCAATAAAGCCAGTGGCTTTGAGCCAAATTTGTTTGATGTGTTTGCATTCCCAGAAAGTGTGTAAAAGGGTACCTGGTTCTGGGCATCCCCTAAAACAATTTGGGGAGACAGAAGGGTAATATGTATGAAGTTTGGAGGGGGTTAGATACCATCTAGCGAATAATTTAAGAGGGGTTTCTCTGAAAGAGATGGCTTTATTACATTTACGGAGATTTTCAGACATGGAGGACCATTCCTCAGTACTGAATGGGGTCGCCATGTCCGATTCCCATTTTAGCATCTGTGTTGATTTGTCTGGTGCTTCAAAGTTATTTAGGTAATGATAGATTCTTGAAATAAGACCTTTGTCATTTGATAAGGAGATACAGATATGTTCAAATGTGGTGTTGATACTGGATGTTGTGAGAGCAAAAAATTTATTATAAAAGGATTTAATAAGATGGTAGTTATGAAGTTCAGATGCTGGTAGACCATGGGTGGATTGTAGGGATAAAAAAGGGGGAAACCCCCATTTTGATTGAAGGGATTTGAAAGTAGTTAAATTCTTGTTGATCCATAGGGAAAAGGAGGATCTATTGTTATATGCTATGGGGAATCTTGATAGTATCTTTGTATTTATTCCATAGTTGGAAAGATTGAGTAACTATAATGTTGTATTTAAGGAGTCTTTTGTAAGATGTGATGTTAGACCATAGTATTCCTTGTAGGTGAAGTGGTAGGATAGATGTGGATTCAAATTTTTTCCAAGGGGTTACCTGGGAAGGAGTGAACCATTGTGTAAGTTGGGTTAGTCTGGCTGCTAAAAAGTATAGCCAGATATTAGGGAGGCCAAAGCCTCCTGATGTTTGAGGTCTGTGCATAAGGGCGTAACTGCATCTAGGTTTTTTTCCAGACCAGACAAACTTGTTTATAATTCTTTGAATATATAATAATTTAGATTTTGGGACATTAATGGGAAGTGCTCGAAAATAATATAGAAGTTTAGGGAGGATTGTCATTTTAACGGCACATATCCTTCCAAGAAGGGATATGTGGAAAGAGGACCAGGACGTTAGGAGAGAGGTGATTTGAGAAAATAAGGGGATGTAGTTAGATTTATATAGTAAGTTATGTGTAGGGGTTATATTAACACCAAGATATCTAAATGACTTGGTATTCCATATGAATGGGAAGTTGTTAGACAATAGATTTTGAGTGTTTTGGCTGTAGTTGATTGGCATGGCTGAGCATTTAGTGGTATTGATTTTAAGACCTGAGAGGGAATGAAAGGAGTTGAGTTCTTTAAGGAGAGAAGGGATTGATGTGTGGGGTTCTGTGAGGAATATAAGAGCGTCATCAGCATATAAGCTAATTTTGAATTCATTACTATCCTTAGTGTAACCCTTTATATCAATATTGTTTCTGATTTTTTGGGCTAATGGTTCAATAGCAAGGGCAAACAATAGAGGTGAAAGGGGGCAGCCTTGTCTAGTTCCTCTGCTAAGTGGGAAAAATTATGACCAGGAATTTTGATTCTAGTGTGGGGGGCATGGTATAATGCATTGAAGCCTTGTAGAAATTTATCTGAGATCCCATACTTAGGTAATAAGTAGTTAAGATAGGACCAGCTGACACTGTCAAAAGCCTTGTGGATATCTAAGCTGAGAAGGCATAATTGTTTGGAGTATAGATTTGCATCTTGTATTATGTTCGTTACTAGTCTGATATTATCCACAATCTGGCGATTCGGGATAAACCCAGTTTGGTCAATGTGAATTAAGTTTGGGATCACTATAGCTAGTCTATCCGATAGAAGTCTACCGAAAATCTTTAAATCATTATTGAGAACCGAAATAGGGCGGTAGTTTTGGGGAAGGGAGTGGTCTTTGAATGGTTTGGGAATAAGTGAGAGGTTGGCTAGAAGCATTTCGTCAGGGAAGTGACCACCGTTAAGAACATGATTGTAGAGATTTTTAAGGTGTGGGATTAAAAGTGGGGCAAATTTTTTATAGTATGAGGAGGAGAAGCCATCTGGGCCTGGTGCCGTAGATGTCTTGAGTGATTTAATTATTTTTAATATTTCAGTATCTGTGCAAGGGGCATTAAGGTGTTCTATTTGTTGTGGGTTAAGATGAGGTAGAGGGATATCATCTAGCCAGGATTTGGAGTCACCATCAAGAGGTGGTTGTGGGCTGGAAAGCAAGTCTTTATAAAAAGTAGAGAATATTTTAAGAACTCCATGAGGGTGAGTAATCATATTACCAGAGTGATCTCTAAGTTTATAAGAGTGTGGGGGTTTGTGATCCTGGTTTAGTTTTTTAGCAAACATAGTTGATGGAGAATTACTATGTAAAAGGAATTTGGCTCTTGAGAATCTAAGGGATTTTTCTGTGTTAGCTGACAAAATAAGATCTAAGGCTTTACGTTTTTCTTGAATCTGTTTAGTGAGATCTTGTGATGGGTTGTGCTGAATTTTATTATATAAGATATTTAGATCTCTTGTTAAACTTTTGATATTAATAAGTCTTTCTTTATTTTTGTTTGCAGTACGGCTAATTAATTGACCACGTAATACCGCTTTATGGGCGACTCAAAGCGTGGTAGAGGGAGTTTCATCGTTTACATTTTCTGTGAAGTAGTTATCAATATGTGTCATGATCGACTGTGTTGTAGTTGGATCTGTTAATATTGAATCATTTAATCTCCAATTGTAAGGGGAAGGTGAAAGACCTATATGGGAGGTTTCAAATGAAGTGATATCATGATCTGACCAAGGGCAAGGATGAATATTTGCTTTGGATGAGTTGGCAAGGAGTATTGGGGTGCAGAATATGTAGTCAAGTCTAGTGTATACATCATGTGGATGTGAGTAATGTGTATATGATCTGATACCGATATTATGAGCCCTCCATGAGTCAATGAGTTGAAGTTTGTTTATAGATCTATTTAGGGATTTGGAGAAAGCTTTGGAGGAAGGGGATACTTTACTCCTATCCAAAGAAGGGTATGATGTATGATTAAAGTTACCACCTAGAATAATGTGGGGGGAGCTATATCTGTTAAGTGTTCCAAAAAAGTTGGAAAAAAAGGGGGATTGTGACTCATTGGGGGCATTTAACGTTTAATTTATACATTAGGAAATAAGCTGGATGAACACTGAAACAATTCTACAATCACTTACTTGTTGTAATCTTATAGCTATGGAAAAAGAATGATCTTTTCTTTGTGCATGCATGAAAATATAACATAATTTGAGTCAGGTTAAAAACTGGTAACCTCTTTAGCTACAGCACAAACCACTTATCCAACACTCTATTCTCCTATTACCATCTATGAGAGTTCTGCTAGTCAAAGGACATCCTAACATTCCTCATTGACATAAAATGACTGGTATCTGATGCCTGAACATCTGACCCCCTGTTTATGTCTTGGAACGCCCTAACAATTCTAGTACAAAATAGAGACAGGAGCAGGCATTGTAACTGTTAATTAGAGTATATCGAGTTTGAAATAAGGCTATTCACAGTAACAAGGAGCAAATGTTATCATTAAAGAAAACTGCTTCACAGGATCTTTAGGGTAGACAAAGGCTTTTACAAAACAGAGAGGGTGTCAAAACATTTCCAGCGACCTTGTTAAAGATGTGCTCCAAACTAAAAAAAAAAAAGTTTTATTTACAAAAGGATTTGCGTTTCTGTACATTTAGTGCTGAGATTTACACAGCTCTGCCACACTGCATAGTCAGGCAAAGGACATCACTTTCTCTGTTACAGTTAAGAAATACCTTGCAATCTTCCTTGATAGCACATTTTCTTGCAGTATACTTTGACTCCCAGTGCTGCTACTCTTTATTTCAGAGTGCTGCCCTACAGGCGATTGAAAGGAGCTGAAACTAATAAATACAGAGCTGATAAAATGTGTGTCTTTTACATACACTGTATTACCAAAAGTAATTGGACTCCTGCCTTTACACACACATGACTTTAATGACATCTCAGTCTTAGTGCGTAGGGTTCAATATTGAGATGGCCCACCCTTTGCAGCTATAACAGCTTCAACTCTTCTCGGAAGGCTGTCCACAAGTGGAGTGTGTCTATGGTAATGTTTGACCATTCTTCCATTTGTGAGGTCAGGCATGATGTGGACAAGAAGGCCTGGCTCGCAGTCTCCACTCTATTTCATCCCAAAGGTGTTCTATCAGGTTGAGGTAACGAGTCTGTGCAGGCCAGTCAAGTTCCTCCACCCCAAACTCACTCATCCATTTCTTCATGGACCTTGCTTTGTGCACTGGTGCGCAGTCATGTTGGAACAGGAAGGGGTCATCCCCAAACTGTTCCCACAAAGGTGAGAGCATAAAAATTGTCCAAAATGTTTTGGTATGCCAAAAGGGGCCAAGTTTAACTCCTGAAAAACAACCCCACATCATAATCCTACCTGCATCAAATGATTCGGCCAGTGCACAAAGCAAGGTCCATAAATACATAGATGAGCGAGTTTGAGGTGGAGGAACTTGGCTGGCCTGCACAGAGTCCTGACCTCAACCCAAACTGAATACCTTTGAGATGAATTATAGCAGAGACTGCGAGCCAGGCCTTCTTGTCCAGTGCTTGACCTTACAAATTGGAAGAATGGTTAAACATTCCCATAGACACGCTCCTAAAACTTGTGGACAGCCTTTCCAGACGGGTTGAAGCTGTTATAGCTGCAAAGGGTGAGCCAAATCAATAATGAACCCTACGGAGGAAAACTAGGATGAAATTAAAGTTCATGTGCCTGTAAAGACAGGTGTTCCAAAAGTTTTGGTAATATAGTGTAAGACTGGAGTTCAACATATGGAACAATCAGGATTTCTTTAGTTCTATACCCATAGTATTCAAGCCTACTGTATATAGTTTGACATTAGCTAAATGCATCCTGCTTTGATAGATATCAGTGGATACCCAGTGATCACCTACACTTACCTCTATAAATAGCAGAGGTTGCAATAAACAAAGTGAAAATCTGCACCGAACACACATAATTAGACACTTATGGCTTCTTGAGACTGCTGGTGCAGGTTAGTATTTGTATCCCGGAATGATAAACAGAGCTTCTCTGTACATCAGGTAACAGGACTGACCTGGAGCCTTAAAATAAATAAATGGCTAGATACTATGGTGAAAAAAAAAGGAAAAAGATGTGGTTCTGAATTTGGTATGCACTACTGTGATTGGAGGGGCCATTAACTCATGAATTTCTAAACATTAGTTATTTTTGAGAACCAATGTAGTGAAGATCCCTGAAAAAAATGAATTTCATTGATATGATGTATAAATTAATATGAATTTTATTCACACATGTTCTCTGGGATGTTGGAGTTTTCTTACGCGTATGTCTACATCTTTAGACTGAGAATCTATGCCCCTTATTATAGTGCTCCCACAATCGCCGGGATGGACGTGTCCCCACTGGTGTTCCTTAAGCAGTCATTTTCTGGGTGCTGGGTAAGAACGGATATTATTAAAATTATTATTATACAGGATTTATATAGCGCCATCAGTTTACGCAGCGCTTTACAACATTAGGGCAGACAGTACAATACAATTCAATACAGGGGGGAATCAGAGAGCCCTGCTCGTTAGAGTTTACAATCTAGGAGGGATATAGCCCTTTATCTGGATCTTCTTGTTCAAACACATGATTTAATCTTCAATACATTTGTTATAATTTTAACTGTCTTTTAATAGATAAGTTGGTTCTCAACCGCGAAACAAGTTGAGAAAATATGGATACATTCCTTGTGATAGACTATGAGTATCAGCCTTTTTTGGCATCACTGATTAACAATCCATGCAAATGAGAGAGATTTTAGTGTTTTTCTTTTGTGTATGTTTTAAATTGATGTAATAAAATAGCATTTTTAGACTATCTACGTTGTGCTGTTCCATATCAATACCCTTAAAGTCCATGAAATAGCCTCATAATATATACATTTTTTGTAAGGTTCCAAATTGGATGAGATGCAGGGCCGTCTTTAAGGCAGGGCAAAAGGGGTAGCTGCCCTGGGCCCCATCCTTGTTGTGGGGCCCAAAGCAGCTGCCTCATACTTGCCAACTCTTACGGTTTAAATTCCCTTGTCCCTTGAAGTTTTAGTCCCGTGCTGTGTTCCAATATCTCAGTGTCAAGTGTTGCTACTAATGCTGCCCAGCTCTGCCCTATTGTTGTGTACAGATTACTCACCTGCAGACCCTGTGTTTACATGTAAATAACCAGCATTGATATGTAAATAGAGGCGGCATTCATATGTATATCATGCCCCCCTGAGGTCATATCCACCATCACCTATACTGAATGCTGCCCACTGGGGAGATAAAGGGTCATGCATGAAAGTCCTGCCTGCTACTGTGGTCATTAAGCCTAACTTTAGCCTGTTCTACAAAGGTAAGCAAATTGGTGGGGGGAGGGAGGGTAGTGTGGAGTGTGCAGAGGTAGGCAGACAAGGAATTACAGTTTGGGTGCATAGGTGAGCAAGGAGAGGATGTATAGATGTAAGGAAGGTGGGTGCAAAGATAAACAGAGGAGGCAGGTAGAGTTAATGGGGTGGAGGGTTATAGAGGAGAGGATGGGGGGGTTGGGGATGCAGAGGTTAGCAGGGATTTTAGGATGCAAAGGTGTACTGACAGCGTGGATAAAGATGTAGGTCGCATGTAGGGCAGCCCAATTATTTCAATGGGGTGCTCTATGCACTCATTACATTGGGGCTTGGTGTACAATCCTTTCATTCACACTAGTGGCCAGTGTGAAGGTTCTCCTTACATTAGTGGTCGGTGTAAATCCCTCCTTACATTGGTGGTTACTGTGAATACTCCTAGTACATTAGTGGTCAGTGTAAATCCCCCTTACATTGGTGGCGATTGTAAATCTTCTCATTACATTGGGGCTTGGTGTACAATCCTTTTTTTCACACTAGTGGCCAGTGTGAAGGTCCCCCTCCTTACATTGGTGGTTACTATGAATGCTTCTATTACATTAGTGGTCAGTGTAAACCCCTATTACATTGGTGACCAATGTTGAAACTTCTCTTTATATTGGTAGTCGGTACAAAAATCAGCATTGCCATTGATCACACCCTCCCCTCCCCCAGCACTGCCACTGATCCCAGGAGTCCTAGGATCCCTAGGAGTTTTCTGTCTATTGATGGGTCCACTCATCACCCCAGTCCATGCTGTGCTGGTAGGTCGGGAGTGAAATTGCATGGAGGGGGACAAGAAAATGTTTACCCAGGGTCCAATCAATATTAAAGACAGCCCTGATTGATGAGACGAGACAGAAATTCATGCTCTGCATTTCTGCACTTAATGCAGACCTTCAGTCATTTTTTCAGCTTTCCATCTATTAAATTTTCTGCCCTTGTTGTTTTACCTTTGGATAGTAAAACATTTTCTCAGCCAGTAAATACATTATACAGTCCACTTCCAGTTTCTTGTCTAGTAAAAATCATAGGGTTATGATATGCACAGCTCTCTCACTCTCTTGAGAGTTTGCCAGGAAGGGAAGGGAGATGAGTCATAAGAGGGCCAATGAGAGCTGCATAGCTGGAGGAGTAAATCCAGGAAGTGAACAGGCAGCCGCTTCAGCTGCCCACAGTTAAAATGGATGCAGCTAGACTTAGTGGAGAGAGATTTCTGCAGCATATTTGGCAAGTACAGAATCACAGTATATATAAAATAATATGCAAAGTGGTTGGAGAGAGGCTTCAGAATGGCAAAGATGTTTTGTATTACAAATGATGTGAGCAGACTGCAGTTCCACTTTAAGCTGAATGTACAATATCACTGGAATTTACATATGAGTAGTAGAGTGTTGTACTGAATTAACCAAGGAATAATGCACAAAATTTGGAGGTACAATGATATTCTTTAGGATCCAGGAGAGGAGGAGTGGAAAGCGCTGCCAGGGAACTCCAGAAGAGGAGGTAAGGGACCTTTCTGCACACAGAGCAGGTAAGTATAACATGATTATTATTATTATTATTATTTCATTTAAAATAGCTTTTATGACAGCTTTAAGGGAAACAGGCTTTTATTATCAGAGGTCAGAAGAATAAGTAAAATCTTAGCAGAATATATAAGGTGTACCATCATTTAGACCAGTGTTTCTCAACTCCAGTCCTCAAAGTGCTCCAACAGGTCATGTTTTCAGGCCTTCCATTACGTTGCACAGGTGATTTAATCAGTTTCACTGCCTTAGTAATTAAAACAGCCGTTTCGTCTGAGGGAAATCCTGAAAACATGACCTGTTGGGGCTCCTTGAGGACTGGAGTTGAGAAACACTGATTTAGACCACCAAAGTTTTCTATGGATTTACATTTCCATTCTTTCTTCATGATTTGAAATTCCTCATCAGTACCACCATTTTTAAATCATTTATGCTGTGATCTCTGCTGCAAAACTTGGCTACTACAGGAACATCTTTTAGTAGTTAATTGTACATCTATAAAGGCTCATTCATTGGTGAAGGGCTTGACCTATGCCCCTAATAGAGTCATGTAGGGCATTTTTCACTCAATATAAGGTATTTCACAATTGAGGATCTACAGCAAAAGTTACCCTGTATTCTATACTCTTGCTGGGATCCTGGTACTGGTACACACTGGATCTGCATGGAGGAAGATGATCCATTTGAAACTGGGCCGTTTCTGGAACTTCTTATATCTAAGTTATCTTAGAGTGGGTGGTTGACAATATGCTAGTAGTAGTGGTTATTTTTCAAAATCTCTCATCTTTGTGCATTGAAGACTGGAGCCTTTTTGTGATGTTCCTTGGAGCATCTAGGCATTGATTGTAGGTGAAAAACAGAGGGACACAATTGTATTTGTGTCTGTAAAAAGATTGGTTCTGGGGATGTTAATTGCTTTCCTGAACTGTGTGTTTGACAGTGGTCTATATCTCTTATGAAATCCCACCTAAAGTGTTTCAATTGGGCATTTCTGTCTGTGCTGTCTGAGCAGATCTGTACCTTATGGTCAGACTATGCATTATATGTGCCTTTATGTATCTGGGATTAAAGTGGTCAGTAGGGATGAGCTTCATGTTCGAATCGAATGCATGTTTGACTCGAACATTGCCTGTTCGGTCGTTCGCCGAATTCCGAATGATATGGGCCGTTCGCGCCAAATTCGAGTGGCGTGTCACGGCCCATAATTTTACTACGGCATCGCAGTGCATTGCTGGCTGATGATTGGCCAAGCATGCACTATGACCCGCATGCTTGGCCAATCACAGCGCCGTCTGTACAGAGAGCCGTAATTGGCCAAAGCCAGGGTGGCTTTGGCCAATTATGGCTCAGGGGGTTTAGTACACGCCCCACACTATATAAGACCGCCTGCACGGCGGCCCTGTGTAGTGTGTTCCGGCGTTGAGAGAGATAGACAGAGAGACAGTGTCATTTGATTTAAGTTAGATAGAGTAGGCAGGCTGCACTTACAGTGTATTGTGTATATATACATCCTAGGTGTTGTTATATATATATATATAAATAAATATACTATAATATAAATATATATATATATATATATATATATATATATAAAATATATATATAAAAAAAAATATATATATATATATACATACATACATACATATACACACATACATTGTATTCAGTTTAGCTAGATCTGTTCCTGTTATTCTCTTCCTACTACTGACAGGCAGGCAGGTGTTTTTATAGTATTTACAGCTACCTGAAGAAAATTGCTGGTGTTCTTCTGATCCTATTAGCTACAGTAATTACAGTTAGTGTAGTGCGTCCTCTGCACAGTGTGCACCTAAAACTACCTGAAGAAAATTAGTGTTCTTCTGATCCTATTAGTACAGTACCGCAGGCAGCTGTAGTATTTACAAGTTAGTTTAGTGCGTCCTCTGAACAGTGTGCACCTAAAGCTACCTAAACAAAATTAGTGGTGTTCTTCTGATTCTATTAGTAAAGTACCGCAGGCAGCTGCAGTATTTACAAGTTGGTGTAGTGCATCCTCTGCACAGTGTGCACCTAAAGCTACCTGAAGAAAATGAGTGTTCTTCTGATCCTATTAGTACAGTACCGTAGGCAGCTGTAGTATTTACAAGTTAGTTTAGTGCGTCCTCTGAACAGTGTGCACCTAAAGCTACCTAAACAAAATTAGTGGTGTTCTTCTGATTCTATTAGTAAAGTACCGCAGGCAGCTGCAGTGTTTACAATTTAGTATAGTGCGTCCCCTGCACAGTGTGCACCTAAAGCTACCTGAAGAAAATTAGTGGTGTTCTTCTATTCCTATATTAATACCACAGGCAGGCAGCTACAGTATTTACAGTTAGTGTACTGCGTCCTCTGCACAGTGTGCACCTAAAACTACCTGAATAAAATTGGTGGTTTTCTTCTGATCCTATTAATACCACAGGCAGGCAGCTACAGTATTTACAGTTAGTTTAGTGTGTCCTCTGCACAGTGTGCACCTAAAGCTACCTGGAGACAATTGCTGTTGTTCTGCTCCTATTAATACCACAGGCAGGCAGCTACAGTATTTACAGTTAGTGTACTGTGTCCTCTGCACAGTGTGCACCTAAAGCTACCTGAAGACAATTGCTGGTGTTCTCATACTTATAATACTACAGGCAGGCAGTTGATTCTGCTAGCTGCAGTATCAGGATATATATATATATATATATATATATATATATATATATATATATATATATATATATATATATATATACATCCCAGCTTTGTGCAGCTACATCTCACTGCAGGCCATTAGTATGTCTGGAAGGCCAACAAGGAGAGGCAGACAGTCACAAGCCAATAAAAGAGGGCAAGCAGGCTCTGTGTCTAGAGGCAACAGTGCTGGTCATGGAGACGGTGCATCCTCATCAGCACGTGGCTGTGGGACACGCTTGTCCTTTTTTTGGGTAACTGGCCATGTTGAGCCGCAACATGCCGAAGACTTGGTCGAGTGGATGACCAAGCCGTCCTCATCCTCCTCATCCTCTCTCACCCAGGCTCAGGGTACTTTGTCTGGCAAAGCAGCTGCCAACGCGGCCTCTTCCCTCGACTCAATGGTATCAGTCACTCCTTCCCTAACCCCACCATGTCCTCCTGAGGAGTCCCCCGAACTGTTTGACCACAGTGTTGGGTATATGCTCCAGGAGGATGCCCAGCGTTTTGAAAGCTCCCATGATGGTACCCAGCTAGAGGAAGGCAGTAACATGAGCCCAGAGAGAGGGGGTGCCCAAGAAGGACAGCAATCTGGCAGTCATGTTCCCCCACCTGCAGCATACTGCCAGCTTTGCTCCAGTGATGAGGAGGGAGGGGATGATGAGGTCACTGACTCCACGTGGGTGCCTGATAGGAGAGAGGAGGAGGAGGCACATCACCAAATAAGGCAGGATGCCCTCCAGGGGCCAGCTTAAGGGCAGCACACTGACTGCATCACACCGCAGAGCTCCACATGTACAGGGCTCTACTGTCTCTGCGCATTATTCCAAAAGTTCTTTGGTGTGGGCCTTTTTTGAGACGAGTGCATCAGATCCCACTGCTGCTATTTGCAACATATGTCTCAAGCGTATCTCTTGTGGCCAAAACATCTCCCGCTTGGGCACCACATGCTTGACCAGACATATGTTGACCTGCCATGCAGTTCTTTGGCAAGCGTACTTAAAAGACCCACACCAAAGAACAAAGAGGACCTCTCCTTGCTCCTAATCAGCTGGGATCTCCAACCCCACTATACCTTCAGTCTTCTCTAAGACCAGCACTGAGAGGAATGAAGGTGTAGAATTAGGTGCATCACAGCCAAGTACTTGGGGGCAATCTGCTATCGGTACACCGACGTCAGATTGTACCAGGCAAATTTCCCTGCCCCAGCTGCTGCACCACCGAAAGAAGTTCGCTCCCAGCCATCCACATGCCCAGGGGTTGAATGCTAGCTTGGCTAAATTGCTAGCACTTCAACTGCTGCCTTTTCAGTTGGTAGACTCTGCCCCCTTTGTGGAATGTGCCGTTCCTCAGTGCCAGGTTCCCAAACGCCACTTTTTCTCACGGAAGGCGATTCCGGCTCTCTACCGGCATGTGGAAGGCAATGTCTTGGCCTCTCTGGACAGGGCGGTCAGTGGTATGGTGCATATTATTGCTGACTCATGGTCCAGCAGGCATGGACGGGGACGTTACCTATCCTGGGAAGGATGCAGGACAGGGTGCAGTAGTGTTGGAGGTTGTTCTGCCACCACGCCTCCAAAATACTACTAGTGGTGATTATGCCACACCTCTCGCCTCCACCCCCTCCTCTTATTCCTCCATGGCCTCTTCCTGTGCTGATTTGACTTCGGAACCAGTGGTGCTCTGTAGGCGTTCAAGGAGCTACGCAAGCACACAGGCCAAAAGATGCCATGCGGTGCTTGAGCTGGTGTGCTTGGAGGACAGGAGCCACACTGGGGCAGAGATTCTGTCAGCTCTGCAGGGGCAGGTTCAGAGGTGGTTGACGCCACGCCAGCTTAAGGCAGGTATGGTGGTTTGCGACAATGGCACCAACCTCCTCTCCGCCCTCCGACAGGGACAACTGACCCATGTGCCGTTTGGCTCATGTCCTTAACTTGGTGGTGCAGCGGTTCCTGGGCAGGTGCTTACAGGATTTCCTGAGGCAGGAAATTTGTCCACCAGGTGGAACTCAACGTATTCATGGTATCAAGGAGAGGGATCAATACTGGTTGGCAACCCTCCTTAATCCACGTTACAAGGGTAAGGTTGCGGACCTTATCTTGCCGTCGCAGAGGGAGCAGAGGATAAAACATCTTCGGGAGGCCTTGCAGAAAGGTCTGTGCCATGCGTTCCCAGAGACTGGGAGGTTACAAACTCCTGTTCCTGGACAACGTGTTCCCGAGGCTTCGGTCAGTCAAAGAAGAAGCAGTGGAGAAGGTGGCCGTCTGACCCATGTGTTCAGACAATTTTTTAGTCCGCAGCCCCAAGGTATGATCGGTTCCAGCAACCGTCGCCAGCGTCTGTTTCACATGGTGCAGGAATACCTAGGGGCAAAATCTGACTTGGACACCTTTCCCACCGAAAATCCTCTGGGTTACTGGATCTTGAGGATGGATCACTGGTCAGAGCTTGCACAGTATGCAATTGAGCTACTGGCCTGTCCTTCATCCAGCGTTCTTTCGGAATGCACATTCAGTGCTGCTGGAGGTTTTGTAACCAATCACAGGGTGCGCCTGTCCACCGACTCGGTCGATCGACTGACCTTCATAAAATGAATCAGTCTTGGATCACCACCAGCTACCAAGAACTGATGCTGATGTAACCGAATAATATTTTTTGAAATGTCAGATCCCTTCAAGACTGCCTATGCTGATGCTGAGTGACTATCCTGTTATGCTGAGTGACTATCCTCTTCCTCCTCAATGATCATGCTGATAGCTTGTAAGAATATTTTTGGTTCTGGGCACTGCCACCAGTGGCTAAGGCCCAATTTTTCAGCCCCTGTTTAACAGGGGCGTGTAATTACAATTTTTGATGCAATATTTTGCAAGAAGGGTTCGTTGCTGCACTCAACTAGAGTATCTGTGAGGGGTTGCAGTGTTGTGGCACCAGCACCAGTGCCTAAGGCCCAATTTTTCAGCCCCTGTTTAACAGGGGCATGTAATTACAATTTTTGATGCAATATTTTGCAGGAGGGCTCATTCCTGCGCTCCAACTAGAGTATCTGTGAGGGGTTGCAGTGTTGTGGCACCAGTGCCTAAGGCCCAATTTTTCTGCCCCAGTTCAACAGGGACATGTAATTACAATTCTTGATCTAATATTTCACAGCAGGGCCCATTTCTGCGCCCACCAAGAGTAACTGTGAGGGCTTACAGTGTTGTGGCAACACCAACACCTAAGGCCCCAATTTCTGCAGCTAATATAGGGCAGGCCCCTACTTTCAAACATCCAACTTACAAAGGACTCCTACTTGCAAACGGAAGGAGACAACAGGAAGTGAGATGAAATCTACCCCTAGGAAGGGAAATTCTCTCCTGTAAGAGTTAATATGGGAAAAACATGTCTCCTTTCCACTGATGCTTTATCACCAATCCTTGTTTCACTAAAAACCCCAAATTGTCAAAAAACATTTGTCATTGGGACAGAAAGTGAGGTAAAATCTTCTGAAGAGGTGCACAGACAGCAAAACAAATGTCACAGGGGTAATAACCCTTCCCTATGTTTTTCAGAAAGCTTAAAAATAGATTTCTTGGCTGGAGCTACACTTTAAAAATGTACCATTTCAAAATTACAAACAGATTCTACTTAACAACAAACCTGTCTTGTTTGCACCGCCTGTATACTGCTGTTCAGAGGGCCTGGGGGCCCACACCTTTCCTTTTCTTAATTTGGGTACGGGGTTCCCCTTAATAGCCATACAAGACCCAAAGGGCCTGGTAATGGACTGGGGGGGTACCCATGCCGTTTGTCTCACTGATTTTCATCCATATTACCGGGACCGGACATTACATTAAAGCCGTAAGCAGTTTTAAATGACCTTTATTACTTTAAAAATTTTATTTTGTGTAGGGACTGTTCTAAGCACGGGAAACACGTGCCACTTTACAGGCATACTATAGACAACCCCCAGGTACGATATTTAAAAGAATATTTCACTTTTTTTTTCACTTTAAGCATCACTAAAATCACTGCTTCTAAAAAAACTTTTTTTTAATTGATACATGTCCCCTGGGGCAGGACCCAGGTCCCCAAACCCTTTTTAGGACAATACCATGCAAATTATCCTTTAAAATTAGCACTTTTGATTTCAAACATTCGAGTTCCATAGACTTCAATGGGGTTCTAACGTTCGTGCAAATTTTAGGTCCCTTCGCAGGTTCTGGCGCGAACTGAACTGGGGGGTGTTCGGCTCATCCCTAGTGGTCATGCTTGAGGTATGTTTGGCGGTCTGCAGATTTTCTGTAAATGGATGTTCACAATTTTTTCCCTTTAATACATATTGTAGCATCCAGAAAATGTATTTCTCTTTGTCAGTAGTTTAAGCTTTTTTGGGGGGTGGAAATTGTTAAAGGTCCATTAAAATTGAGACAAATTCTCCTCACTTGCAGCCCAGATAATTTTATCAGTAAAGCAGAAGAAAATCCCAGGTTTTATTAGGCTTGCGGATAGATACTCCTCTATTTTAGTCATAAAGAGATTTGCTTATTGGGAGCAAATCATATTGCCATTGCTACTTTCATCTTAAGGACATATATGGTACAGCAGATGAATGGAAATGATATATCATACCATATCCTGTGTAGCCACACCCTACACATTTCATCACTTGACTTCATCCCCACTGTGCCAGGGGAATTAATAACTTGAGAGCGAGGGGGCAAAGGCCTCTGAAAGAGAATGGCCAAGGCTGAGATTTGTCTTTTAGTAGTACTCAAGGCTAAATGTTGGTGCAAACCCATACAGTACTTTTTAGGATAAAAAGCTCCTTACCTCACACCAAAGTAGGCCTTCCAATTATGAGGGTAGACTTGAGAAGAAGTCAACTTCCTAACCTTGAAGGGGCTATGACAAAGAAGCAAAGGAGGAGTGTTCCTTTGAAACACGTTAATGCCCCCCGTACCGCCCGGCCTCTTCTCCTCCCATCAGTGTTTAGAGGCTCCCTTGAAGCAGCGATATCAGTGCTGGACACTGGGCATCGGCAGTTTTTGACAGCTGTCAGATCCACATTCCCTTCTATGCTGGCCAGGGAGCAGGAGAAGCAAATGCTTTGTTTTAGCCTGATGGTACCTCGATCCTGGTGGATTAATTGTCTGTGCCGATTGGCAAGAACTTTACATGTGAGTGTACTATTTCTTTTATCCAATAAATTTATACTACATCGTTAATGAGAATCTCACACTGCTGTTCCTTGTATTCTATCCTTTAAAAGCATCCAAAAGGCCTCAAACTCTCTTCAACAGCCAAGCCATTAAGGTCAGCAACCGAGAAGCAGAAACAAAAATTTACCCTTCGAACAGGAGGTCTGAAAAGGTCTACAGAGTGTCTTCCAGAGCTTGAGTATAAATGTGAGTACCACATCCTCCTGGGTAAATTCACGGCAATGAGGATCACCAGAATGCCCTTATTCTTGAACCTGCTGAGTAGGCAAGGGAGAATCTGGAGGGGTGGAGAGGTGTAGACCTGGGTAAACCAATTATATGGCAGCACCAGAGCATCCACTGCAAGAACCCAACAGTCTGTGGAACTGGTGACAAACCTGTCCAGTTAGTCATTGAATCTGGATGTCAGGAGGTTCACACCTAATGTTCTCCACCTTTAAGAAGGGCTTTCAAAGACTTCCAGATGGAGAGCCTATTCCCCCAGATCTACATGCTGACAAGTGAAAAATCCACCTGCCAATTTTTTACACCTGGGATGTGGACTGCAAACAGGGCCAGAACATGTACTTATGCCCAAGAGAGGATCAAGGCTGCATCCCTAGAACAGCACAATTTCTGTTGCCTCCTTGATAACTGATGTAGAGGCTTGAGCCTTTTCTTCTGGAGAGGGCCCAAACAGGCATTCACACCTTTAAAGGGTAGCAAAGCCTTCCTTACAAGGGAATTCTGCTTTCCATCATTCAAACACAGCATTATACACCATGGGGTCTTGTAAAGAAATGGCTGAACCTACCACAGGAATGGCCCATAACCTAAGGGATCTTTCTTCAATAGGATATTGGTGAACAAATTGTTTGGGAGGAGCGTGATCTTCTCCAGGTGAGGCCAGTTGCCACACAGGACCAACTAAACCAGGGAGGTCTTAGCTGATGTAGGGAATTTTAGAGATTCCTGATACCTTTGGGCAAGCAGACCCCCGCTGCTTCAACGCTAAATAAGAGCATAAAACTTTAGTAAGCAAAGCAATAGTCTTTCAACAGATGGGAAATTTCTATAGCAGATTTATCCTCCTAACGTGGCACGCCAGAAGGCAAGCAATCTTCCTCAGTTGACACCTTCTCCTACTGCACTGTAACTGCCTCTAGGTCACAGTCTGACCTAGAAGGGCAGATTGAAGAGACTTCTGCTGTTTAGGGCCTCAACAAAGCCCAACATTCTGTCCATGAACTGTCATGGAAGTGAGCCAGATTAGGGGCTTGACATCAGGGGAGAGGGTACTAAGGCCCTGCACAGGTCTACTACAACCACCAAGGGAGTTAAAATGCTGAGGCTGAGCTCTTGATCTTGTCTAACCCATTACCTCTGTGCTTATGGTTCTTCATACCCATGAATAAAATGTCCCCAGATGGGTACTCTTGACCTACGTAGCAGTATCAAAGAATGGGGAATGTCTTGGTGCAAGCACTTGTAGGCTGCTTTAACCCAGGATCTGTGACTGTCAAATGCTACAATGCGCTCTCAGACAGGAGAAACAGGAGATGTTGCTCAGTTGACATCCTGGTTCCAAAAAGGAAGAGGTAGGGCACACAAACACCATAATCTCCTGGGGTTGGGCAGTGCATGTTCGGAACGTGCTTCAGGCTCTGTGGGTGCAACAACGCCTATTTATGCAGGTGCAGTAGCATCCATTTGAGCAGGCAGGAACTGTGCCTTCAGAGGGAGACCACGGTGAAATATGGCCACAGCAGGAGCCTTCCGATAACACAACTAAATGGTGCCAAAGCATCATTAACCCTGTCCATCCTGAAACCCCACTCCTAGTCACCAGAAGGGTGAAAAGCGGTTTGTACCTCAATTTCAAAAGGGGAAATAACTTGGCACTTTGGGGTGAATGCTTAACCCCTTCCCAGAGCACTGTAGTTCTGGGAGGACATCATATGATGTCCTCCCAGGATTGCAGGCCAAGCTACAGATGACAGTTCACTGTACCGGCCCACTGTTGGTACAATGTGATCGATGTGGCCAATCACAGCAGATCACATGACAGTTGTACACAATGAAAGGCTTTGATTCATGCCTTTCATTGTGTACTATTGTGATGAACTCTGTGATTGGTCACAGTCATCACATGGTACAGCCAGGGCCAATCACAGCTCATCTGTACTATGTGATTAGCTGTGGCCAATCACAATAAGTAAACACTAAAGGAGTAGTTTTCATTCGGAAAAAATGGTTGCTTATAACTGTAAAATGAACAGTTATAACCAATCATAGTGTGTGTAAAAAAACTGTATTGCTCTGGTCACTGTATGTAAAAAAAAAAAAGGAAAAAAAAGTATCAAATTGTGAAAAACACTTTTTTTTATCATTTCTTAATTTTCCCTAAAAATTGTGACAAAAAAGTGAGAGATTTCATCATGTCAGAAAAAAAAATCAAAAACAGAATCACTGATTTGGAAACATACTGAATGGCTGAAGTTGATAAATCAATATAGAAATAAATCCCCTAAAACCAGGATTATGATGTGCTTCAAGACACAGTAGTTTAATCAAAATAAAATGTTTTCAATCAAAAGAATAAAAAAAAAAAAAAAGAGAACATGCAGATTTGTTCCATCCATCTCATAATTTACTTCCAATACATTGCAAGTTGTTTCTACAAATAATGAAACTAAATGTTTAAACTGTTCTAAGTTGATCCTATAAATTGCTTTAATGCAAAGACCCTGTCTTTAAATTTTACAACCCTGTTAAAACATAATGACGGTTTTAAGCTGATCAAAAAAAAAAAAAAAAATCATCTGTAGAAAATCTGGATTTTGTCATTTTTAGCACTGGCATTATGTTGATGATGTTGTCATTAGTGCAAACATTTAAAAAAAATCAGCCACATGAATTAATGCATCTTTCTATTTTAAACACTTTTTTATATTTATTTCCAAACTAAATAAAATAATGTCTACAAAAAATAGCTATATCTTGATAATCATATTTCAAAAAATATATCTGTAAAATACTGGCTCTAAATATCACACAGTGATTTAAAAAAAGGAAATTAATGCACTACAAAACATTAAATATGAAATATGGGACCATGGCCAAGAAGCGAGTTACAAAGTTTGTAAACAAAAAAAATATATAGCAGTTCTCAAAACAAGCAGGAACTGATTGAGGGACATGGAAAGTATGCTCTATTGAAAAGATAAAAAGAGGAAAAAAGTGAAAGTATAAATAGTCTGAAACAAACAAACTAAAAAATGTAAATGTTGACGATGCAGCTGGCAGGTTGCCTTGTGTATTTTGTCATGTTTGGAACAGATTATTGTACTGTCTGCAGGCAGTAAAAAAAACAGAAGCCTTTGGAGCAAATCACAGCAGATGGCAATACAACAAGCTGAACTATACTCCACAGGAAGTAGAAGACTGAACAAAAGATTTGAGAGCACAATAAAAACTCCATTTGTGGCATTAGTCAATCCACATATACACTGCTCTAGTCATAAAAATACAAATGTATCAAAAATGATGTACGCTGGACATTTCTTTATTTACCTTTCTTAATACAGAATCTGAAATAATACTTTACTAACAGCAACATAAAAATGAATAAACAGAAATCTGTTTAAAGGGGTTTTCTGTTTTTTACCAAATTTGCCTACACCATTAAAAGATGCATAGACATATATTGTAAAATTGTTAAAAAATTTAAACTTTGGAATTTTTTTTTTAAATGTTGTGACTTCACTTGAATGTATTTTAATAAAAAGGGTGTAAACTACTTTTTCGTGTGTACATAAATTATTTTTATGGATATGCTGGACCTGATGTACATAAGGGAAAAGAATAAGAGCAAGCATAAATTGCTATGGTGTTCTTGCATTGCGGAATCATGTCAATGTACATATCACCAATATCAACAACAACTCATCAAAAACCAATAAACAACCACAATTAAAGAAGTAAAATTTAGAAAAAAAAAAAATGCAAATACTTTATACCTACGCTATCTGAGTACCGATGTTCAAATGGCACTTTTGTCTATTCCACTTCTGTCCTGATGAACTCATAGCAAGTTACTATTTCACATAACCTCTTGCCGACCGCCCACCGTTGTTTGACAGTGGCAGAATGGCTCACCTGCGCGAAACGCCGTAGCTGTACGGCAGGCAATTTAAGGGCTATAGGGGGCGCAACAACAACTACAAGAAAAAAAAAATCAGAAATACTTTATACACACCCTATGCAACTACAGATGTTCAAACTATGTCCTTTTGTCTGCTGTATGTCTATTGTGATGCACTCACAATCACTGAACTCAGAATTTTGCATTTAAAGATTCCAGTACTAAAAATACAACAGTAAATAGTATTAAAAGAGAAGTGTGGGTTTAGTTTTTTTTTTTTTTTGATAAATCTTAATCCTTATGAGCTACTAGTACCTAAAACTCTTTCCTGCCCTCGAGGAAGTGCACAATTTCTTTTAAAATAGGGTTAACTACCTGTGGGAGGAGCTACAGACTTTCCTAGAGTGTCATGCTAACAATGGGGTCTGGATCCACGTCCCCTTCCTTCTCCCCTCTTTGATTGATTGTCGGCTGGAGGCTCTCTGCTAACTCCTGAGACTTCACACAGCACAGCTTCTCTCCCCCCTCCCCTTCCATCCAGACACACTTACCTGAGCACACAGACATGCCTTCTGTAATAGCAGGAGCAGGTTAGTGAATCTCTTCTGAAGATGGAGGACTCCTGTTTCCCTCTCCCCTGCAGCATTCCAATGTTTTGAACACAATAAATGCTCCACACAAATTCACAAACAGAACGGCATAGCAAAGAGGTTGCTAAAGTCTTCCTGTCTGAATAAACACAGTGGGATGTGTAGGTTTCACCCAGGGATCATTGAAGATGATAATGTGAGGCCACATGTCAAAGAGAAGGAGAGATTGAAACAGGAGGTTTGATTGCTGGAGCTGTATCCACCTCTTCTAAACTTTCAAACTAAAAGAGGACCATTACTGGCCATTTCCTGAAGCTTCATTGGTCTTTACTGCACACACTAAAGCACAGAGGAAAGAAAGAAAAGCCATAAAAGCATAAGGGTAAAATGCACTATTTAATTTGCCTATTCCATACTATACTCATAGTTTAGGTCCTGGTAACAAGCTTTGTGAGCTGACAAACAGCTCTTATGTCTAGGTAAAACTTGGACTATATTGTGATTACAGAGACATGGTTCAGGATTTTAGAGAAATAACTTTGTCAGGGTACACACTATACAGGAAGCACAGAGTAGGAAGGGGGGGGGGGGTAGATTTGCCTTTACAGTATAAATAATACAGTAAACAAATTAACAAATTTAAACCCTCTAAAACTGTCTATAAAACAGACAATTCTTATTTTGGAAATGGTGTAGAATATAGGATTATAATAACATACTGATTGATAAAATAACTCATACTTCAATGAAGGGAGAGGTATGAGTGACTTCAACACATTGGACACTAATGAGGGATTTCAAACTGCACTTCCAAACAGAAATACACTATACTACCAAGAGTATTGGGACACCTTCCATTACATGCACATGAACATTAATGGCATCCCAGTCTAATGCCCTGTACACACGGTCGGACATTGATCGGACATTCCGAAACAAAATCCATGGATTTTTTCCGACAAATGTTGGCTCAAACTTGTCTTGCATACACACGGTCGCACAAAGTTGTCAGAAAATCCGTTCGTTCTGAACATGGTGACGTAAAACACGTACGTCGGGACTATAAACGGGGCAGTAGCCAATAGCTTTAGTCTCTTAGTTTATTCTGAGCATGTGTGGCACTTTGTGCGTTGGATTTGTGTACACACGATCGGAATTTCCGACAACGGATTTTGTTGTCGGAAAATTTTATCGCAAGCTCTCAAACTTTGTGTGTCGGAAATTCCTAAGGAAAATGTATGATGGAGCCTACACACGGTCGGAATTTCCGATAACAAGGTCCTATCACACATTTTCCGTCGGAAAATCCTATCATGTGTACAGGGCATTAATCCGTAGGGTTTAATATTGAGTTGGCCCACCCTTTGCAGCTATAACAGCTTCAACTCTTTTGGGAAGGCTGTCCACAAGGTTTAGGAGTGTGTCTATGGGAATGTTTGACAATTCTTCCAGAAGCGCATTTGTGAGGTCAGGCACTGATGTGAAAGAGAAGGCCTGGCTTGCAGTCCCCACTCTAATAGGTCCCAAAGGTGTTCAATTGGGTTGAGGTGCAGGCCAGTCAAGTTCCTCCACCCCAAACTTGCTCATCCACGTCTTTATGGACCTTGCTTTGTGCACTGGTCCAAATCATTTGGTGGAGGGGGGATTATGGTGTGGAGTTGTTTTGGGCTTGGCCCCTTTATTCCAGTGAAGGGAACTCTTGAGGCATCAGCATACCAAAACATTTTGGACAATTCCATGCTCCCAACTTTGTAGGAACAGTTTGAGGATGGCCCCATCCTGTTCCAACATGACTGTGCACTAGTGCACAAAGAAAGTTCAATAAAGACGTGGATGAGCGAGTTTGGGTGGAAGAAATTGACTGGCCTGCACAGAGTCCTGACCTCAACCTGATAGAAAACATTTGGGATGAATTAGAGCGGAGACTGCGAGCCAGGCCTTCTCATCCACATCAGTGCCTGACCTCACAAATGCGCTTCTGCAAGAACGGTCAAACATTCCCATAGACACACTCCTACACCTTGTGGACAACACTCCCAGAAGCGGCTATAGCTGCAAAGGGTGGGCCAACTCAATAATGAACCCTACGGACTAAGACTGGGATGCCACCGAGGGTTCATGTGCATGTAAAGTCAGGTGTCCCAACACTGTTGGTAATATAGTGTATGTTGGAGGCATTGAAAGGGATTTCTCTAAAACAGGTAGTAAAAAGTTCAATCAGGGAAGATCATATTGTAAATCTGGTAATGAAAAATGGAGATCAAATGTCTAAGGTTGAGACGGGAGGCAATTCGGGCTCTAGTGATCACCAATGTCTTATGTTATAAGAACAAAAGCAGTTAATTTATATACAAAAAAATTGTAAGATTTCAAAAAGGCAAATTTGGCTGGAATGGAGGATTTCTAAAAAATATTAAATAAAAGGCCTTGTTCTCGTGGACAATACATAAGCGTAATCCTGTGTGAGGGCTGTGTTTGCACAGGTGATCTGTTCAGGCAGTCCCATTGATGTCTACTGCAACATCGCTGCTCCCAGTTTGACATCAGTGCGCGTGCGTGTCCCCAAACTTAGACAGTGTGCGCTTGGGAACAAACACCAGCATGTACGTCAAACTGGGAGCAGCGGCTGTAACCTTTCAGTCTCTGAGTCCCAATGGACATCAATGGGACTGCCTACACAGGGCTACACAAACACTTGTTCATTTCCATGTTGGGAAAACACTGCCCTTGCAGTGTAGGTGTGAGTGTGTAGGTACTCCCATGAAAACTAGGCCAAGACAGCAGGAGTCAATATTCAGTAGGTACTATTATAGCATAACTAAAAGGCATTTGTTTTTTTTTTTTTGTTTTTTTGGATAGAGAAAGCAAGGGTTTGAATCCCTGTCAATTTTATTTTGCCATCTGTGCCCTGTGTCAGTTGAAGAGGAGAGGACAGAGTGCTTCAACAACAGCTGGTTAGGCCTGGAGCAGTGATGTCACCCATAGGCTTCAATGGCCCATCAGTTAGTGTTTTCTTCGCTCCCCTGCTGCGGCTCTGGCTGACACAGGGGAGCCAGAACGGAGCAGGCTGAAAATAGGTATATGCATCTTTCGCATACAGGTTAGTTAGCATAGGTGTTGGGGGGGCTTTATGATTAACTAGGATGAAGTTAGAATTCCACTTTAATGAGACTAACAAAATTAAATTGGAGCATCATATAAGTTCTAGTGGTGAAGGTTCATATTCAAAGTTTCTAGAGGCAGGGGTA
Source organism: Aquarana catesbeiana (assembly GCF_042186555.1). Classification (NCBI taxonomy): domain Eukaryota; kingdom Metazoa; phylum Chordata; class Amphibia; order Anura; family Ranidae; genus Aquarana; species Aquarana catesbeiana. The sequence continues at coordinate 296,394,503 of NC_133326.1, forward strand.
GCAAATGCACTGGCATGCAATAACAAAGCTTTAGCTTATTTCAGAAACTGTTTTGTTTAGATGCTGGAGTTTTTGCTGTTCCTTATTGTATTCTCCTCTTGCTTTCCCTGCAGAATGAGCTTGCCCCTGGGCTCTGATCCTGATGTCCTCTTTTGAGGTGACTGCTTTCCCTTGTAGAGTCCCATGGAGCCACCTATGTTTGTGCACTCCCAGCTGGCACTATGGACATGTCTGCTTGCGTCCATAGGAAGAGATAGTTCAAACAGAAAGCCACTCCCCTTCCCCTTTTTCACTTTCTATGAGTGATTAAAAGTAGCTGGATCCTGGGCACTCAAAGAGAGTGCTCCATTACCTGGTAGTTCAGGGAAGTGGCAATGAAGACCTGGAGCCAGAGGCAGTGAACAGGGGGTATGTTGTTTCCTGGCACACACATAGAGCATAGTTGCTTGCAAAGCATTTACATAAAAAAAGCATTTAATACTGTTTTTTAATAAAGCAATGGGTCCTAAAAGTATTCAGCAGACTTCCAGCAGAGGTAGGGAGTCAGTTAGTGAATTTAACACATGCTTGGGACAAACAGAAACTTAAACAAAAATGTTATATAATAATGAAAATGTGTGTGTATATATATATATATATATATATATATATATATATATATATATATATATATATATATATATATATATATATATATCTCACACACACATATACAGTAAATACACACACACACACATATATATATATACACGCACACACACACACACACACTGCTCAGCATAAATGAGTACACCCCAACAGATTTGTCAGAAAACCTTTACTTTTCTTTCAGAATCAACATTTTCTATGGTACTCTATACTACAAAATATTCCCACAAATGTGGGTCATTGATTGCAACCAAGATTTGTTAACTTGCACACACGAAAAGAATATTTTCCATAACAAATTTATTTAAGACCATGTTGCAAAAATGAGTACACCCCAATGAAAATCTTAGGAATAAAGCTAAATTTTAGACAACAAAATCCTAATTTTAGATAACAAAATCCTAATTAACAAGAATTCAACCACAGGAAAGTCTAATTATTCATTAAACAGGTGTCCAGCAGACAGCTGATTATTAAAGAGCGTTACTTAAAGAAAATTCCTTCCCATTTCATGCTGTCAGCAATGGCACCACATGGAAGAGAAATGTCACAAGGCCTGAGAAAGAAAATAATTTCTTTACACAAGAAAGGCAAAGGCTACAAGAAGATCAGCAAAGCTTTACTTATCAGTCAGAATATTGTGTCAAAAGTGATACAAAAATTCAAAATGGAACTGCAACCATCTCACAGAGATGTCCAGGCAGTCCATGGAACATAACACCTCGACAAGAGCATCTTCTGATGAGAAGGGTTGAAGAAAATCGCCATGCAAGTTCACTGCAGTTAGCTAAAGTAGTAGAAAGCCAAATTGGTGATTGTTTCCCGTGACAAAATACGGCGCGCACACTGCAGAGGAATGGCATGCATGGGTGTCTTCCATGAAGAAAGCCTCTCCTAAAGCCCATGCACAAAAAAGCCTGCCTAGAATTTGCCAGGGCCCATGCTTTAAAAAAAAAAAAAAAAAAAAAAAGAGTGGAGTGATAAGACCAAGATAAATATTTTTGGAACTGATGGCTTCAAAACTGTATGGTGTCGCAAAGGTGAGGATGCTACCATTACTCCGTGCCCTTGGTCGCCGTGCACTTTTCCAACATGAAAATGAGCCAAAATGCACATCTAAGGCCACTGTTGCATTTCTGAAGAACAGGGTGAAAGTGATTCAGTGGCCAAGTATGTCTCCTGATCTGAAACCAATTGAACACCTATGGGGAGTTCTGAAGAGACAAGTTGAGCATCACTCTCCATCCAGCATCCAGGCTCTAAAAGAGGTCATTCTTGAAGCATGGAAAAAGATAGATGTTGCAATATGTCGCCAACTTGTTCATTCCATGCCTAGAAGAGTTGGCGCTGTCCTTACAAATCATGGAGGTCATACAAAATACTAGATGTAGTAGTTTTTGTTGTGGGGTGTATTCATTTTTGCATCAACTAATTTGAGTAAAACTGATTTTGTAATCTATATCTTATAAACTAAGATATATTATTAACCGTACTTGCATATGATGAGCTACACAAATGTTCTATAAAACTTGTAAAAATTTTGGAAGTTATTCTTGTGTTCATTGAGATATTAATTAAAATCTTTCTTCTCAAAAGGAGTGTACTCATTTATGCTTAGCACCATATATATATATATAAAAGATTTGATGGACTGGACTGGTCTCCTTGTGCCATAACTTGTCTAATGTTTCTATGTTTTCATAGTGAATGTGATCACTGAACCTGTCTACTATATTGCCCACTGATGTACATTTGGGTTGATTTGCTACGGAAGTTGAGAATATTCAAACAATGCATTTTGTGAATATTGACTTTAGTTATCCAATCATGTTCAGATGTAAGAAGTAAACAGAAACTTTCTTTGTACATGACTAGATAATTATAATAGTGAATATTCACACAATTTATTTTGTCAACATTCTCAATTTAGTAAATTAGTCCCAGTGTGTACAGTGCAGTTGCAGATTGCAGTTTGTTGAATGTCCAAGAAATTCTGCTTTAATGCCTTCTGCTCTGCACTAAGGAATGTGTATACCTACGATTTAACTGAAAATAAAATATGAAAAAATACATAATAAGCACCACAACTATGACATGCACATGCATCAATATAAGCAGCAGGTAAAAAAGACCCATATGTTTTGCAGGCAGAGGAAATAACAAACCAAATACATTGGTGATCACTAGAGCCCAAATTGTCTCTCATCTCAACCTTAGACATTTGATCTCCATTTTTAGTACCAGATTTACAATATGAAATTCTCTAAATGGACTTTTTACTACCTGTTTTAGGGAAATCCCTTTCAATGCCTCCAACATACATTATATTACCAAAAGTGTTGGGACACCTGCCTTTACACGCACATTAACTTTAATGGCATCCCAGTCATAGTCCATAGGGTTCAACATTGAGTTGGCCCACCCTTTGCAACTAGAACAGCTTAAAAGCTTCTGGGAAGGCCGTCCACAAGGTTTAGGAGTGTGTCTATGGGAAGTGCATTTATGAGGTCAGGTCAGGTGAGGTTGAACGAGAAGGCCTGGCTTGCAGTCTCTGGTCTAATTCATCCCAAAGGTGTTCTATTGGGTTGAGGTCAGGACCTCAACCCGATAGAACACCTTTGGGATGAATTTGAGTGGAGACTGGGAGCTAGGCCTTCTCATCCACATCACTGCCTGACCTCACAAATGCACTTCTGGAAGAATGGTCAAACATTCCCATAGACACACTCCTAAACATTGAGGACAGTCTTCCCAGAAGAGTTGAAGCTGTTATAGCTGCAAAGGGTGAACCCTACGGACCAAGACTGGGATGCCATTATAGTTCATGTGCGTGTAAAGGCAGGCATCCCAATACTTTTGGCAATATAGTGCATATACTACTGAAACCTCTATTCTAAGCAACAACATAAGTGGTATGTGTACACATCCTGTGGCCATAAGTATAACTGCATATGTGTGCTGCAATACATCTGAAAATATATTAGCATAGCCTAATTTTACACACACACATTATATATATATATATATATTGTTTTTATTTTGTTTTTTAACAATTAACTTTACTGACAGCGGTTTGCACGTCCCCCATTTTTTTTGTGGGTATGCCACTATGTAATCTGCTGTAGATTTGGACACAGGAACATACACTCCATAGCAAAGCTAACTTCTTTGTAAATTCAGTGTGTGCATGCCACAGCCTCTATGTGAGAATAAGATTTGCCCTCATAGGACTGATGCACTGGTGCATGTGTATAAGAAATAGTAAATCAAGTCCGCTATGCAAGTCTGGCTTTTAAGAAAGCATACTCATTCTGCTTTGGTATATGGCTCCTCTATGAAGCATCATAAGGTAAGTGGGAGGGCAAGAAAATGTAATTTTGATCTCTGGTAGTAGAATATTCTCATGTCTTTCTACAATAACCAGGCTACTTTTTTTTAGCATATGAACACCTTAAGAAGAGCAAGAACAATGGACAGTAAGCAGAAGTACTATCTGCATCCCCTTCCACTGCCTATATAGCATTGTCACTAATTTGGGCACTTTAAATCCAGTTAGAGATGTCAATAAAAAAAGAAACATGTGAATGTTAGAGAAAGAGATATTCTGGGTTTTGAAATAACACGTACCTTGCGCTATTGTTCAATCACATAAATGCAACCAGCGGGAAACTTAAAATGATTTACTAAAGCGGAATGAAGAAAAGCCTAGTTATTCATTTTAAAGTTACTTACTCCATGGCATTATAGTCCATTCAAGAGCATTGGCCTCCTAATACCTAATACTCCTTACAAATATAGTTCTAATAAGCTTTTTTTTTTTTTTTTTTTTTTTTTTTTTTTACTAAAATATATATAATTTTATTTTTCTAAAAGTAAAAAAAAAAATCAATAGGAATTTTAAAAAATACACAAATTAGAAAAGCCTGTTCCCTTTCACAATCATTCTTTACAGCACACGTAAAGGTTAGTACATTTACAAAGTTGCTTTATATAAAAAGGAGCTGCTTTCAACATTCACTAACATATGTAAAGTTTACAAGACTCTCAAAAGAAAATTAAATAATCAAATATCATTTTTTTTTCCTGTGATTTAAGTGGATGAAAAATATTTTACAAAACAGATTTGTGAATGCTATTTTTTAAATTCTTAATCTGTATTGTAAAATTATGGACCCCACTGCAGTGCATACATCTTTCTTGCCTATATTAGGAAAATGCTAAAGAGACACAGAAGAGAAATACAGATTTACTAAACACCACAAACTTCAAATTTGTTGTGCTCTTTCAGATGCACGCATATGCCTTTTAAAGTGCTTGTAAAGGCTTCAGGTTTTTTACCTAAATGCATTCTCTGCATTAGGGTATGAAACCTTTTATGTGCAGCCCCCCCTAAATACTTACCTGAACCCGATCTCAATCCAGCACTGCACTCTCTCTCTCCCTACTCACTGTACTAATTAAGAGCACCTGCTGCTGTCAATCAAATCCAGCCACAATTGAGCGGTGCAAGTTGCACTGTGTGTGTCAATAAACACACAGCGCAGCTTGGGATTGAGCCAGCATGTGTGACACCATAGAAAGTTTCAAATCCATCTATAGGTAAACAATCTCTGCTTCCCCAAGGTAAGGGTATGGTCCACATAGCTCACTGCTAGACTGAAATGGATTAGTACAAACAGATGCACAAAGTAGAAAGGCATCAAGATAAGGGTTTCACACACAACATGCTTAGGTATAAGGGCATACTAATAAACTTCAGTGAGCTGCATAGACCCTACTGTTTTCAACTGTAGGTCTCATTATAAAAACATGTACAAGTAAAAGAAAAGCAGCTCCCTCAATATTACAACATCTTTCTGCTGAAAAAATGAATGGTAAAAAGTACACACTAGCTCACACCATGAACATATCTTACTAATGGCCACTGCAACATCTTGATGTGTCACTGGGAAATGCTTACAAGTCCCTAGATCTGGTGGCTTCATTAGTTTCCTTTATAAACTTGTTTCCCTTTTCTCACCAGGTAATCTAACAAGTACCATACTTCCTGTACCTGGGTGGCAAGATAAAATGTTTTGTTTTTGCTTTCAGCTCACAGTAAATATCAAGTAAACCGCATGTCTGGCAAGATCAGCAGGTATTTTGCTTACTTTCTGAAAATGTTTTTGGCCTGAAAGATAATGCAGCTACCACATCTAAGGACTGGTAAGCTGCTATATATTACATTTAGTTATCCTTTTAGAAGAAAAATCTCTGGCTCCCTAAGTTCCTCCCAAATGTACTGTTAAAGATCAGATTTTACCAAACAAAATTACCTGTGACATATAAAAGGTATTGGTTAATTTCTTGTGGCTGTGGATTTTGATGACTTTGAATAAAAAAAAGTTTAGAGCAAGACGGCTGCATTGGAAATAAATGGGAAGTGTGTATATTATCCCACGAGCAAAAGGGCTATATTGCCTAATTTATGTCCAACTGATTTTTTTATTGTTTTTTTGATCTGATGTGCAAACTGATGAATGAGGAGAATTCAATATTTGTCAGGGGGCTTTCTACACAAATAAATAAAAGCTATCATGGATGGGGCTATCTTGTATAGCAGTGCCTCTCCTAGAAGGGCATGTATCACATTGTACTCAACCTTAAAAGACAAACCATGAAATAAAAAAAATAAAAAAGTAAAATAAGACTGGCCAGGCAAAACCAAGAGGAACTAGAATATCCTCTATACCCAAAGGAAACAGTTTAATGTATCAAAAACATTTTGATTTTTTAACACAATATAGTAAACCTAGTAAATTAGCTCTGAAAGAGAATTGATCTATGTCATTTTATGTTAATTATTTTAGCAATTAAAAGTATTTATATTGTTATGCTTTTTTGTACAACTTTAAAGGCTACCATTAGCTTTAGCCTACTCAACAAATATTCACAACCAGTTGCCCTGCAATGAAGACAGATCTTACTTTAAGTGCCTTTCTGTTATCTGGGCTAATACAAGCATTTCCTAATCCATGTGCAGATTCTTTTTTTATTCCGCAACAACAATTCCCTTTTTTAATTAAACATGGAACAACTACTTTGCCAAAGCAGAAGACTCTTCTAGCAAAAGACTCTCCCAGCAGCAATTAGGGAATCCAATGCTTGCAGGAAGCTTTGCTCACAGCTCCTCTGTTCCCTGCAGGTCCAATTGTATAATCTAATGTTATGTCAAAAGTCTGTAGTCCTTCATTGTCACGTTTTTGATGTCTTTAGACCTTGTTTCTCCATGATATTCCACAGTTTGCGAAGATTGGACTGGGTGATAACATCATCTGGTTTGAACTGAAGAGCTCGGAGGTAGTTGGCTTCTGCCTCTTCCAATTTGCCATTGAGATGAAGAATAGCTCCCAGATTCATCAAGGCAGCAGGATACTAGTTAAAAAAAAAAAAAAAAAAAAAAAAGCATTACTTTGGTAAATGTGTTAATAAATGCAGCTGTGACATCATTAAGACATTCTAGCCAACAAGTGAAGGCTTAAGGTGCCCATACAAGACCAAAAGAAAATATTCTTCCATTTTCGAAAAATATCAGGAACAACATTAATACAAAAGTTGTGCACCTCTTTTCAAAAGCTAAGCATCTGCAGGTGCAGGGTCTCCTATATTTTCCCCCAATAAACGTATCAGGATGGTAGTGTGCAGTAGCAATAAGCACCATGTTCATCACATTTTACTTTCACTGATATACAGGATTATTTTCTAATACATCCAAACAATATTATGAGTTCTCATTCTGAAGTGCTCGGCTATCAGATTATATTTTTAAACCAGAGAGACATTGAAGACTGTCAGCATTTTGTTATCATGGTAACTTAACAGGCAGATTAGTCACATCCTAGGTTGTGTTTGTTTAAAGAAACAGAGTAACAAAGCAAAATACCCACATGATTAGGTGCTGAGGGAATCAGCCATTCCTGACTTGCGTGCCACATAGAGGGAAGTGAATGGTTTAGTTTCACTACTTAAGAACAATCAGCCTATTGCACTCTAAACACATAAAATGTTCTGCATTGTGATCGTTTACCCCTTAAGGGCTGAACTTAAAGAATCAAGAAAATTAATTGCTTAGCTTATAAATAAATCCTTATCGCCAATCCCATCCTGTACAATGAATTTAATTCAATGTGTTCAAGTGACTCTCAAGCAAAGGTTAATGTTACCAAGCAAGTAAAAATCACATACTGTATTTATTAGACCCTTAAATATCTAAAATTACAACAGAATTTTTTTTTATACCTACAGAAACAGGTTTTAATAAGTCTCTGGGAAAAAAAAAAGGTAAACATTCGTTAGATATCCTATTGTTCCAAGATAGTTAGAGCGTTACCCAACACCCCAGAACACATCTATGTACTAAGAAGTAGCCCTTGAAGTAGGAAGATCCATGATCAAAATATACCAGTTAAGTAATATCATAAGTTGCTTAGCCATCAGTAAGATGGAAAGTGAACTAGCCCGATGTTTGGCAAATCATCTTCTTATTCCGCGTACACGCAAGTGGACTTTGACGGACTGAACTTCGAAGGACTTTTCGACAGAGTTCCAATGAAACGGACTTGCCTACACACGATCACACCAAAGTCCGACTGATTCGAACGTGATGACATACGACCGGGCCAGAATAAGGAAGTTCATAGCCAGTAGCCAATAGCTGCCCTTGCGTCGTTTTTGGTCCTTTGGACTAGCATATAGACAAACTGATTTTTCAATAGGACTCACGTCCGTCGGAAAGATTTGAAACATGTTCTATTTCTAAGGTCCATCAGTTTTTTCTTCAGAAAAGTACGATGAAGCCCACACACGATCAAATTGTCCGACGGATTTGTTCCGTCGGACCTTTGTTGTCGAAAAGTCCGGTCGTGTGTATGCGGCATAAGACACTATCCATGGTGCACCAACCCCTGAGGCTATAGGTGAAATCATATCTTCAACCAAGTGAGAAGCAAAACATTGCTCTCAATAGTCACAGGGCTGCTTCAATATATGCTCTTTTGAAAGCAACTACTTGATGATTTAGTCAGTTCTTGTTTTATAATAGCTATGATACATACACTAGTTTCTGTGAAACATTCTCAGCTGTCCTCTCTTTGATATGTGGTTCTACACTTTATTGATTCTGCTTCCACTATCCAACAGGCTGGAGTGGGTCTAGGACAGTTCAGAGGATGTTGATTAAATAAAGCTGGCCATCAGACTGAGGACATCCACTCGCAGAATAAAAGTCAGGGAAAACCTCTAGATTGCAGAGAATCTGTTGGCTTGACTTCCTGAAGTACTTGTTTGCCTTCCATTGCTGTTTTGCTGCCTGGGGTTACCTGAGTGGAGATTCGAGCTATCGCCAGTGGACCTGGCTACTGATTAAGCGCTTTTAGATCACCCTGAGTAAGGGTGGTCGCTGGCCTTCTGGCAAGCCTCCAGTGTGATTATGCCTTTGGGTGTCAAGTTTACCATCCTCAGATTTCCTCTTCACTCAGCCTGGAACTCTGTGGGGACTTTCCTATATGGACACTTTTTAACCAATTCATTTGTTTATATTCTTAAACATTTATTTATACAGGTTAATTTATTACATAGTGATTTATGCGGTTCACAAATTGATTTATTTGTTCATATATGCTATTATGTATAGCACTGCACTTTCTTTTTGTATATTATCACATGCCTAGTATCAAGGATATAGTGTAAATATAATAGGATCCAAGCACAGATAAATGTTTCCCTTTTTGCATATGTATGAGGAATAGCAATGATCACTACTGCAACTCAGACTCAACTTAAAAAGTGCCTCATGATGCTCAAATTACAGTATCTCACAAAAGTGAGTACACCCCTCACATTTTTGTAAATATTTTCTTATATCTTTTCATGTGACAACACTGAAGAAATTACACTTTGCTACAATGTAAAGTAGTGAGCGTACAGCTTGTATAACAGTGTAAATTTGCTGTCCCTTCAAAATAACTCAAGACACAGCCATTAATGGCTAAACCGCTGGCAACAAAAGTGAGTATACTCCTAAATGAAATTGTCCAAATTGGGCCCAATTAACCATTTTCCCTCCCCGGTGTCATGTGACTCATTAGTGTTACAGGGTCTCAGGTGTGAATGAGGAGCAGGTGTGTTCAATTTGGTGTTATCGCTCTCACTCTCTCATAGTGGTCACTGGAAGTTCAACATGGCACCTCATGGCAAAGAACTCCCTCAGGATCTGAAAAAAAGAATTGTTGCTCTACATAAAGATGGTCTATGCTATAAGAAGATTGCCAAGACTCTGAAACTGAACTGCAGCATGGTGACCAAGACAATACAGCGGTTTAACAGGACAGGTTCCACTCAGAACAGGCCTGGCCATGGTCGACCAAAGAAGTTGAGTGCACATGCTCAGCGTCATATCCAGAGGTTGTCTTTGGGAAATAGACGTATGAGTTCTGCCAGCATTGCTGCAGAGGTTGAAGGGGTGGGGGATCAGCCTGTCAGTGCTTAGACCATACACCGCGCACTGCATCAAATTGGTCTGCATGGCTGTCATCTCAGAAGGAAGCCTCTTCTAAAGATGATGCACAAGAAAGCCCACAGATTGCTGAAGACAAGCAGACTAAGGACATGGATTACTGGAACCTTGTCCTGTGGTCTGATGAGACCAAGATAAACTTCTTTGGTTTAGAAGGTGTCAAGTGTGTGTGGTGGCAACCAGGTGAGGAGTACAAAGACAAGTGTGTCTTGCCTACAGTCAAGCATGGTGGTGCGAGTGTCATGGTTTGGGACTGCATGAGTGCTGCCGGCACTGGGGAGCTACAAATCATTGAGGGAACCATGAATGCCAACATGTACAGTGACATACTGAAGGAGAGCATGATCCCCTCCCTGCAGAGACTGGGCCGCAGGGCAGTATTCCAACATGATAACGACCTCAAACATACCTCCAAGACGACCACTGCCTTGCTAAAGTAGCTGAAGGTAAAGGTGATGGACTGGCCAAGCAAGTCTCCAGACCTAAACCCTATTTTAGCATCTGTGGGGCATCCTCAAACAGAAGGTGGAGGAGCGCAAGGTCTCTAACATCCACCAGCTTTATGATGTCGTCACAGAGGAGTGGAAGAGCATTCCAGTGGCAATCTGCGAAGCTCTGGTGAACTCCATGCTCAAGAGGGTTAAGGCAGTGCTGGAAAATAATGGTGGCCACACAAAATATTGACACTTTGGGCCCAATTTGGACATATTCACTTAGGGGTGTACTCACTTTTGTTGCTAGAGGTTTAGACATTAATGGCTGTGTGTTGAGTTATTTTGAGGGGACAGCAAATTTACACTGTCGTACAAGCTGTACACTCACTACTTTACATTGTAGCAAAGTGTAATTTCTTCAGTGTTGTCACATGAAAAGATATAATAAAATGTTTACAAAAATGTGAGGGGTGTACTCACTTTTGTGAGATACTGTATATACACAAAATATGTATATCACTTTTTGATAGAGGTAAAGTAATGTGACAACATCATACCAGAGGAGATACATGGCCCCAGATATACACGCAGCCACTAGGAGTGTGTGTAAATCTGACTGCCAACTGCCATATGAAAGCAGCCCGGCAGGGTTGTAGCCTCTGGGTTGCTTCCACACCCCCCCCCCATGCACACCCATTAGCAGACCCAGCAGGTGCCACCAGGTAGAAGGCAGGGAGACCAGTGAACAACCATTCACTGGCCTCACCTTACTTCCATCCAGCAAAAGAGAATGCAGCCGCACACAGGACACCAGCCTAGTAATAATTCATGTAAAAATATGCCGTATGGGAGGAGAATAGCTTTAGCCAATCTTTACACAAGTTATTTCTAGGTTAACAATCTGTGTGGTTCCATTCTCTTTTGCTGGATTGAAGTACTATTAAGCTTGACGGGCTGAACTTTGGAGCAGTGGAACCTTTTTACAGTTTTGTATTTGCAGGGTACACAGCGGCTTAGAGCGATACTTTCTTAATGGCCTCCTCTTTCCGTTACTGACCCAGAAATGATGTGTAAAACATCACTTCAGGGTCCCTGTGTCACTTTCACACTACATTCGTTTCATTAGAGGACAGGTGAGACATCAGAGATCTTTTAGCTTATCAATGATTAACGATAAACTGATGACCTGTAGGCTTTTAAAGTGTTGCCTATGGACAATATAGGGTTCTGAAGTTTGCCAGCATTTCATGGGCGCATGCAATTTTAGGGTTTGACATGTTGGGTATCTATTTACGTGGCACCATCTTATATTTATATTTTACAAAAAATTGGGTACTTTATTGTGTTTGAATAGCCTAGAATTAACTTTCGTGTTTTCTTTACTTAAATTTGCGTCTCAAACCATTGCACTATTATCATATGACATAAAAATTGAAACCACCAATATTTTATCCTCTATGGTGTTTTCATTCAGAAAATATATACTGTTTTAGGAGGTTTATGTAATCGAGGACTAAAATTATTTTTTTAACCGGTTCCCGACCATGTCACGCAGATATACTGTGGCACAATGGCTCTCCTGGGCAAAATCCTGTACGGGTACGTCCTACCCTTTTTCGGCCACCAGAGGGCGGACACAATGTGTGTGGCCAGCGGCCACAATCTCCGCCGGCCACGTGCGATCGCGTGCACGAGTGCCAGCATGGGGATTTGTGTGTGTAAACACACAAATCCCTGTGCTGTCAGGGGAGAGGAGCCATATGGTTTGTTCCTACTAAGTACACACAATTAACAAGAGGGAACACACAATTAACCCCTTGATCGCCCCCTAGTGTTAACCTCTTCCCTACCAGTGTCATTTACATAGTAATCAGTGTATTTTTATAGCACTGATCGCTGTATAAATGCCAACGGTCTCAAAAAAAAGTGTCGAAAGTCTCTGATCTGTCCGTTGCAATACCGCTAAAAATTGCAGATCACCGCCATTACTAGTAAAGAAAAAAAATTAAAAATGCCATAAATCTTTCCCATAGTTTGCAGATGCTATAACTTTTGCACAAACTAATCAATATACGCTTATTGTGATTTTTTTTACCAAAAATATGTAAAAGAATATATATTGGCCTAAACAGATGAGGAAATTAGTTTTTTTTTTTTTTTTAATTAGGGGGATATTATAGCAAAAATGTAAAAATATATATATTTTTTTTTCAAAATTGTCTTTTTTTGTTTATAGCGCAAAAAATAAAAACCTCAGAGGTGATCAAATACCACCAAAAGAAAGCTCTATTTGTGGGGAAAAAAGGACGCAAATTTAGGAACGACCGTGCAATTGTCAGTTAAAGTGCCGCAGTGTCAAATTGTAAAAAGTGCTCAGGTCAGGAAGGGGGTAAAATCTTAAGGGGCTGAAGTGGTTAAACACACTGTATGTGCAAAAAAACACAAACATGGCTCTGGTAGCCAAAGGATTAAAGGAAAACTACAAGGGTGTTGGGTCAGTTTTATTTCAGATGTTTTATTCTACATGTTTTTTCTTTTTTTAAACTGTTGTTTTATATTATATATGCATAATCTTGGTTTTATAATATAAATATTTAAATATTTCACAAAGGATTCTCGAAGCAGTATAGGAAAGTAAAAGAGAACACAGCAAACACTTGCTTTGAACCGTTCCTTCATTAAATCTGGTGCTAAATTATCTAATAAGGGAGTAGCCACTGCTGTGATAACTCTCTCCAGTTCTGCAATATTCAGAATAGCCGAATGTGCAAAAAGGAGATTATGTTATTAATCATATACTGACAAAAATTTGAATACATGCACAAAGCCACTACTCATTTTATTTCCAAAATGGCAGCACTGTGGGCCTATTTGGTGTGGCATAGGCTTTCTTATACTTTACACTAACTGCATATACTCTACTCTTTTTGCAGGTATAAACATGCAGTGAAAAAAAAAAAGATAAATCTTTGCAGCACAGCAAGCCAGTGCAAACCAGGAACAATAATACATTATTAGAGGCAGATCTACTATATCAGGGATATGCAATTAGTGGACCTCCAGCTGTTGCAGAACTACAAGTCCCATGAGGCATAGCAAGACTGACAGCCACAAGCATGATACCCAGAGGCAGAGGCATGATGGGACTTGTAGTTTTGCAACAGCTGGAGGTCCCCTAATTGCAAATCCCTGTCCTATATGATCAAATTTCAAAATTCTGCTTGAAGTAAAAAAAAAAAAAAAAAAAAACAGATTTCACTAATATGATCAAATCTGCCAATACTGTCCGTCCTCGATTGCAGTTTGGCATACCAAATGATCACAAAATCTTTAGCAGTTGCCTTCATGTAAGACACTTGTATCGCTTCTCGGCCTTTTGGCTAAGATCAAGTGTAGTATCTGTTCTTATCAGTTTCCAGGAGGTGGTGCTTGCTTCCGTCCTAGATCTATGGTGAAATAGTGAAGGGATGGCGGTTGCTATGCAAAGCCTGCTGGAGTAAAGGTGACCTGAAGCGGTTCGTAGCCGAAAGGGAAGCCTTCTGATGGGGACGGAGAACCACGGGGTCTGATCGGGAGGGTCGGGACCCTGGCCTTCTGGCCTAGATTGGGGTAGCTCTAGCTCCAGCCAGTTTTTCTCCTCCTTCAGGGAGGGGGGGGGGAGCGGTCAGTATCTCCTGATGAATATAATTAGGCAGGAGGAACGGAACGATGGTGGAGTCAAACCACAGGGCTCTCACCGGGTTTCCTGAACTCCAGGTCTTCTTGGTTGGGGTGGGGGCTGCTGTGGTCTGGGCTGTGGGTCAGGGTTGCTTTGAAAAGCCAGTGGTGAATGTGCCCCTGAAGTGGCAGTCCAGGGGTGCCGTACAGTCACTGTGTGTAAACACTTGATTTTATGGCACCATGGTCACTTCACCACTACACACGTTTTTCACACCTGCCTCTTGGGCCAGGCCTTTTGGCTAGGACCAGGGGAAATGTTTATGCCTGGCCGAGGGGCTGGCCATTGTATTCCACAATGGCCACTTTCACTTTCCCATCTCACTATCTCCCCCACTCTTTTAGTTACCCGTTTGTCACCTTTTTGTATTTTTTTTGTTTGTGATGTATACACGTTTTGTCACTGTGTGGCGAGTAGGGTGTGGGTCCTCGGGCCTACTCTGAAAGTCTTGGGAGGGGGTGGACATAGGCCTTCTGGCTTGGTTTGCCCTCTCCTTTGGGGGGTCTCCCTTCGGGGGAGCCCCACTTGTACTTGGGTTGGTCTGTTTCAGCAGACCTTCCAGTAACAGGGTCCGCCTGGTTTCGGCCAGATGGACCCATTGTCTGAGTACCTCAGTCCCGCCCCGGGGGATCAGGGTAAGGTCTTTCCCTAGTGGAGGACTCTGTACACCCGTTGTACTTTTTGTGTTTCACTCTCTATGTGTGGGCACTTTTTTTGGGCACCGGGTGGAAGTTTTTGCGGTGTGTTTGCACGCCACTGGCTTTTCAATTAAAAAAAAAAAAACTTGTATCGCTTCTCGGCCTTTTGGCTAAGATCAAGTGTAGTATCTGTTCTTATCAGATTCCAGAGGAGGCGCTGTGTCACTCTCGTTGGGGAGGGCCAGCAAATCCAATGGTGTTATAGTGCCTGGAAGGGTGGTACTCAGCAGGGACTATGCTGAGTTGCTCGACAGATAGACTGGGGACCGGCCAATGGTTGAGTCTGAGCCGTCTGGAAGGGTGCTCCTGGTGAGGATGGGTGCTGCATCTTGGTCTGGCCGGAGGGTCGGGTCCCTGGCCTTCTGGCCTGGATTGTGGTAGCTCTAGCTACGGACAGTTATTTGGGTAAGAGAATGCTTACTCCCCTTTTGCTGGTGAGGGGGAGTGGTTAGTATCTATCCGAATGTGAAATTGGAAGGGGTGATGGGAGTGACGGTGGAGCCTATGGGGCAAGGGCTCTCACCAAGCTCCCTGAACCTCATGCCTTTTCTGTCTGCGGTGGGGGCTGCTGTGGTCTAGGCTGTGGGCCAGGGTTGGTCTTGAAAGCCTATGGAGTATGTGTCCCTGAAGTGGCAGTCCAGGGGTGCTAAATAATCACTGAGTGGCAGTCACTTTGATTTGAGGCACCACGGTCACTGCACCATAGAACACGCTTTTTTAGCACCTGCCTCTTGGGCCGGGCCTTTTGGCTGGGACCAGAGGAATTTTTTATTCCTGGCCAGAGGGCCTGGTCATTGTTATACACAATGGCCACCTTTTTTCACTTTCCTCTCCACTTTTTATTTATTTTGATTGGAACCTATGTTTGTCACGTCTTGTTTTTGTACACGTTTGTCTCACTGTGTGATGAGTAAGGAAGAGGGTCCTCGGGCCAGCCCTGAAAGTCTTGGGAAGGCCTTTTGGCTTAGTTCGCCCTCTCTCATGGGGTCTCCCTTCGTGGGAGCCCCACCTAGTACTTGGGTGGTACTTGGGTGGGCCCTCCAGAGAACAGGGTCTGTCTGGTTTCGGCCAGATAGACCATTGTAAAGTACCTTTGTCCCCGTCTGGAGCCTAGCGCCCCGGGGGATCAGGGAATTGGCACGTCTGTGCACCGTTGCACTTTTTGTGAACACTCTTTATGTGTGTGCACATTTTTTTGGCACCGGGTGAAATTTTTTGGGTGTGTTATGCACACCATAGGCTTTCAAAAAAAAACAAACTTGATTTTGGTAATAGGCAAGTTCCTCTATCCCGAAAAATTCAGTGTTTGCTGAAGAAATCCATTGATATTAGTGAATATCCGGAAAAAAAAACCCAAAACTTACTGTGTGACGCACTTTAGGCCTCAAAGCTGTGGTTTAGTCTGAGTGACCAAACTTGATAAGTATGACAGGCTTGAGAGGATTTCCTCATTCATAAGTAAAATACCCTTTAATAAAAAAGGATAATAAAAAAAATATATAACATTGTACTAATTAAGTCACTATCAGAATTCACTTAAGAGCTTCTCCTAAGGAAATGCAAGCAAATAGCTTTTCTGAGGAAATGCAAGCAAATGTCTATTTCCTTACAGGCAGAGCATTAAGATAAATAAAAACTACACAGTGCATTGAAAAAAAAAAGCACTGGTAACACGATAATGTTCATCATGCAGCTGCTGATTGATCAAAAATTTTCCAACATGTCCCTTTGACAGCAGTCACACAAGTAGTCATTGGTACTTCTCTCCCTGCTGAATTTCAGTGTGCAGCCAGCTTTATTCGGTCTGCCAAGCCATGTCATGTCAGATCCTGCAAGTTCTCCAATAGGACAAAAGCCACGGGCTGCCAACGCACATCTTCAGAGTTACCGTATTTTTCACTCCATAAGACGCACTTTTTTCCATTCAAAAAATGGGGGAAAATGTCCCTGTGTCATATGGAGCAAATACCGACCAGGCCACCCCCCCATCACCACCGTCACCATGTCACAATAGTGGGCAGCCATCTCCTGACTAAGCCTGTCACAGGAGACAGAGCAGCCCCAGCTGTGGAATGGAGTACGGCCGCTCCTGCTGCTCTGTCTTCTATCTGAGTGACAGGTGGATGTGATGACGTCCTCGCCAGTCACAGGTCAAGCTGTATTTTTAATGGGCACAGGTCAGGCTGCATTCAAGGGGATTGGTAAGGCTGCATTTAACTGGGATGGTAAATATTTTAGTACATCATTTGGTTCAGAATATTTTTTTCCTTGTTTTCCTCCTCTAAAACCTAGGTGCATCCTATGGTCAGGTACCCACTTATGGAGCGAAAAATACGGTAAACTGTGAAAAAATGAATAGGGAGCTGCTATTGCTGTGTTATTTTTAAAAGTGCAGGCTTGAGGCTATGACTTTGTTGATCTTGACTCCTCCAAAGTTTTTTTTTTCAACAAGATCACAGTCTTGTAGAGCAGACTGAAATGCAGAAGCCATTCTTAGTTTTTAAATTCATGCAGTTATTGTTCAATAATGTTCTGTGAAAATGGCTGCCTATGATGTCTTCTATTCCATTTTCTAGGTCAGGGGTCTCCAAACCTTCTAAACAAAAAGGGCTGGTTTATTGTCCTCCAGACTTTAGGGGGGCTGGACCTGGGCCAGGAGGCGTAGAAAATGGTTCGGCATCAGTGGGAGTAGACAGTGTCCATGGCTTGGTGGTCAGTGGGAATAAAACAAATTAAAAAGCACCTGTGGTCATTAGGAGGAATAGTATTCCATCATTGATGTCAGTGGATAAAATGGTGACCCATTATTGGCGCTAGTATCAGTGGGAGGAATAGTGCCCCATCATTGATGTCAGTGGGAGAAATGGTGCCTCATCGTTGGTGTCAGTAGAAGGAATAGTACCCCATCGTTGGTGTCAGTGGAAACAATAGTACCTTGTATCGTTGGGAGAAACAGTGCCCCAAGGGCTGGATGAAGGCAAGCAAATTGCCATATCTGGCCCGCGGGCTGCAGTCTGGAGACCACTGCTCTAGATCTAAAGTAGTGAGGTGCAGAATTACATCTATTTGCTGAACCAAGTAGCTCTTCTACAGTGACAGTACCCAAACAACACTGAAAGACTGTGATAAGTTTTTTCAGCTATAGAACTGCAGCACATTCAAGAACTATTTTCTTGGTAAAAGATTTTGTTAAATATATGTCACAGAATTAAACATTTCACATGAAAAGATAAAATTTAATTTTTTAAGCTTAGGAGTGCTTATCCCTTTGTAAGAATGACACTGTGTCCATCCTGAAATTACTGGTTTAAGATGGATTAAACACATCAAAGTAAACAGCAGACTTTCACAGAGTCATATTTACATGCAATTTGAGACACTTTACAGTAAAATGAACTAATTTATATCTTACCATGACCTGAAGCCATTGTCCTACAATAAATGTTCAAAGAGCTAGTACAGTCTCTGAAATTCACATCTTTAATTTGATCTGAAATTTACAGGAGCCATGGGAGTTCACTGGGAGGCTAATAACATCAGGCATAAATATATTTAATTGAAGTTTTATTTTTATTTGGAACTATATCTGCATTGCCTAAAGCATGTACAGTCAATGAAAAAAAAATGCTAAAGTCTCTCAGATGTTGTTTACCTACAGGACCCGACATTGTTTCCCCAATAAACCCATTTGGAAGGTAGTCCAGGAACAATCACACTAAAGATCATCATGCTTTGCCTATAGTGATAGGTATAATCCACCTAATTCAATCCAAAAATACTGAGCTTTCAGACAATGAATAATCAGGGAACAAAGATAAATAAATAATTTAGAACTAACAGTTGTTAGAAACCTTAATTTTCCCCGTTGAACAAGGGAAAATAAGGTCATACAGTGAAAACATATGTTTATTTGAAGAAAAAAAAAAAATACAGTTAATTATATATTTTATTACATTTTGGTCCTTTCTTGACTCTCCTAGTAATTAAAAGAATACTATTCCTCATTCCGCACCATAAGGCTTTTAAAGCTATACCTCTGTTCACGCTCATTGTTCACATATTTGCAGACTTCACAAGTAGAGCAGTGCCACTAATGTATTAATCCCTCAGGGCTTAGCAGCACAAATTATATTTTATACAAAAAATAGCAATAAATCTGCATTACTATTCAATGAGTGACTTCTTACATTTATAAAAGCTCATGCTGACAGAAAAGATGTGATTAACCTCAAGGCCATAGATATAGAAGGGGTTTCTGGTACATAAATTTACTTACAATGATCTTACAATGATATAATCTGTTTATGTTATGAAGATACTGAGCTATGTCAGTGCACTTGTTATAAAGTGAGTGCCAAGAAAGTGGGTCTAATAACTGGAACTACATGATCAGTCCTAGTGTTACGCCTCACCCTTACCACATCATCATCTGCCATGGCTTTGTTGTCACTTTTACTCAAAGCTCCACCCCCAGCACACAACACTGCCTGTACCCACAACATCAACCCAATCCCCCTTACCCTCAACACCTCCTGTCTCTGACTACCCTATACCTTACCCCGACATCCACAAAACCACCCATATTCTGCCATTACTTGTGGCCATCCTTATCCACAGCACCGCCGCCCTAAACTGTCAACATTTGCTCACAACACCCTTAGCGAATACATATCTTATACCGAAACGTCCTAGGACCACCTATTCCCTTAACACTATCCCCATCTGACTACACTTACCTGTGGGTAGATTACCTGTACCTGGCCACTCTAAGCTCAACTGTATCTACAACACTGCTCGATTTTGCCACCCTCACAAACAATACCACCCTTGTGTCTGACCACTCTATGGCCACTTGTAGCTCCATCACCATCCCCACCAGGCAACCCACAAAACCCCTACCCACAATACCGCCCTCATCTGGCCACCTTATCCACAACACCACTTTCAGTGTAATCTCTCTCCTAACACCCAGTTTTCTTGGTGTGTCAAATATCAACTAACTCAGTGGTGTAGTGTGTAAGGTAAGAGCTCTGTAAAAGCCACTTTGTGAAGCCTAAACATTCAATGCAGAAGAAATATAATCTATTCTATTAAGGGTATATTTCAGGCCTTTTTTGGGGTTAGTTATCATAATTTGCAAGTTAAACATATTTGTCCTGCTCATGTTTCAGTGTGTTTGTGGCTCAAATGACTACTAAGGTAGCCTGCATGCGGTGAGTTCATAAACTCAAACCCATCAGTAGGTCTGTACTACTCCTCATACATCTCCTAACACCCAGTTTTTTGGTGGGAAAAACAACTCCTCACTTAATGGCACAGCAATCACAACTCTGCAAATGCAATGTTGCGAGTTCGAATCTGGGAGGCAGCCTAAAACCTTAAATGAAAAATAGCTTGCAATAGATATGAGTGGTCATAGGGTGTTCAGGCACAGGTGGTGTTATGTGTAAGGCTGTCAAAGTGGGGGAAATAGGAAACAAGTGATGTTGTGGGCAAGAGCGGATATAAAGTGATGGTAGAGAATGATCATGTGGATACAGGATTGAAAAGTGGATGGGGTGTTATTGGCAAGAGGAGCCATAGCGTCATGGCAAGAATGGTCATGGTGCGTGCCCACGTGGCCAGAGGATGGGGAGTGATGTTGTGGGTAAGGGGTGGCCATGGGGTACATGATGGCTACACTAACTCAACCTGTGGCAAAGTGTGTAAGATGACGGCTCTACCAACTTCAAATAGTGCATTTTAATCCTGGAAACAGCACTGCCTTAATGCAGAGACAGAAGACACAAGCATCTGCTGTTTTCACACAATAATACAATACATCCTTTAGGTATGAGTGGTTAAAAACAGTTTTACAGCAGTGACATGTCTGCATTGATCTAGAAATCTATACCAAAGTGTACTTCTGATATTTTTATTTCTCTCCAGGCTTGCCGTGAATAAAACAGCTAGTCAACAGCTCTTGGGTCATCTTGTGAGACATGCAGCACCCTTCTGAAGAAAAACCCAACGTCAGTTAACCTAACAACATTGTGGGAGATGTCTTTAGGAAAGTTCTGCCTACAAAAATTATTTTAACTTAAAAAAATATTTTTGTGTAAATATGAATAAATGATTGCTAACCCAGAAAAGCAATTTTCAAACACTATGACAAAATGGCTTGATAACTGAATGCTGTAATTTGCTAATCAATCTATAAATTCAAAACATTTGGAAATGTATATTACTTAAAACAAATTTCATAAGCTGAATATCTTCTTGAACTGATTTTGCCTGAAAAAAATACACCGTCCTGAGGCTTAATATCTAAAACGTCTAAATTTAGATCAATCACATGTTCCTGCCTTAAAGACTATAGGTCTACATGTTGTCTCTTAACAGAAAAAAGTAGGCACTACTCTTTTATACTGGCCAGGGCCGCACAGAAACACCACTCCATCAACACTGGAATTTATGCATTAGTA
Source organism: Aquarana catesbeiana (assembly GCF_042186555.1). Lineage (NCBI taxonomy): Eukaryota > Metazoa > Chordata > Amphibia > Anura > Ranidae > Aquarana > Aquarana catesbeiana. Next base: position 296,416,018 of record NC_133326.1, read on the forward strand.
TATTCTGCTACAAATGACAGATAAAACAGGGCTAAGGCTGAGTGCGCTCAGCCCATCAGTATTTCCTACATTGTAAATGACTCTCCAGGAAGATGTGTGCTATACTTTTCTCATGTTTCATCTCACCTTCATTTTATTACAACCATTGAACCTATAAGTTATCTGTTCTGTTATGTTACATAAAGGGACAAATGGTACCAGAAGAGCCCTATGATCTGGAATCTTTGCAGACACTATAGTTCTTATATAAGGAACCTTCAAAACTGCCCTTAACACATCTGCATCTTAACGCAGCTTAATACTGAATCCTTTTAGACTTAAAATCAAAAAGGAGTGTTGTGTAGTCAGAGAACTGCTTAGCAAAATGGACCACACTTATCAGGTTACATAACTGCATAAATACCAAAATGTGTGAAAATAAAATACCCGCAATCACTTAGAAAATGGCAAACAAATAGTCAGCTCTCTTTTTTGACAAATGATGGAAAATCCCAAGCTGATGATTTGTGATACAATCTTTTTATGTCCTTTCCATTTTTTTTTTTTTTCCGACCATCCTTTCCGAAATGCAGCTGAAGTGGAATTTTGCAATTACTGCTAATTTCCATTGACGTTCACCTCTTTGTGGTCAGACCCGTACAGTTAATGTGAACCCTAATTTCTGTTTACATAAAGGCAATCTGTCTAAATGGCTGTAAATTGATCACAAAGAATCCTGGTGTAGTGATTGCAAAAGAGGAAGTCGTCTTATACTTGAGAGGTTTTCAATTAAACTAGTGACTCCCTGTGGAATTGTTTTGTCAAATGAATTATATTCCCATATGAGGAAAATTGGTTCCTTTTTCCAAGTAGAATATTGACTAATTGCTAAAGAATTTAAATGAATACATGTGGGATTTTATGTACATTCTAGGAAAACTGTCATATTAATTCAATTTAGTTTCACACACAACTTGCATCCACAGAGGAAAGTTCATGTGAAATGATCATACTATGCATTTTAATTGAAAGAAAAGCTATAACCTTTGTAACATAACAAAGTAATCACTACCAACATACTTTAAATTTGTTAATGACACTATTGGTTCCCTCTCTAGCTTGCTCAACTGGTCAGACTGCTGGTTTATCAAAACAGGAGCCAAGAAAAGGGGAGCAAATGTGCAGCATAGCAACAAGCTTTCTCCAGAGGATAAAATACTAAATCTAGCTGGTTGCGAAGAGCATCAGCTGCACTTTTACTCTAGATGTTTGAGCCATCTTTTAATGATGAGAGGTCAGTTTCCAGGGACCAATAAAGAGAATGTATCATTTTTTTTTAAACATTTTTTTAGATACAGTTGTAAGATAGATCAGTTGAAAATGAAGCTGTGGTACATACATCACAGTACAAACTTTTACTTGGCTGCCAGGAGTAAAGAAAGCATGCTGTACTGTGTATAGGAGAACACATCACTAATATTTATTTTCATTCATTTACTGAATGGTATAGAGTAGTGATGAGCAAAATGGGCAAAGTTCAGTTTGCTGCAAAGTCGCCGAAGTTCGCAAATACTAAACTTAGAGCCAAACCCCATTGAAGTCTATAGAAGCTGAAACTTAATTTGTTTCTGGTCTTGTTCGAGGCTTTGTGCAAGGTTTTATTAAAAAGAGCATGGGCAGCTAAGCACTGCCAAGAGGGAGGTGTACTAATGCAATAACATTTTTTTTAAATAATGTATAGTTGGGAGAAGGTATATTAATGCAATTTAAAGAGCAACATCAAAAATACAAATCCTTTCAAAAACATAATACGACTTGGGGATACCTTAAACCTGCATGTAAAGTTGCAGATGCAGTACAATGTATTCTTTTAACCCCTTCCCGTCCAGTCCTGGTGGCACTTTAACTAGGTAATTACCTAGGGGGCAGGATGGATTTTCCAAACATGTGAATATTGTAATTGGCTGTCACAGTAGTCACATGTGCAGGAGCCAATCCTGTTGACCAGTGACTTTGTTTACAAACAGCAGCCATGCATTTGTCATTTAGCGGTAGTATCACTACCAATGCTACATGCCTGGTCCCTTCCATTCTCTTTGCAAAAAAACAGAATAGCGATCCTGGATGATGTAATCGACCTAATGTGGTCATGACCATACTTGGACAATGACCGTATGCTGGATCCCTGCTGGTTTATTTACATACAAAAGCCAGTGGGGGTCTGCCTTTTGTGATGGGAGTAGCAGTGGGGTAGCATCGATGGTCAGCGGGTCATCAATAACCTGTGAATAATGACAAATGATTGCTTCTCGATGCAAGCTGTTTGCATCCAGAAGTGATCATCTGTCCCTAAACAATAGTAATCACTGGCTGTGTGATTGCATACAAACACTGGCAGAGAGCTGGGACTGCTGACAGCCTGTTTTTTATTTTTTAAGAGTTACAGCAGAAGCCGCAAAAGGGTTAAATCAAACTTAGGCGACATCTTACTTTTTCTTACAGAACCGCATACCCTCTCCCTACCCTACTAAAAGAGTTTGAACTCTACCAACTCATATCTAATTTCAAAATAAACTTTTACAAATCATATGCCTCAATGTAACCTTACCCTCAACTGTAGTTGCCCAATGAAAAAACAACTTTCCATTTAAATGGCAAACTGACTCGATAACATATATAGGTATCCAGCTACCCACGCGCCTCTCTGATTTATTCTCTAAAAACTTCCACCCATCCTGAAAAATGTGATAGAGTATCTACGTAGATGGGATAACACTACCTTTTCATGCACAAAAGAAAAGGGGATGGGGTAAAATTACCGCAGGGACTTTAAAGGTGCGTAAATATTATAGTAATTAGAGTAAAGTAGTATGTATGCAAAAGTCTATCCTTACAAAAATGTATTTATTATATTTAATACATATTATCAAAAGTTAACAACAGGTTTCACAATGTCCATATCTGGCTTTACAGAGATAATAAAAAAGAAAACCACTTAGTAGATACCACTCGACATGTTTCACTCTTTATGAGCTTCATCAGGAGTTCTGGTAAATATGTGGTATACTAGGAATGAAAAACACACAATAAGTATCACATATTATGAGAATTATAAATAAAATCACAAGGATAGAGTAATTACTGCATACATATATAGCAAAATTCAATCAGAGAGTCTCATAAAGGTATTGAAATCATAACCAATTGATCAATGAGAAATGAAATAAATTCAACACAACAAAAAGAAACAATTGAATCAATAAATAATCATGATAAAGACTAATCTTACCAAGCCAAATAATACATAAAGGTAAAACAATTGTTGTAGTTTAATGAACGCGATGAATGGCATCCAATTTTGTGAATGCCATTCATCGCGTTCATTAAACTACAATTGTTTTACCTTTATGTATTATCTGGCTTGGTAAGATAGTCTTTATCATGAATATTTATTGATTCAATTGTTTCTTTTTGTTGTGTTGAATTTATTTCATTTCTCATTGATCAATTGGTTATGATTTCAATACCTTTATGAGACTCTCTGATTGAATTTTGCTATATATGTATGCAGTAATTACTCTATCCGTGTGATTTTATTTATAATTCTCATAATATGTGATACTTATTGTGTGTTTTTCATTCCTAGTATACCACATATTTACCAGAACTCCTGATGAAGCTCATAAAGAGTGAAACATGTCGAGTGGTATCTACTAAGTGGTTTTCTTTTTTTATTATCTCTGTAAAGCCAGATATGGACATTGTGAAACCTGTTGTTAACTTTTGATAATATGTATTAAATATAATAAATACATTTTTGTAAGGATAGACTTTTGCATACATACTTCTTTACTCCAATTACTATAATATTTACGCACCTTTAATGTCCCTGGGGTAATTTTACTCCATTCCCTTTTCTTTTGTGCATTTCTTTATGGGATGTGGTGCCAATGGCTGATTGTTTTTGTCCTCTATATATAAAGGCTACCTTTTCATGGTTTGGATGCCCGGCCATCCAAAAAATGAATGTCCTACCTCGCTTTGTATACGTCTTACAGACACTCCCAATTAAAATGCCTACTACATTTTTCAACTCTTATAAAAAAAAAAAAAAATTATGTGTAGCCTTCCTATGGTGCCAAGGGCATCCACTTATAAGTTATGAATAGCTGACCTTTCCAAAACAAAAGGGACCTTGGGTCATTGGTTGGGTCACCAGACCACTACCCGGCATGCCACTTACCTAGGATTGTAGACTAGTCTGTCCATCACCGAATCAAAGACTGGGTTCAAGACTCATTTTCTCCATTACGCCTCAGCTTCCATGGTTACAAACCCAACACATTCCACCTAGCCTGAGAAACCACCCTCTCATAAACATAACTCTCGTAAGTTTCCGAGAGGCATCCAAAAAATTCAGACTGTCTTCAACACCAGGCCCCCTAACACCAGTTAAACCCAGAATTCCCACCTGGAATGTCCAATGACTTTCTTTTAGGTCTGCAGCCCAGTACTACCACCTTTGAACACTAATTTTTTTGGAATGGTACGCTGCTTACACAAGACGAACTAACGCTTCCTTGATCCAACACCCCCCTACCTTTTTGGATGAGTCTACAACTGCACCATTTCCTATGCTCCCTAGACCACACATCCACAATATCTAAACCATTAACCCCATTTGAACACGTATGCTCCAAAAACTCGCCACAACATGTAATCTCCACAACGCACAGCTTGCCATTTCACAACATACTTTCTAATGAAGGGAAAGCCTGTAAACCTGGGAACAAGACCTGCAACTTGCCCAAACTCCCGAACAATGGGAACGTCTTTATGGCAATGCTCACAAAGGTTCAGTTAATGTTACAACACAGGAAAACAATTACAAAATTCTATCATGGTGGTATCGAACACCAGCCGTAGTCCACAAATTCAATCCATCCCTTTCTAACATTTGTTGGCACTGCCAGAAAGACATGGGCTCACTCCTCCATATTTGGAGGGACTGCCCACTAATCCAAACTTTCTGGAAAGAAGTTCACACCACAATATCACAGGTGACAACTTATACCTTGTAATTCACTGCAGCACAGTTTCTCCTTCATCACACCTCTATCCCCCACAAATCATATTTCAAATCTCTACCAATGCACATAATCAATGCTGCTAAACTCTGCATACCAGTTTCATTGGGGCTCGACCCATACCCCTTCCCTTTCTGAATGGTTCTCCCGTATAACCAAAATTTAAGAGATGGAAGAACTCATCTGCATTGCGAACGACTGCCCATCCAAATTCACATCCACTTGGGCATGTTGGATACACTTTGGAACCACGGAGACCTTCCGTTGCCTAGTAGACCCCTCTACGACATAGGATACCTCTGATACTTCTGATTCCTTTTTCACACATAGTCTGACAGGATCACAAGGATTAAACAACTTGCCAAAATAACCTGCCGGAAGGACCTCCTGGTGAGTCCCCACCTTCCCTGTTCCTACCTTAACCCCATCTGTCTTTCCTCCCCCTCCCTTTTTTTCTCCCCCCCCATACATGGCTGAAACAATACTCTCTCCTGAATTACCCAATTAGGGAGAACTACATTGGCCAATGTGTTCATTTTTTATCCCTCACTTTTAACATGCTCTCCTTGATCCATCATTACGCATCACCCCTATTATCCAGGAGCGTGAAACATGATGCCCTCTTTCCCCTTGAATACTGATTCCTTTTTACTCACTTCTGCCATCCCCCCATCCCCTCTCTAATGTTATGGTACCTTACAACGCATCACACGTTAGATGCTGGATTACAAACTAAATGTTACTTGTTCTATGTATGCAATAATGGTAATTACATCTAACCATAAGCCGTAGAATTTTGCTGTAAATTGTATACTGAATACCATATATAACGGTTGCACTTACAGATAGGACTTTTTACTCTCTACTCTGTAATTGACATACAGCTAACTTCTGTATGGAAATAACTCAAATTTCAATAAAATGTTTTTTTGGAAAAAAAAATAAAAATCAAACTTAGGCAGCTAAAACTAAGCATATGCTGAATGCATAAGCACTGGTTGCTGTCAGTGAAAACATGTCTAAATGATCAATAGATCCAGCACTTCAAACAGCTGAAGTTATATGCACATCTCAACTTTTACTGTAATGGTTCACAACAATTTTAGATTCCATTTAAAGTGGAACTAAACTTTCTCAATTAGCAATAACTCCTTTTAAACTTTATGCTGCTTTTTAGTTGTATCCTGTTTCTGGCCTAGGCCATATTGATGTCATACATCTCAGGGGTCTTCAAGGGCATTTTTTTATTTAATCTGGAGGAGGTGAGGAGGGGCTTTCTCAGATAAGCACACCCTCCTGCTTGCATGCCTGAGCTAAAAATGGTTTCCAGGAAGTAAATGCTACATGAATAGCATGGCCATGGCAAGGAATGCTAGGGAGGTGTTTTTCAAAATGATTTTGCAAAACAATAAAACATATAGACATGAATGAATGGGTGTGTTTGCTTTGTATAATAACAATTTAATAGCATTTTTGGCTTGTGGTGCTCAGTTAAGTTCCACTTCAGCGGTCGGTATAATGGATCCACTGACCATTTTGACATGCAGTTTTTACAGCAGAAAATAGTTTATGCATTTTCATAATTTGCTCAGTTTGAGTTGCTGATTTGTGACAGCTTAGCAACAATGATAACTAATTCCATCTAGTTTATTTTCCCAATGGAGAGAATGCAAAAATGACACAAGGTGCTGAACTTATCAAAAAAATCTGCATAGGTATGTGGTCATAAAAACTGCATGTAAATTCATTCTGTGTGAATGTGGCAAAATTGATTGTTTCCAGGCTACACTGGCACCAATTGAAATGTGGGATTTTAGAAAATGTTCTCCACTAGATGCTGCTGAGGAGCATACTTATTGCCTATGATAGTCAGTGCCACTTAATAGCCATAATGCAGTATGATCACTAGATGGTGCTATCATAGGACATAAGTATACTCCTAAGCGCTATCTAGTGGTCATAATGCAGTATTCTGAATTCAACCATTCAAACTGCAGATAATATAGCCTGGAAACATTCAATATTGCCCCCATTTACACAGAACAAATGTGGTTTCAAAGGCCATGCACATTTTTTTTATATTTTTAAAATACAAACCATAGATTAGAACACATATTTTGTCTGATCAAATCAATTTCAACACAATTAAATGACAACTATACAGACATCCCAAGTCTGTTGCAAGGTGTGGGAGTCTCCCGCATTTCTGCAGTGGCTCCCGCAGACCCACAAGCGCCTCACGATATCCCGGGAATGATCGGTGCGGCGGGGAACAGCTGTGAACATGGATCTGTCTGTACAGATTTTTAGCTGTCAGCCGCTTCTCCTTCTCTCCCACCTGGGGCTGTGAGCTAAAAATCTGTACAGGGAGATCTGTGTTCACAGCTGTTCCCCACCGCACCAATCATTGCCCGCTGTTCCCTGTGTGCTGCTTCCCTGCTGCTCTAATCCCCTGTCCTTCTCCGCCCCTCCCTGTTCTCCTCCGCTCCCCTCCATGTCCTCCCCCTCCGCTCCCTGTCCTGCTTCTCTGATCCCCTGTCCTCCTCCTCCCCCCGCTCTCCCTGTCCTGCTCCTCCGCCCCCCCTCGTCCCCCACATCTGGCTTCCCTGCTCTCCTCTCCCACTGGCTGAGGGTGATCTGTCAGGATGGAGAGTGGAGGAAGGGGCTGGGTAAATCTGTAATTTACCAGCCCCTTCCTTGTCTTCAATGCTGAGTAAGGGACTGGGGAATCTGTGTCCTCAGTCCTTTCTCTGTCTCAAAGGGGAGATGTCAGGGTCTGTGTAAAAAATAAAAAACTACCGACACTACTACCCCCTGCCCTACCAATAATGTCCACTGCCTCAACCCCCCTCCCCCCAAAAAGAATTGTGAACAAATATTTAAAACAAATCTAATTGTAAAAAAATCAATACATGAAAATAAACTACTGACACCATCCACTGCCAAATAACCCCCACCCCCTTCCACAGAAGCACTGTGAAAAATGATTGAAAAGGTGATTAAAAAAAATTCCTGCAGGGGGGTATGTGGGAGTTTGCCATCTTCCTGAAATGAGTTTTTGCAGGTTGGGATGTCTGACTATATAGTGCATGTGACAATTAATTAAATCACATGAACTCATAGATTAACAGAATAGGAAAACTGTAAAATTTTAAATACCAGCCCATTTCAGTATAATATTACAGAGGAAATACAGTGTTAAATTTAGAGCACGCGCCCTTCTCATGCATACATACATTATCATTATTTAAGGTACTTATATATATATATATAGCGCCATCAATTTACGCAACGCTTTACATATACATTGTACACTCACATCAGTGCCTCACATTCATATACTAGGGCCAATTTAGACAGAAACCAATTAACCTACCAGTATGTCATAAAACATTTCTATCTGCTAACCCCCAAAAAAACAACAAACTTGTCACGCATTTGAAAGATCTTTTAAAGGCTTTGATAAAGAAGGACACAATTCTTATTTATGCCCATATCCATTAGTCACTCACTTGCAAGGCTGATGGCTAGGCAATGTTGTTTGCACAACCAATCTATTATCTATTATGGGAGAGGACTGGGAAGGCACATTTAGTACCCGGATAGTAGCTTGACAGGTTAGAAAAACAGAACTACAATCAGTCTAATTTGGGACTCAATTAAAATAATACAGTGGCAGACAAGAACGAAAAAATAGTATTAAATTACTACACAAACATTATGGATTTTACCAATGTACACATAAAATAAGCAGCCCTTTCTATAGCAATTAATGAAATTCTGTTGATAAACACAATTTTTATATATTACATGGTAACAACAGGCTACAATAATTACCTTACATATATACATCAGTGCAATAGCCATTATTATCAAATCAGCAAGCAGGTCACTTAAAAGGGATTAAGTGCCTTTTTATGCTGTGAAAACTCTGAACAGTATAAAACCCCTTAATTATCTCATAAGCATGTGCTAACCCGGGCTTAATTTAAATGGGTATACAGCCTTGGCTGCTGTTCTGTTACACCACTAATCACTTAGAAAGGAATCAAGAGAGTTTCTTTTAAGTCATTAACACCACCACACACTCCATTAGAATGACATTAAAGTGGTTGTTAACCTACTTTTGTTACATGCTGCCATCCTCTCTGCAGCATTATAGTAATTGTCCCTGTGCCTGTGTTCTGTAAAAAAAACTGCAGGATTGTACCTGTATGAGCTCCACTCCCGGCGCTCAGCTGATGTCTTTCCCTACCTTGTCTCTCCGACTCACAGCTGCAGTGGGCGAGGCCGAACCCTCCCGCTGACGTCAGCTGGGGAGGAGGGGAAGAGAGGAGGAGAGCGGAGACACAGAGTGCCAAGCCGCTGACAATCAGCTGAGCGGCAGGAGCAGAGCTCATACAGGTACAATCCTGCAGTTTTTTTTACAGAACACAGGCACAGGGACAATTAGTATAATGCTGCAGAGGGGATGGCAGCATGTAGTATGTGAAATGAGAGCAGCAGGAGGGGGGGAGGCGGGCACTGGTAAAGCAGAGACAGACAGAGAGGGGAGGGAGAAGGACACAGGAGACAGATAGCAGGCTGTGGCTCACGGAATCACGCAAACAGTCCACAATGTCAGGGGCTCAGCAGCCATGATTATTGTGGTGTGTTTGGGGTGGGGATAGCTAGGCAGGATCAGCCAGGCATTTCAGGTGGTACAGGGGTCCAAATGACACAGCTCAAGCACTGTGCTGTATGACATGCTTTAAGGGAACAGGATCTTTAATTTGTTTTTTTGGGTTAAACGCTTTAAGTCAAACTTTATTTTTTGGTGAGTAGGATTTTCTTTATATTGTTCCCAAACATTCACTGGACACCTTAGCAAAAGTGATGGTGGAGTAAACACGAGGTGCAATATGCTTATGCAGTCAAAACCAGTATTTCATTGCTGCCATCTGCTGCTCAACCTGTGCTGAAAAACCCAACAACTACTGCCTCTATATGTATTAATGCAGACTGTGTTGAAGTATGAAGTGATGCATGTTCTTCCTATAATCTGCATTTGTTAAAACAATGGATAACAAGACACTGAAATATAGAACAATAAGTTGCTCTTGTCCTTGAAATATTGGTGTAACAATAATAATCCAATTTACATTTAAAAACTACATAAGACATAACAACAATATTTGTAAAATGCAAGGCCAACTTAGCTTGCACCCCCCGCCCCCTTCACCATCCTTATTTAAAAACCCAAAGTAAAAGCAATAAAAGGCTAAAACAGTGTACTAATAATGTAAAAGCTTGCCACTTAACACCATGCATAGCATTTGCTTAGATGAGGTGTGTGTCACTGGGCCTTTTTGTAGGACTCTAAGGAAGCTAAGAACCCCATATCCTTCAAGATAACGCTCCTGCAAAGTGCTGGAAAGCTTTCTGATAACATCTGAGATCCTTAACTTTTCCAGGATCCCACAATGAGACTCCGTGACATCACTAGTGACTACAAAGTGCCCCACATGTAAGCTCATAATTATTTATATTAGATATTATTTATATTAAACATAATTTATATTCAATATTAGATTTATCTTTCAATGTGTATTTTTCCAATTGCTTTTACTTAGCATTTTTACATAGGAGGGGTTGCAAGGTTTATGGTTACATTTCTTACCCTAGTACTTGCAGTTTGCAATTTTCAGTGCAGCTGGCTCTGCTTTCTCAATTCTGCTTCCCTTAATTGCAGTGGACAGTTCCATCTCCAGTCAGTCTTTAAGCTTGGAGAAGGGAAGGGGGGAGTAGGAGGAAGGAGAAAGGAAATGCCTTACCATCCTAGGCTACAAGGCTGTGTGTTTGTATGATACAGTGTAGGGACATACAACTCTAGTTCCTACATGAAAGAATAGTTTCATAGGATGGTTCCAGAGAAAGAAGCTTGGATACTGAAATGCCCGATTCTCCATCAGAGCTCTTGCTGCATGTGCCCTCCATTCCCTTCAGCCATAACCACAAGTCAGTCCTGCCTCATCTCTTAAATGGGGCGAGATGCCCGTTTCCTATTTATTTGAAGAAGGCTCAAACTCCAGATCAAACTGAATGGATTTGTCTTGTAAATAACATTATAGCAGCGGAGGAGTGGAGGGCAACAAGCAAGGGTCGTCATGATAAATTTTACAGTGCGTGGGCCACATGGATCAATTACACTACTAATTCCCCAATGGGATCTCAAGCTGCCCTGCTAGAGCCCTCTCTCCTTCCAACATAGATAAGGATTTCTGGAGTCCTGGAGCCTATTTACCAGAGTATGAGCTCTAAAGTTAATATGAGGTTTAAAGACCTGTATCTTATACTCTGAAGAGGTTTACTCTTTTGTATAGTTGTATATGTTGATATGTTAGTTTCATTGTTTATCACCTGTGATTCCAGTTTAATTGCTTGAATATTAGCTCAGTGCCACCATAATCTACAGGGTTTCTCAGACAGCTGGGGTTATTCAATTTTGCAGTGCACTTTTTGTTATTCTTAACCCTTTTCCCTTGTCTCCTTCCTTACTCCCTCCCACTCTACTGTTGTATTTTCTGCCTTACTGCTCTGTTGTGTGTTCTACCCACAGCCACTAAACTAATACATGCCCTAGGAACTGTTCACAAGGTTTGTTGTTGTTATATTTCATGCAATGATACTGTTATATAGACTTTTCTGCTCTTTGTTATGAGCAGCGGAAGGTCACTCTGACTCCTGTGCCAAGTGTACTACGGTCGTTGCCCATGTGGACTTTTTCTCATTCTTTTTTTCCTATGTTTGTCTTCCGTTTTTGTATGGCAATCACATTTGTACATTTAAATAAAGATTACTTTAAAAAAAAAGTAAAGAGAAGAGAAAGTAGCCACTTTGATACAAAAAATCCTGGGGTAGCTATCATGGCACCAGCTTAAACTGGAACATAGGCAAGGATTAAAAGATATAGAAGCTATATGCTCAGTAAGTGATTAAATCAGCTGCTGATAGGGTTTGATATCACTTTAAACCTTTCTCAATGCAGTGTCTTCAGCTGCAGTTAGGCCCTTTCACCAAGAACAGTGAAACAAGATTCGGGATACTCAGCTTTCCAAGGGCAATTTTTAGTTCTATTTTCAGGTACTAATCCTCACAATTTGGATTAAACTCCACTTTGTTGTTAACATTTTCTAATCGCCATATAGGAATGCAACCTTTTGACATTACATCATGGAAAATATTTAAACAACAATAGGATGTGGATGAAAATCATATGCTATAATATGTAAGCAGTGTTAAGACTAGGTCAGACAGGCCTTGCAGGTAGCTCTATTTACTTTAGATGTAGACATGTGAGTACCAACTAGCTCAAGATGGAGGGCCCGAATCTGGTGGATTTTCTAAGTTTTCGTTTAATATGCTTTAGGCTAGACTTCAAAGAATCTACTGACTGTGACTTCATAGCCAGATGTGGGAGATACTTAAAAGTGATTTTAATCAAAGATTATCCATTTACAGCTTTCCGTCAGGAGGTACAGACATATGTCACACCTCAAACTATATTAGAATGTTATAAAAAGACAAACAGATGGTACAGTATAATGCAAAATGCATAAACAATAAAACATACATTGTCTGAAAGGAAAAGGAATTGCTTTCTTTAATACAAAATGTATGGAAAAAAGATTGCAGAGATTATATGTAAAAAACAACAGTCTACAGATTTTTGTCATTATTTGGGGTCATTTTATTAAAATGGAATATATAGATTCCCCACACAATCATATGGAGGTTTTGTGCATTTTATTTAAGTAATTGATGTATTATTGCATTTGCCATGCCACATGGTATGACACAAAGTAGAAAATTAATATAGAATATGCTACTTAGAGTATTTACAGGGCTGCGGGTTGAATAAAAAAATTCTTAAAGTTCAAAAAGCATTCGGTTTTTATTGCACCCAAAAAATGTCACATACAGGTCCACCACATGTGTCTGTGTGGTTACAGGGTATGCAGTCTTACACAAAACAGTAGAACCTTATTTTCATACATTTTATATATAATTATGAATTGACCTCTAGTGAAGTAAGAAATGTGAACTTTGAATAATTTTGCTTTACTCCTACCACAAGTTTAATAAAACATCATAGTGATTTTATTGTTAAAGTCCAGGGAAGCAAAGTTTAAAAAAAAAGAAATCCAGCAGACTTCAGAAGTACTGGATTTTCAAAAAACATTATGTTTTTTTGTTTTTGATATAAAAAGGGTAACATCTTTGGCCTTGGATTTAAAAGGGATTATCTTCATTTCTTTGCTTTGTACTTAGCAGTAAACAAAACCATTGTGAGCTGATGGGAACTAACAGAAAAAAAATAGCTTCTTTAAATCAAAGAAATTCCAGTTATGATCATTTATGTGATATAAAAGGCTTCTCAGAAACCTATACCAGGTACACCAAGAAAAAAAATTTCAGCTAATTTTAAAGTTTCGTTTCGGAGCAAGGAAGGGTTAGAACCTGTGAGTTTTTTGCCATCTATGACCCTTTTTGAGATTCTTTTACTTCCAGTACCAGATGCACAACATGAGGTGAGGGGAAATCTCCTTAGATATGATGGGAGGAGTTGATCTTTTAAGATGATTTCCCTTTATCTCCTGTTCTGGTAATAACCTGAAAATGTAGAATTCTCTGGAATCAATACTTGGTAAAAGTGAAAACTGATCACAAAAATTAGCTTCACCTCTTCAGAAATATGCCACTTTGAGTATGTACCAATAGTAAGTTCTGTCTGAAGACACCACAGTCCAATATTATTATTGAAAAATGTGCAGTTGTAACCCCATAAACCTTAATGAATGCCTACTTGCAAACGCAAACTGCAATTGATAACTGAATTGTGTCTATGGCCAAGTCACTCCAATATGTTAAATAAATTATCTTGAAGTTGAAAATACTGTGATCCACATATACACAGACACTTCCTAACAAAGGTCATCAGAAGTGTCCTTCAGGAGTATTAAACATAGTTCTGTGTATACAAAGCAATAGATAAAAGCTCCACAGGGAATGCTCCACAGCTCATTTCATCCAAGCTGTATTCCAACAAATGCTGAAAAATAATACGCAGGTCTGCTGTTTGTGAACCTAATGTTACCAATGATTTGTTATAATGAAAAAAAAATGAAAAGAAAACTATTTCAAAGCTAATTTGTATTCCTTATTGCTTTGACTTAAAAGGGGAAAAAGGGAGAAAGATATTTTATGAGTAGTTGCATTTGAAAGCCAAAAAAGTAAATCCAGAAATGCGAGATAAAATAAATTTGTAAAAAAAAAAAAAAAAACATCCTAAACAATGCAACTATTTTTTATCACAAACATTTACAGAAAGATTAAGTACAAATGTCATTCAAAATTATTCTTAAGCAGCCTTTCCCTTTTATGCACTGCAATAATCCTTTTCACAAAAGTTCTATTATACTTTTTTAAGCAGCAAATATTCCGCTTTGTATGCAAACCAATACTCTGAACTCTCAGTTGAGCATCTGGCCAGCATTTTAAGACATTCCTCCACATGACATTTCTCCTTCTGCCACTTGAATGAATAAGTTATAGCTAAACTCCAGCTTTGTTTTCTAGGGTAGAGTGGGGAAAATTAGTCTTCATATTTTTGTCCTTGTTTGCAAGATTTCACATGGATTCGTCTTCTGGTGACCAAACAGAAGATGAAGAGATCACCGTATGAAGACATAGGCACCACTAAAAACCTTAGCCGCTTTCAGCCCTTAGTTATTATTATATTATTTATTTATTTTATTGTTATTATAATGGGGACGGAAAGTATTCAGACCCCCTTAAATTTTTCAGCTGAAGGACTCCAAGATGGTGAGAAATAAGATTCTTTGGTCTGATGAGACCAAGATAGAACTTTTTGGCCTTAATTCTAAGCGGTATGTGTGGAGAAAACCAGGCACTGCTCATCACCTGTCCAATACAGTCCCAACAGTGAAGCATGGTGGTGGCAGCATCATGCTGTGGGGGTGTTTTTCAGCTGCAGGGACAGGAAGACTGGTTGCAATTGAGGGAAAGATGAATGCAGCCAAGTACAGGGATATCCTGGACGAAAACCTGTGCTCAGGACCTCAGACTGGGCCGAAGGTTTACCTTCCAACAAGACAATGACCCTAAGCACACAGCTAAAATAATGAAGGAGTGGCTTCACAACAACTCCATGACTGTTCTTGAATGACCCAGCCAGAGCCTTGACTTAAACCTAATTGAGCATCTCTGGAAAGACCCAAAATTGGCTGTCCACCAACGTTTACCATCCAGCCTGACAGAACTGGAGAGGATCTGCAAGGAGGAATGGCAGAGGATCCCCAAATCCAGGTGTGAAAAACTTGTTGCATCTTTCCCAAAAAGATTCATGGCTGTATTAGATCAAAAGGGTGCTTCTACTAAATACTGAGCAAAAGGTCTGAATACTTAGGACCATGTGATATTTCAGTTTTTCTTTTTTAATAAATCTGCAAAAATGTCAACAATTCTGTGTTTTTCTGTCAATATGGGGTGCTGTCTGTACATTAATGAGGAAAAAAATGACCTTAAATGATTTTAGCAAATGGCTGCAATATAACAAAGAGTGAACAATTTAAGGGGGTCTGAATACTTTCTGTCACACTGTATATATATTTTTTAGATGCTCATGTCTCTGGCTGGGTTCATACTTGTGCGATGCGTGAACCAGCGTGATTCCTGTGCGGGTTTCCACATCGCACCTGCATTGACATCTGCGCACCACTGCGGGTGTCAATGTAAAGTTAATGACACCCCCAGATCGTTTCACAGATCGCAGTGCGAACTTTGTAATGGTGCCGAAATCTGATCACATGGGTGTGAACACCCATGCGATCCGATTCCAGTGCGGACCAAATAAAGGGTCCTGTACCATTTTGGTGCAAATGCAATATGATTTAAATTTGCATTGCACAAACATTGCATGTGATATGCACAGCAATGCGTCACATACAGTATCTGTGATTGCACAATTGTGATGCCAGCCTCTTTCTCTCGCTCTCTATCTATTTACAGTATCTCACAAAAGTGAGTACACCCCTCACATTTTTGTAAATATTTTATTATATCTTTTCATGTGACAACACTGAAGAAATGACACTTTGCTATGATGTCAAATAGTTAGTGTACAGCTTGTATAACAGTGTAAATTTGCTGTCCCCTCAAAATAACTCAACACACAGCCATTAATGTTTTAACCGCTGGCAACAAAAGTGAGTACACCCCTAAGTGAAAATGTCCAAATTGGGCCCAATTAGCCATTTTCCCTCCTCGGTGTCATGTGACTCGTTGGTGTTACAAGGTGTTAGGTGTGAATGGGGAGCAGGTGTGTAAAATTTGGCGTTATCGCTCTCGCTCATACTGGTCACCAGAAGTTCAACATGGCACCTCATGGAAACGAACTTTCTGAGGATGTGAAAAAAAGGAATTGTTTCTCTACATAAAGATGGCCTAGGCTATAAGAAGATTGCCAAGACCCTTAAACTCAGCTGCAGCACAGTGGCCAAGATCATACAGTGGTTTAACAGGACAGGTTTCAATCAGAGCAGGCCTCGCTATGGTCGACCGAAGAAGTTGAGTGCACATGCTCAGTGTCATATCCAGAGGTTGTCTTTGGGAAATAGACACATGATTGCTGCCAGCATTTCTTCAGAGATTGAAGGGGTGGGGGTCATCCTGTCAGTGCTCAGACCATATGCCGCACACTGCATCAAATTGGTCTGCATGGCTGTCATCCCAGAAGGAAGCCTCTTCTAAAGATGATGCACAAGAAAGCCTGCAAACAGTTTACTGAAGGCAAGCAGACTAAGGACAAGGATTACTGGGACCATGTCCTGTGGTCTGATGAGACCAAGAAAAACTTATTTGGTTCAGCTGGTGTCAAGCATGTGTGGCGGCAACCAGGTGAGGAGTAAAAAGACAAGCGTGTCTTGCCTACAGTCAAATATGGTGGTGGGAGTGTCATGGTCTGGGGCTTCGTGAGTGCTTCCGGCACTGGGGAGCTACAGTTCATTGAGACAACCATGAATGCCAACATGTACTGTGACATGATCCCCTCCTTTCAGAGACTGGGCCGCAGGGTAGTATTCCAACATGATAACGACCCCAAACACTCCTCCAACACGACCACTGTCTTGCTAAAGAAGCTGAGGGCAAAGGTCATTGACTGGCCAAGCATGTCTCCAGACCTAAACTCTATTGAGCATCTGTGGGGTATCCTCAAATGGAAGGTGGAGGAGCGCAAGGTCTCTAACATCGACCAGCTCCATGATGTCATCATGGAGGAGTGGAAGAGGACTCCAGTGGCAACCTGTGAAGCTCTGGTAAACTCCATGCCCAAGAGGGTTAAGGCAGTGCTGGAAAATAATGGTGGCCACACAAAATATTGACACTTTGGGCCCAATTTGGACATTTTCACTTAGGGGTGTACTCACTTTCAGCGGTTTAAACATTAATGGCTATGTGTTGAGGTATTTCGAGGGGACAGCAAATTTTCACTGTTATACAAGCTGTACACTCACTACTTTACACTGTAGCAAAGTGTCATTTATTCAGTGTTGTCACATGAAAAGATATGATAAAATATTTTCAAAAATGTGAGATATAGGGGGGTTTGTTTGACATAACATATATATTCATTGTAAATAACTGTTAATGATTCTTTATATATACATAAATATATATATGTATATATATTATTCTACCTGCATTTAAATACTATTATTAATGTCATTTTTATATACAATTTTTTATTTATTAGTAAATAAAATTTTGTAAACCCTGAAATATGGTTTTACCCATGGCATGTTCTATTACAGTTATATGGGTGTTTATCATTAATGAAATATATTTTATTTTAATTTATTAATAAATATTTATACTTTATTACAATTATTTTTTAATGATTATAAATGTATTTTGCATTTATATGAATGGTGTATAGCTGCATTACATATATGGATTACATTCATTTACTATACATCATTCACATTTAAATATGCACATGATGATCTTTAAATATTGATAAAAACAATGTTTTTATTTATAATTAGGTTAATGTATATTGTGTAGGGGGAATTTAACTTTATTATTTTATTATTATGTTGGGGAATAATGTGTGCTGATTCGTGTTCAACTTTTGTATTTCACACCTCCTCATACTGCAATCCCTCTACATCACGCGAGATTACAGTGAGAGGAGCCGTTCTCAGGAGTTCCTGGCAGTTGTAGATCGCTTCTCGACTCAACATGAGAAGCGAGTTACAGACCTTCATAAACAAGCACTCAGAGGAGAGCGATCTCCTCTGAGAATGCCTGAGAACTGAATAGCTGTATTTTACCGCAGTTTCATAAAAGGACACCATAGAGCTATTATCCCTATATTAATATTTTATATGGACAGTAGGTGAAGAAATTCTAAAAAAAAAGATTTACTCATTGATCAACATGTTTCACCCATCAAACTAAAATTGGACTTTTCAAACACACGTTAATTTCCTAGACACCACAGTATCCATCAGGGATGATGAGAAAAGAGAAAAGAGAAAAGGGAAAAGGGAAGCAGCGCCATATGGGTGTAGTATTAAGTACCAGCAATGTATTGACAGAAAATTGAGAACCCACATAAAAAGCAATGGAAGCGCTTGTCAAGCATAAACCACCACTGTGATCCAGGGACGTGCGGTGAGGTCAGTGGCTGGTGAGGCACTGGCTAGTATCAGAGCCAGATACACACAGGTTACATACACCGTGAATGTTAGATTGAGAGCAATAATTCTAGCACTAGACCACCTCTGTCATGTAACCTGTGAAAAAATGTAAAGCGTCGCTTATGGAGATTTTTAAGTACTTAAGTTTGGTGCCATTTCACAAGCGGGCACAATTTTAAGGTGTTAGGCATCTATTTACTCTGTGTAACATCATCTTTCATAGTTTACAAAAAAATCGGGCTAACCTTAGTGTTTTTTTTATTCATGAAACCGTTTCTTTCCAAAAAAAAAGCGTTTGAAAAATTGCTGCGCAAATACCATGTAACACAAAAAGTTGCAATGACCCCCATTTTATTCCCATGGGTGTCTGCTAAAACATAGTTTTAGCAGACACCCATGGGAATAAAATGGGGGTCATTGCAACTTTTTGTGTTACATGGTATTTGCGCAGCAATTTTTCAAACGCATTTTTTTATATAATGTTTGGGGGTTCTAGCAAAATTATTATTTTTTTTAGACGTAGAAGAGAAGTGTCAGAATTTGACTGGGTGGCAAGGGGTTAATTACCATAAGTAATATACAAAAAATTATTATATATGGTTTTTAAGGTAATTTACTATATTTTCAAAAACTGTACTCAAGCAGCTGGCTTAACGGACAAATTACTGAAGTTTGAAGTTATAACTTCAAACCAGTAATTTTCCAGTAAATAGATAAATAATAAATTATTATCCTATAACATATAGCATAATAATATATGATTTAGCTTGTACATACTACTTTTCAGCAGCAACAGATTCTCATTCTCCCTCTTAACTGTGTGAGAAAAACATGGGATTGTGGGTAAATCTTATACACATAAACACATGTTTTTTCCTTCTAGTTAAGAGGGCTGGGCTGGAAGGGAGTATTTGTCTTTTAGACACATGCCCCTTCTATGACACTGCAGTGAGAGGCGTGCCTCCACTACAGCATTTTATTGGACAGCTTGGGCCAATGGTCCATTGAGCTCAGTGGCCTCTGACAAGAAATGAGGAGAGGCACTGTGAGCTCATCCTCTCAGTCTGCTGCAAACAGAGTGTGCTTGTATTTAAAATGGCTGCTCTGTATTTAGCTTCTTACAGGCTGCGCATGGAGCCCCATTTCTCCGGAACCATAGATGATAGGAAGACCAACCCCCCAAATTTGGGGTCTCTGTTTTTCTTTTCTGCCTCACCTGACTGCATGCCCCTGCTGTGATCGCACCAGTCCATTTTCACTATACATATGCGCCTCTAGTGCTGTCCTTGGCTGTGCTGGTGGCTCCCAGCACTTCCTAGTTGGCGTGGGTACACAGGGTGAGTGGAGATGTCACTTCCCAGGGGTCACAGCAGTGAGTGTGGCTATGCATTCGCAGCATACATGCTCCTTCATCAAGCCATGGCAGATGAAGGAGAACATATAGCAGGACCAGACTGGTGCGATCACAATGGTGATTTTATGCTTGACAAGTGCTTCAAATTTCTTTTTTAGATGAGCTGCCAATTTTATGTCAATAAATTGCTTGTAATACTACACTCAGATGGCGCTGCTTCCCTTTTCTCTTCTAGCACATGTTTAAAAAAAACAATATAATTTAATATACTACACCAGGGTAGGCAACCTCAGCCCTCCAGCTGTTTTGAAACTACTAATCCCATGAGACATTGCAAGATCCTGACAATCACAGATATGGCTCCTAGAGGCAGAGGCATAATGGGATTTCTAGTTTGAAAACAGCTGGAGGGCCAAGGTTGCCTACCCCTGCACTACACTATGAGAAGTCCTTCTATCCTTATCCCTGGTGGCGGTGTTTGTTGCAGAAAGCCTTAAAAGGTACAGGAGCACTGTTATCTATAGAGAGCAAAAATTATCCTGGACACCATTAAGAAACAGGCACAGACAGTGGACACTTCAGGGGGCTTATACCCGAGAGATTTTTTAACCTTAGTTTGAAGAAAAGGAAGTCAAATCCTTCTGGTGATTGCGGTGTGAACTTGGTGGTGGAAAAGAATTACTATCTTTCTGTGGGGGCATGTTTTTCTATCACCATACGGATGGATTAAAAGACACAGAGCATCAATGAATTTTAAATGCATTTGTTTCACTTATTTTATTGGGGATACAATATACCTTTATGGAGGTTATGTTAGTATGCATATTTTCAGACACTATTGATATTTTGTTTAGAGCGCAGTCCTTTTCTAAAACTTTGTACAGAGCTTTGTTTGGCATGGGTTTTATTTAAAAAATTACAATTTTAATCTTTATATGCTTGGAGACTTTAGGCTCAGGCCTCAAGCTTAGACCTTTTGGTTGGTACCTCAGATCAGGTTACAGCAAAGCTGTGCTCCTGGTGCAACCTCTGTACCTTTGTCATAGCTCTCTCTGCACTGGCCCCAGCAGGGAACCTCCCGCCTCTTGGGTGGAGCTCTAAACTATTG
The DNA here is from genome assembly GCF_042186555.1 of Aquarana catesbeiana. Taxonomy (NCBI): domain Eukaryota; kingdom Metazoa; phylum Chordata; class Amphibia; order Anura; family Ranidae; genus Aquarana; species Aquarana catesbeiana. The sequence continues at coordinate 296,437,309 of NC_133326.1, forward strand.
TATGGCCTTGAATTTAAGGGCTATGCACACCTGCACAAACAGCCTGCTGGTCTCTGGACACAGTATTATCAGTGTAGACCCCCCCGACACAGGATTAGAGGCTTTGTCCCTCCCAAGACTCTTTGCAGTCTCTGGACTACAAACCCCAAACTGGGAATTACAAAACCCAGAGAAAACTAAAAGACCAATTGTCTTAATTTAAACCAACCATTTTGGAGTCCCTCAATCTGTATTCACGAGAATCCTGTGTATCTTTAACTTCTTCTTTCCCCACAGTGGTAGGGCCCAGCACTGTCACTTCTTATAAATGTCAGTTTTACTTTAGTTTACATTGTAGAAATGCACCACTTCTGAGGATACCAACTTGTACCCCTAGGCATAGGCTATTCAAAAGAACTCTGTAATTTTAATGGTGTCCTTTAAACATTACTAAATTTGCTGGATAAACAACATTTAAAACTTTTTTTTTGCTTTGGTACATGTTCCCCAGGGCAGTGATCAGCTCTCCATGTCATTTGTTTGACATTTCCCTTTAGCCTAGAATTTATATATACTATATATATATATATATATATATATATATATTGACTTCAATGGGGTTTGGTTTTAGCACTTGAATTTTAACCACTTGCTGACCAGCCACCATCATACTGCAGCAGGTCGGCTCTTTCCTAAGAATCACCTTAGCTTTACTTCAGCTCCTTTAAGAGCCATAGCAGTTGCACATCCGCTGCACGGTGGGGGACCTGATGTGCGTGGCCAGCGGCCGTGATGTCCGCCGGCAACCCGCGATTGCGGGAAAGAGAGCCAGAATGGGGATCTGTCAATGTAATCCTAGTGATTGGGAACAGCGATCTCTCTCCTACTCCAGTCAGTCCCATCCCCCCCAGTTAGAAACACCTCCCAGGGAACACATTTAACCCCTTGATCGCCCCCTGGTGTTAACTACTTCCCTGCCAGTGACATTTACACAGTAATCAGTGCATTTTTATAGCACTGATCGCTGTATAAATATCAATGGTCCCAAAAAGGGTCAGAAGTGTCTGACCTGTCCGCTGCAATGTCGCAGTCCCACTAAAAATCGCAGATCGACGCCATTACTAGTAAAAATAATAATAATAAAAATGCAATAAATCTATTCCCTATTTTGTAGACGCTATAACTTTTGTGCAAACCAATCAATATGTGCTTACTGCTATTTTGATTACCAAAAATTTGTAGAAGAATACATATTGGCCTCAACTGATTTAAAAATTCATTTTTTTATTTTTTTTAGGGATATTTATTATAGCAAAAAGTAAAAAATATTTTTTTTTTTTTCAAAAACGTCACTGTATTTTGTTTATAGCGCAAAAAATAAAAACTGCAGAGGCTTTCAAATACCACCAAAAGAAAGCTCTATTTGTGGGGAAAAAAAATGATGTAAATTTTTTTGGGGTACAGTGTCACATGACAATGCAATTGTCAGTTAAAGCGATGCAGTGTCATATCACAAAAAACGGCCTGGGCATTAAGAGGGAAAATCTTCCGGTCTGTAAGTGGTTAATGCTTGCCGAACCTGCCACAAACTGAATTCAGGTACATTTGGCTCATCATCAGCTAGCAGAAAAAAATGCCCTAAACCTAAGGTATTTCAAACCAACTGATCATAGTAAAAGAGTGGAGATAGTTAAACAACATTGTTTGTAATAAAAAATTTTACTTTCGAGTGGAGTAATTCCAGCTAAGGTTGTAAGAGTATAACATTCTGTGCAGCTAATGTATATATCATTGTGAGATTACCCTTTGAAGATTCTCCTTTAAAGATCTTGCTGTCCTGTAAGTCACCCAGATACAAGATATCAAAAGAAAACACATAAAAACTGTACTGCAAAGTTAAAAGCAGAACCTCAGTCAAAAAAAAAAAAGCCAGTTAAGAACTAAAATAAAAATCAGCTTTTGCAGAAATACTTACCATTATTCTGGAACTGCGTCATATGACGTCCAGTCAGGATGAGAGAGCCACTGCCCAGCCATCATTTTGCTATAGGCTGGACGGGATGTGGTTAAACCCTTTTCTGAAGCAAAAACAAATTTTACCTAAAATTCTCATTAAAAGAATCCATTGATTAGAGCCAATTAACACCATTATTTTTCTCTGGTTTGGCTATACTTTGCTTGATACTGTGTCCCAGACAGCTCATTCCTTGAACCAGACTGATTAGAAAAGTTACATTTTCAAATTATAAACAGATATGTTCATATATCTGCAAGCTAAACTGTAGGTTCCTAGTGGAAGCAAAAACAGGTTCTGTGTTAAATTCTGCAACACTTATTCTGTTAAGTAATAATATTAAGTAATAATATCCAATACACTTACATTGGGTCTCAGATCTGCTGCCATTTTGTAATAATATTCTGCTGCTTCATTTAGACTGGCTTGCCTAAATAGAAAAAAAGACAAAGTTAAGACAAAGTTAATTTATTAGTGTAATATGCTTAAGACAGAAACTGCAGTGTACAGATAAACTGACAGATGTGATAAAATCATGGTGCAGCTGTATTTTCTGTCCCACCTGCTTGGGCCAAACCCCACTCAACCTTTTTAATAATTAGCCACAGGATCACTAGAAAAGGGGAAAAAATAAACTCCACCAAAGAAAAACCCCCCAAAAAATGCATCATTACTTTGCTGGATGGAACAGCAAGGTGTAGCTTCCTCAATGGCAAGGGAAATTCTGAGGTATGTCAGCCAGCTAGGGTGCAACATATTGCTGTTCCAACAGGCAAGGGAGTCACTCCCTTGCCGAGTGTTTTTTTCCCTCTATAGCCATCCTGTCACTAGTGTATTTTTGCCTGCAACAGAGATACAAGTGTGACATTAGCCTTAATATTTTTTTTTATTTAAACTTTTTCATTTTCATAAATGAAGAGTAGAAGCTAGAACATTCTGGAATAAGAGACCCTTGGCATAAATGTAAAAAAAAAAAGACTAGAAAAGTAGAAGTATAAACATTTAATGTGTCAAACAATTCAAACAATGGCCCATATAAAAATTCTGTGATCCACATATACCCAGACACTTCCTAGAAAACCTAGTCAGAAGTGTCCTTCAGGAGTATTAAATATAGTTCTGTGTATACAAAGCAACAGATAAAAGCTCCACAGGGAATAATCCACAGCTCATTTCATCCAAGCTTTAGTCCAACAAATGCTGAAAAATAATACTCAAGTCTGCCATTTGTGATCCAAATGTTACCAGTGATTTGTTATAATAAAAGAAAAACTATTTTTAAACTAATTTGTATTCCTTTTTGCTTTGACTTAAAGGAGAATAAAATTCATAACTACATTTTAAGCATAGTGCATTTGAAATTAAAAAAAAAGAATGTTGGGTAAAATAAGAAAGAAAATGTATACAATTAATTCAATTCAGTAAATACACCAAAACAAAACAAACATCACACATGCATTTGTTTTGAAGGATAGAAGTCTTGCTTTTACGTAACCTTACTGCCAATTTTGTACATTTTTTTTTTTTTTTTGAGCAAAGAGGAATCCAACAGGTTAGAGATTTACAAGCAGAAAATGATTGTGGAAGCGTCAAAAAACGTTGGGTGTTTTCCTGGTGCTATTGTCAGGAGAGATAAGATGCACATTTTAACCCCTTGATGCTAATGTAACACAAATATGAGGCCCCGCTGCTTTTTGCCGTGGGGCTGCATATTTGTGTATCTACCTTTGTGCTGTGAACAAATATTAATCAGTCAAATATATATAGTGTAATGATTACACCTTAACCTACAAACAGAGCAATGCAAGTGGATGTGATCCGGTGAAAACACACATATATGTAACTTATTGAAAAAATTATAGTCCAAGATGAAAAATGAGTAAGTGATATAAAAATACAAAGTAAAAATTAACTCATAAAATTAAAAAAGGAAAATCCTTAAATGCATATAAGTCTCTTCCATGGAGTCTCCCAAAGGGGAATGAGGGTTAAGAACACCCTGTGAGGGATCTTCTATATATAGAGATAATGTGCATCCACCACCACACAGACTGAAGGCTTACCAGCTAGACAAGCTGTGGAAACTGGTGGCCTATAACTGGCCAGGGCCTTTAGATCCTCCAGGCACCTCCAGTGGCCAGTGAAGCCAGGCGTTCCTGCAGGTTTAATGGAATTCAACACTCCAACGAGTCGCCACGAATAGAACGTCAGTGGGTGAGTTTTAACCCATAGAGAAAAAACAGAAAGGGCTCCACAGGTAAAACCAGATGTTTTTCAATAGTAAAAAATTCTGCTTCAAACAGACAAGCTAAAAACGGTTTCCATAAAAGTAGATTGTGCCGGCCGGCAAATGATACGAACATGCCCGTGCAAACGGAGCATGAGAACAGCACAGTGACGTCAGCACGTCACTCCTTCCTAAGCATTTCGTCACTAGGCAGATGTCGTCTCAGGGCACGGGCGGCGTACTGACGCACTGCTATAAGAAGTAATATTCAAGCCACGATCTGAACTTCGAATGGCTGAGACCAATGACGCCATATTGGTAAAGGGAAAAAACGAAGGGCAAAAAAAGGCAAAGCCACTAGTGGCACCAAACTGGCTAGGAAGCCCATGGCGCCACATCGATTAAGGGAAACATAACTTTAAAACAGTGCAAAGCAAGACCAGCCATATCAACGAGTCAGCAACACAGTGTTTCAAAATAAGCAGGAACACAATCAGTGGCCCACAGTGTAATTAAAATAAATTATCCATGCCATTAACCCACAACTAAAACAACCAGCATGGGCACCCGACTTAGATGGATAAAGGTAAATACAAATTCCCTGATATGCTCTGCTGTCAGACCCACATCAGAGCGGCAGACAATATCTAATAGTAAGACAACACAAAGGCTGTACAAACAAGGGATAAGTATCTAATTATGAAATTGGCGATCCAGTAAATCCAGTACATACTGATAAAGGTATATGCTATACTGTGCTTAAACGCCAAGATGTAAATAAAAGGCACCAATAATTAAGTGCCAAATTGACTCAATAAATGCCATACAAAAGGTCAGATCGAGTTCACATAATAAACCACCGCACCGCACCCCTAAACACAACCTGTGGTCTAGCTGGCAAAAGATTATTTAATATCCTATCATTTTTCAAGATATGCCAGTGTTTGTTGACTACATGCTTTATGTTTTGATGCTGTTTAGAAAAATTAGTGATAAAAGGGTTTTTAAACACATTAGTTCGCTCATGGCGTGGAGGCCTCTCCGTTAAAAGGTATGCCCTATCTATCTGTTTGACACAGTTCAAGGTGTCAGTTAAGGTTTTTAAAGAATACCTTTTTTCAACAAATCTCTGAGTGATAATATCTGCCTGAGCCAGAAAAACTTTGTGTTCAGTGCAACTGCGTTTTAACCTTAAATATTGGCTCTTAGGTCTAGACCCCAGCCAAGAGGCATGATGGCAGCTATCAGTGGAGATATAGGAGTTTCTGTCAGTGGATTTGAAATAAGTTGATGTGACAAAACTATCTTCACTGACAGAAATGGTGAGATCTAAGAAGTTTATTTTCTCACGGCTGGCCTCATAATTAAGATGGATACCTCTATTGTTTTCATTTAGTGTACACAAAGTCACAGAGGCAGACTCCTCTCCATCCCATAGGAGGAGGATGTCATCTATGTAACGAGCCCACAAGATCACTTCCGGTCTTGGCTGGGCATAGATGTCATCCTCCTCCCATTGCGCCATGAATAGGTTCGCCAAACTTGGGGCGTACTTAGCCCCCAGGATGATACCCCTATCCTAGCAAAAAAATTGGCCATCAAACCAAAAACAAATTGTGGGTAGCAGCGTACTCCAACAGTTCCACGATGAAAGCAATTTGTATTTCAGGTAAATTAGAATCATGTTCCAAAAATGATCTAACGGCATTTAAGCCAAGCTCTTGAGGTATTACTGTATACAGTGAGGTGACATCAGCAGTCACCAACCACATTCCATCAAGGGGTTTTAATTCCGACAGGGCCTGAGACGACGTCTACCTAGTGACAAAACACAAAGGGAGGAGCGATGTGCTGACGTCACCGCACTGTTCTCACACTCCGTTTGCATGGGCATGTTCATACCATTTGCCGGCCAGCACAATCTACTTTTATGGAGACCGTTTTTAGCTTGTCTGTAGTGGAATTTTTCACTATTAAAAACCATCTGGCTTTACCTATGGAGCCCTTTCTGTTTTTTTTTCTATGGGCTAAAACTCATCCACTGACATTATATTCCTGGCTGCTCATTGAAGTGTTGAATTCCATTAAACCTGCAGGAATGCCTGGCTTGACTGGCCACTGGAGGTGCCGAGAGGATCTAAAGGCCATGGCCAGGTATAGGCCACAAGCTTCCACAGCTTGTCTAGCTGGTAAGCCTTCAGTCTGTGTGGTGGTGGATGCACATTGTCCCTATATATAGAAAATCCTTCACAGGGTGTTCTTAACCCTCATTCCCCATTGGGAGACTCCATGGAAGAGACTTATATGCATTTAAGGATTTTTCTTTTTTAATTTTATGAGGTTTTTTTTACTTTGTATTTTTTATCACTTACTCATTTATCATCTTGGATTATAATTTTTTTCAATTAGTCACATATAAATCCACTTGCGTTGTATTGTTTGTAGGTTAAGGTGTAATCATAACACTATATATATTTGACTGATTAAGATTTGTTCACTATACTGTGTGATATCATATATTTTTTCTCATTATTAGCACAGCTCTTTTTTCTTTATATACAAACAAATAACATACACATATGTGGTATCAGGACCGATTGTCAGGGGCAGGAGAATTCATTTTGGGTTGTTTTTTGGTGGTAGGTTATAGTAGTAACAAAAAATAATCAGGAGATATCCATAACCCTTTTTCACCAAATGGAAGCCCAATTTGTCCTGAAAAAATGGCATAATTCACCTGGATGTACAAAATAGTTGTGATGATATGTACAGTTTTACTAACACATGTCAAAGTTGCAAAATTGTGCTTAGGCATTAAGATTTGTTTTACCCTTAGGTGTGAAGGGGTTAAATAATGTCCAGAAAGTTGGTTAAGAGTGCAATGTGCATGTGTGTACCACGGCACCAATTATTTTTCCTACCATTATGGTGCTTTCTGCATGGAAGGATTTTTTCAGAGTCTGGGTCTGGATCTTTGCTAGTCAGGGTGTACCCTTACATATTCAGTGGTCTTATCTGTCTAACACACAAAATTCTTTGTATTTCACTGTTTACTTAAAAGAATGGTATAAAGCTGAAGGTTTCATCTATGTTGTACAATCTCATTGTACGATCTACTTTAAATCTACTGTTAACTGTAAAGTATTAGGTCCAGCCTGATTCGATACTAATTGAATATACTGTGTACACTTGTCCTCATATTAGATAGCTTTGGTAAATCTAAAGAAGATTGTATGGAGATCATGCAATCTGATTGTATTGTGTATGGCCAGCTTTAGTCATGATGCTAGCCAGTTGTCCGATATTGAAATGTGCGAAAGAAATGGCCTGCATCTCTCACACAAGAGCACTGGGCTAGTTAGTATAGAATCTAGGAGTTATTGGGCATGTATTTAAAATGAGAAATGGGGGCAGAGATTTAACTGATGAAGAGCATTTCCATCCCCAGCAGGTAAAAACAAATGTGAGGGTTTGAGTTGACAAGGATTTGGCTGAGGAGTAGTTAATGCAGCTAAAGACACTGGTACTAAAAACTCAGCAGTTGATAGCATTGTTTGTAATATCATGCACATTTAAGCAGCCCATACACCGAGCAAATTTCATTCCTGCAACCACGGGTTGCACAGACAGTGTTAACAGGGGAATCCTTCCGAGCCATTGTATTCTCTCTGTGGGGTAGGCCGTCCCCACCTGGGGAAGACAGTGATTATTGCTAGTGGCTATACTATGTGATAATTGCATGCAAAATCCAGCAGGCTGGTTGTACCCAAGTTGATCGATCAACTTGGTACATTTAGCCTAACCATACATGGTTCAAATCTCAACCGGGACCTGCTGAACCAGTCAAACCACCTATGGCTGGCCTTATGCTTGCAGTTTAGGCAACAAACTATGTGAGCTGACAGCTCTTAACTTGGCCTTTTTTGCATTGATTCAGATGACTGGGAAATAACTATAATGGGGTACACACTATACAGGAAAGACAACGTAGGAATGTTGGGAGGTGAAGTTGCAATTTGTGAATAAAATAGTATAAGGCTAAAGTTAATTCATAAAATTAACTTGGTCTGCCTGCAAACCACAGAGATCTTTTCCCTTAGCATTGGTGTAGTATACAGATCTCCAGGATAGTCTAAGGCCATAGACAGTTTGAATCCCTGCTGAACTGGCTGAGATTCGAACAATTTATGGACAGGCCGAATGTACCCTATCAATCAACTTGGGTACAACTAGCCTGTTAGATTTTACATGCAATTATTGCTAGCAGCAATTACAGCTGCTAGCAGTAATCACTGTTTTTAAGGCAGGAATGGCTTTCTCAAGACCCCCCCGCCAGGAGAACACAATAGGTCCACAGGAGGGATTCCCCCATCAATGAGGGAATCAAGTGCTTTCCTTTCCTGCAACCCGTGGAAAGAAAATCGTTCTGTCTATGGCTGATTTAAGGATTATGATAGCTTCTCGATTGATAGCTCAAATGACGATGATAACACAAGTGACAATGAAGGCAGAGGTTTTTATTTATGGGTGAATTCAACATGCTGGGCATTAACTGCAATTTTCAAAGTGTGCTAAGAAGACGACATATAATAGAGCCACTAAATTGGGTTTCCTTGAAATAGTTAGTAAAAAGCCCAAACTGAGGAGGTCATATGTTAGGTCTGATTCGCACCTATGCATTTTTAGCGCTTTTTACATGTGCAGATTTTCACTACAGAACGTGTTCCATAGGAAACCATGTTAAATGAACTGTAGTGCAAATCTGCAAAATACAAAAAGCACTAAAAATGCATAGGTGTGACTTTAGACCTAGTACTGACAAATATGGATTATCACAGTGGTTCTCAACTCTTGTCCTCGGGACCCATTAACAGGCCAGATTTTAAGTATTACCTTGGGGAGATGCAGACTAGAATACTGCAATCATTGAGCAGTAAATGATATCACCTGTGATGTATTTCAGTTATCTGAAACCTGGCCTGTTAGTCAGTCCCGAGGACAGGAGTTTAGAACCACTGATTATTGGATATTGAGGTGGGAGAAAATCTGTGTTCTAATGATAAGCAATGTCTTTGGATTGGAGGGGATTGTAATCGGTGGGCACTATTAAGGTCTACCATCCTAGAGGCAACTAGATTATATGTCAGGCAAATTAATAAGAGTAAATGTAAGAAAAAAAACAATATGGTTCACTACAGTAGCAAAGGTGAAAAAAAGACAAATGAAGGCCAAGATATTATCAGTGTTGCCAAAGCACAGAAAGAGGAGAAGTGGCTAAATACATTAAGAAAGGAGACAAAAGCTTTTAAGGTACATTAGTCTTCTCAAATTACACTAACAAAAAAACAAGTTGGTGGATCATTTGTTCTAGCGATGACTGCTCATTTTCAAGATTTCTAGAGACAAGGGTAGCAGAATGAGCTCAGTTAAAGATTAATAATGCAATGGGTTCTGATGGTTTTCATCTCAGAGTTCTAAGAAAACTTTGAGGTATAGTTGTTAGACCATTAACTGATCTATTTAATCAATCTATTTCAAGGGGAAACATTCCCTATGACTAGCAGACGGCTAATATTGTGCCTAGCCACAAACAATAGCAAGGTAGAATCAGCTAGAGGCCAATTAGTTTACCATCTGTTGTAGGTAAATTTATGTAATCACTCCTAAAAATAATTGACCTTGTTCCCTTATAGCAGATAAAACAGCACAGTGCTTTTGCTGTCTAATCTGCCCCTCTATAAACTCTAAAAAACCTGGCTAATCCTGCCACTTCCTGTGTCCCCCTCTCTTGTACTGACCACAGTAATCATGGCTGTTGAGCCCTGACTACCGTGGTCAGTTTGCATCCTTCCGTCATCTGCAGCTCTCCTCTGTCCCCTTCACCCCCTCCCTCCCTGCCTGTCAGCTCCGTGTCTTTGTCTCTGCGCCCCTGCCACAATTAGCAGAAATAAAATATGAGAAATGGTCATTGCCAGCCCCTCTATTATAACTAGTCACAACAAACAGGTTTAGTGTTTTATGAAAACAAAGTTTGTAAATACCTTTTTAGAGCGATCTTCGGGCTGGTCACGCAACTCCCATCCGGTCTCCTACTTCGATCCCCATGACCTCCCCGGCTGACGTCAGAGGGAGATCCTGGCCCCTCCCACTGTAACCCAGGGATCGGAGTAGGAGACCAGCTGGGAGTCACACCTGACCAGCCTGAAGATCGCTCTAAAAATGTATTTACAAGCTTCGTTCTCATAAAACGTTAACCCTGTGTGTTATGACCAGTTATAGAGGGGCTGGCAGTGAATTATATGATTGTGGTAACAACCATTTTAATGATCATTTGAAACCTCACAACTTATAGGACCCAACACAGCATCGCTTTACTGAGGGCAAATCTTTTCAGACTAACCTGACAAAGCCTATCTTGATTTCAGGAAAGCATTTAATACAGTTCTAAATAATGATCTCATAAAAACATTACAAGTACAAGCTAGGACTTAACCCCTTGGTGGTTCAATGGTTACACAGTTGGCTAAGGGACAGCTATCAAAGTGTGGCTGTAAAGTGGGTCAATTTGAAACCGAGACCAAACTGTATACCACAAGGCTTTGTACTAGGTCCTGTTTACTTAAAGTGGAGTTCCACCCACTTTTACAACTCTTCAGCATCCCTCACTAAACTGTGCACTGTAAATGAATTGGATATTTTTTTTTTTTTTCTCAGCACCTACTGTATATCTGCTGTATTCATTTTTCACTTCCACCTCCCTGGCCGTGGCCCATCGCATCATTTCCTGTTTGCAATGCCTTCTGGGAAGGGGTGGCAACTTCCTGTGACACGGTCGTTGCTATGGAAACCTGACCTGAAACCTATTACACTGCTTGTGCTGCACTGAGCATGTGCGAGATCTGCAAGGATGAGATCCAGGAAGAAATACAGTCTGGCTTCAGATGCCCACACTTAAGATGGCCACGGCCTGCTGTAAGTTTATAAATAGCAAACTACTGCTATAAACTAACAAAACAGACCTTAGTTTACAGACTAACTTTACTAGAATACATTAAGCTTGTGTATTATAGGGGTATTTTTATTTAAAAAGTATAATTTCGGCCGGAACACCACTTTAAATCTGTCTGTAAGTGATAAAACTAAAGGTTTGGCCAGTATGGTACAGTATTGTCTTTTGTTGCTGATGACACAAAGGTGTGTGGAAAGGTGGATATTTCTGGAGGGGTCGGTAACATGGAACATGATTTGACATATTCTAGTCAAAGCAGTAATATAATGCACTTTGGGAAAAAGAATCCCCTGAAAAGTATAATACTGGGAGTACAGTGTAGGCCAGTACACCAGAGGAAAAAGGTTTGAGAGAACTTACAAACTGAAAAAACTGTGCGACTAGGCAGTGGGAAAAAGCAAACTGAATTCTAGGGTGTATCACTAGAGGGATCACCGGACTAGGGAAGGAGGTTCCTATATTGATCTTCTGTTCAACCTCATTTAGAATACTACACCCAGTTTTGGAGACATCACTTACTAAAAAAAGATACTGATAACAAGTCCAGATTCAAGCAACAAAAATGGTGACAGGTCTGGGGGATAAAACAAATCAGGATAAACTTCAGAAACCTTGTATGTAGAATCTTGAGAAGAGAAGAAAAGGGAAAGGGATTTATTGACAGATTTAACTACATTACAAGTGTGGTTAATGTTCAGGAGGGCCATATTTTTAATAAGATAATATCAAGAACATGGGGACTTGACCGCGAACTAGCTGGAGAAAACGTTCAAAGCTAACCTTAGAAAGTATTTTACCAAAGTTAGTAGTTGATGCTTGGAATATATTTCCAGCATGGGTAGCCAATCAACTATAAGTGGATTCAAACATGCTTAGGTAAAAATACACAGTTATGAAAAGTAAAAAAAAGGAGACTCCATGGACCACTTTTTTTTTTGCTGTCACTTTTCTCTGTTTCTATCAAGGTGTGCATGCTGTCAAAATTTACCTGATACACATTTGCATTTAAATCAACCAACAAACTTTTTCTATTTGTTGTAACACCTTAGGAAAACCAGCAAGCTGTCTAAATAAAGAAAAACCTTAGAGCAGTGTGATCGTCAGAAGATAAATTGGTAAAAAGCATTGTAATTTACATCTGTGCTTTTATTAACACAATTACTTCATATAGGCAAGAGACATATTTGGTGCCCAGCTAGATTCATTTTAAAACGCCTCATAAATAACAAATGAAAAAAAATCGAATCTACTTCCCTAGCCAACACCTTAACATTATTTAGTGCAATACTTTCTACAGTTTGCTATTTAAGTCTTCATTCACTAACTCTTTAACAGCCTAATGCAATTTACAGTAAACTTAAATAACTGTCTTTGCTGTGAAAAGTTATAAGAAGGTTAAATATTCCACAGCAATGGAAATAATTCTCCTAGAGACGGATAATGCATTATTTTCATGTTGCCCAGATAACAAAGTAGCAAGATGAAATATGAAGTCAAGTTTTTTCATTCATTTCTTAGCTTATATTTAAGGCAGCCTGTACATCTGATTTCCCCTCTAAGGGAAAATTGTTACAGAACTCATGTCAAAATAAAAAAAAGGAAATATTATTCCACAGCTATTAGGGTACACTGTGTCTCATTTGCAGTCTGCTTATGGAAATCTGATCTGCCAAGCAATGCACAGAAATGGACTAATGGGTATTACATACTCTAGTATTTAACAAAAAAAAATGTGTAGCCATACTATGTCCTACAGTCACATTACTGGATCTTGAAGTTAACCCATACCTGGCTCAGATTCATAGTGGAGATGGTGTAATTTCATTCATCTGCAGCATGTGGTTGTTGAGGCCATCAAAACAATGTATGTCCAATTAGCATAGGTTTGTTTAATTAGCAATCAATCCAAGAAAGTATATTTTAGTTTTAAGAATGAGCCCCTGCACTTTTCCCCAGTGCTTTGTGAATGAGATGAAGCTCTGCTGATTTTCACCATCCAATTATGTGCAAGCAAATATGTTTTTTTTTTTTTATATTTTCTTTGCATGTGATTGAATAGTCTTTGCAATGTGAAATTTCACCACATTCACTAAGCTCTGGTAAAAATTCCCTTGAAAAGTGAAACTTCCCCTTAAATTGAACAGCCTATTTGCTTTTAGTACATCAACCCTGATATATAAAGTATAAAGCTGACCAGTTAAAAATGATAAAACATTTATAAAAAAACAAAAAACAAAGTTGCATTACTAAGATACAGCTACCAGGAAAGAGCATTGCTGAACATGTGGTATTGTAATACTTGAACATTGTCAAGCTAGATATAGATATGGTATTGTCAACAGCTAGAAAAGTGGCAAAAGCATTTTACAATTTAGATAATGTTAATACAGTAATTATTGAATAGGGAATTCATCATAACTACATTTAAATCGCCACAAATTACCTTTTTACATTTGAATGTCATGTTGAATTAAAGAGAGGAAAAGAAGATAAAAAAAAGTAGATAAGTAGGGGAAAATGAACCTCAAGGGGGCTCAAAAAAAGTTTCCAAAAAGTTAGTGTATAAAAATATAGACAATATAAAAAAAAAGAAAGAAAGGCGGCAGGTTCCACAAGGATCGACAATAAGGCACGATTGACTCCTAGACAAAAAAGGTTATAGTATAAGTATTATATAGTGAACTGGATTGGAAGTTGCTACAGGAGGCAGGAAAAAGTTTAGCTTCATAACACCAGGCTCAAACTATGCACAAGTTCCACACCAATGAGATAATATACATACATGCACATGTCTAACTGACATCTGCAGGCTAAACTTTTTCCTGCCTCCTGTAGCAACTTCCAATCCAGTTCACTATATAACACTTATACTATAACCTTTTTTGTCCCCCCCTTCCCTTGGCAGAGTTGCTCTCCTCCTCCATTCTATCTTCTCCTTGGAAACTGTACCAAGGTTAAACACAAACCACTGTCACGCCACTGTTTGGCTAGAAGATACTACTCATGTTTTCAACTTATCCTGGAGAGCCTCTCCCCAAATGACCCACACCATGGGGCCACCCTGAGACACAGACCATGATCTAAGCAGGATTCTGATGTGTACGCTGTCATACTACAGATGTCATCTCGTAAGTACCACCATATCTAAAATTTGCTTGCCCCCCCATCCCCCACGCTGTTCCCTTGATTATTTGCTTACATACCTTTAATACTATGTGTAAACATATACAAACATATAAACTGTTTGATTTGGTTGACCCCCTTTTTTTCTGCCGTGTTATTAGATAATACAGCTTGACTCAAACCAGTCCCTGAAGAAGGAATTTAACAATTCAAACATATTCCGAAACATGTTGGGATTTCTGAATTTATGTATATTGACTATTATATTGCCTCCTACTATGAGATCTACTTCATGATCCAGAACTTTGCTGTAGATTGCTGTATTATGACCACTGGCTTTTGATTTTAACATATCTACATGTAATTGTACATTTGTAAATTAATTCATTTTGTGTTACTTTTTTATACACGTTTTCTACTCCTTTTTCTGGTCTTGTCCCTTGCCCATAAAATCCCTGGGGCACCCCCTTTTGCTTTTTCTCTTCGATTATGGGATGTGGCTTGGGTTACAGTTCTTAACTTATAGGTAGCCTTCAATTAATTTTTCACTGACAGCTTAACAACTTATTAAGATCTGAGAACATACAGGTTTGTAGCTTTTGAATCACTGTATTGCTTTTAATTTTAGGTTAACTTCACTGAGATAACAGATGTTTTTCTTTGAAATAAAAACGTAAATTGCTGTTTGTGAACAACCAAAATAATGGTCTTTTCATTTAGGTGTGGGATTTTAAGCCAATATTCAACACTATTTTCGTAAGACTATGGATGTAGAATCTTTTTAGCACTTGACTGGTTTTGGGTTACGTGCCTTCTCATGCTATGGCATGCATGTCTGGGAAGTTAGGGTACTTTTCTTTGAAACAACAACAAAGTGGACCTTCACTCAAAAGTGATCCTCCTCTCCACCTTTGCCACTAACCCCTTAACACTTTTTATTTTGTTTTATGGGGGTGGGTAGCTTTTAGATAGGTACCTACTCCCACTTCCTTGTCACCTAGGTCCCCCTCCACAACAGCAGCCTCCTAGGACACATCACACATGGCAAGAGGCTGCAGGGCCAGTATCCCTGCACCGTGTGATCCTGCACATGTACAGTGGGGAACTGGCAAGGATTCCTTAGGAAGTCACAGCTGGATCCCAAATTAAAGATGGTGTATTTGTAGCTGTGGATTTTATTCTTTTTTTTTTTTTTTTAAGAGTGAAGTTCCTCTTCAACTTTTAGTGAATGTGTCCTTTACAACCCCTGATACCCACTTGAGTCTAACCTACATTGGTAAACATCTTCAGCAACACCCTGGAAAACTTCACTGTGCAGCTGTACGTCACTCTCTTTTCCCTTAACCACTTCAGCCCCGAAAGGATTTACCCCCTTCCTGACCAAGCCCTTTTTTGCGATATGGCACTGCGTCACTTTAACTGACAATTCCGCGGTCATGCGACGTTGTACCCAAACAAAATCAATGTCCTTTTTTTCCCACAAAAAGAGCTTTCTTTTGTTGGTATTTGATCACCTCTGCAGTTTTTATTTTTTGCGCCATCAACAAAAAGAGAGCGTCAACTTTGAAAATAACAGCAATATTTTTTACTTTTTGCTATAATAAATATCCCAAAAAATATATTAAAAAAAGTAATCGTGTCTACAAAATAGGTGATAGATTTATGGCATTTCTATTATTATTATTAGTATTTTTTTATTAGTAATGGCAGCAATCTGCAATTTTTATCGTGGCTGTGACATTGCGGCAAACAGATCAGACACTTTTGACACTATATTGGGACCACTGGCATTTATACAGCGATCAGTGCTATAAAAATGCACTAATTACTGTGTAAATGTCACTGGCAGGGAAGGGGTTAAACACTAGGGGGCAATCAAGGGGTCAACTGTGTTCCCTCAGCATGTTCTAACTGTAGGGGGGGTGGGCTCACTAGAACATGACAGAGATCACTGCTCCCGATCACTGGGAGCAGTACATCCCTGTCATGTTGCTAGGCAGAACAGGGAAATGCACTGTTTACATAGGCACCCCCCCGTTCTGCCTCTCTGTGTCACATTGAGTCCGCGGGACCCGCTGGCATGCACCTGCTAGCTGAGGACGACTCAGCGACATAAGGGTAGGCCGTTTTGCGCACCTGTGCCACTTTGCCAAAGTATATCGGCGTGAGCCAGTAGGCAAGTGGTTAAAAACAGTTCTGGCTTGGAAATGAGTCTATTGTGCATCACCTCTAGGTATTTTATAGTTGTGGTCCCCCCCCCCCCGTAACAGAGTTGCAGAGTTGCTTTAAATATTATACAGTTCCCACACATACCAAAGTCATGATTTGTAGTTGATCTGGAGAACCTCCTCAATCAGTACACAATGTTCAGATCTTTATTAACTTAAAGTGGTTATAAAGTCAGAAGGTTTTTTATCCTAATGCATTGTATGCATTAGGATAAAAAAACCTTCTGTGTGCACAGTAGCCCCCCTAATACTTACCTGAGCCTCATCTCAATCCAACAATGTTGCACAAGAGTCTCGGCTGTTTGGGACTCTCCCTCCTCATTGGCTGAGACAGCAGCAGGTCAATCAAAGTCAGTGAGCCAATGAGGAGAGGGGGTGGGGCAAAGCCGCAGCTCCATGTCTGAATGGACACACAGAGAAGTGGCTTTGGTACCCCCATAGCAAGCTGTTTGCTGTGGGGCACTTGGCAACAGGGAGGGGCCAAGAGCGCCAGCGAGGGTTCCAAGAAGAGGAGCATCTGGCTTGCTCTGTGCTACGTTTGTTATTTTTAAATGAAAAAAAAAACAAGACTTTAATAGCACTTTAAGGTGTTGTGATGTGGAAGATTAGACTGCAAATAGACTTATGTTTTTGTAAGTGTAAGAAAGGTGTTTCTGAACTAAAGCATGCTCTTTTGGAGAAATAAATGTAGATATATTATAACTTATTCTATAATGTCTGTTGGAAATAAATTGATTCATTTACATAATGCCAGTTAAGATGCACTTTATTGACTCTACTAAACTTGATTCATGCTCAAAAAGCAATTCACTCCCATCTCATCTGGTCTTATAAACTGCAGTTATATAGGGGAAAAGTAGTACTGTATGTGTTATAGCTAAATTACATTATAAGCATTTGTTGTGAAATCTGCTAATCTCTCTGCTTAACAGACTTCATTTTATTAATTCTAAAAGAAAACAAAAAAGTTTTACCTTTTATTTATGATAAAGCACTTGTATTGTGTTAGAAAAATTCTGTCACACCAACGAAACTAGATGTATCCAACTGGTAAATCTGATCCTCTCCTGAATTTACTTCTTTCAGACTGTGTAGTCTTGAAAGTATGAAGCTCACGTTGTTTTTAAATCTCTAAACAATATTGACTCTGATTTATTTAAGTCAGGAACTTGGTGAAGAATGTCACCCCTATGCAATCTTCAAAAGATATAAAAAGCCAAGAGGCAACATAACATGCTACACACACACACACACACACATTATATATATATATATATATATATATATATATATATATATATATACGCTGATCCTGTCAAAGTCTGGGTGGTGAAATGCGTTAAGTGGAGTTATTGATGTTCTTACTTAGGGAAGTATACGCCTCATATTCCTCTCTCAGAAGACCAGGAAAGGGGAAAGGACATTGGATGAATGTAGCACCTGGAAATGTAAGTTTAGTTGTTTCTTTGTTTTCCTTGCCCTACTGAACACTGGATTTGTGTAGAGGAAAGGGTTTTTAAAGAAGGAGAAGTGGTGGTGCATATGTATCCTAGATATTCTGAGTGGGTAAAGCACTTAGTGACCTTTTTAATATAAAGTTCATGGTAGTTTACCAATTCATAAGCACTTTTATGTGGAATAATACGTGGTTATGCGGTTGAACACAAAATTGATGTCTGTTGGAGCATGGATTGGTTACTATGGATGAACCTTCTGCACAATTACTGAAATGCACTTTCATTTCAATACTAACTGCATCCTTGGTGAACACTTCTCTGTGGCTGTGTTTATGGATAGACATGTACTAGTTTACACTATTATTATTTTTTTCCTTTTTTATATAGCAGAGCAGCTTAAATAGGGAGTTGGGTTATTTGGTGACCACAGAGTATTGGGACTTTCACAACAGACATTTCATTTCTGAGTGGGCAGAACCTTTAAAATCCTCATTTTATAAAGTTGC
Organism: Aquarana catesbeiana; assembly: GCF_042186555.1. Lineage (NCBI taxonomy): Eukaryota > Metazoa > Chordata > Amphibia > Anura > Ranidae > Aquarana > Aquarana catesbeiana. The sequence goes on from NC_133326.1 coordinate 296,455,852, forward strand.
GCTAGTATAGAAATTATTGTACACAAAATAAACAGTCCAAATAGTGAAACAGATTTGTCAAACGATATAAGCACCATCCATCACCAGAAATGTGTGATCTTGAGTGTGAGCCTCCACCTTATTAAGTGCTTGCTTACCGACTCCAATTGACTGCCTATTACGGAGGGTCAATCACACTTGTGGCTTATAAACCCTGCCGAGCCCTCTATCCATCCAAGGGAACCAGGAGATAGGAATAGGAAAACTGACACTTATAGAAACTCGATCATGGAAGAGCCCCAAAAAAGAATAAACACTGCCATAGCATAAAATCCTTTAGATGTTTTAATTGACTACAATGATTGCACCTACATCATATAGTATAAAAAAACGCATGTAATCAAAAAGCCGGCTGACTCCAAACAGAAGCCCATCCTTCCGGCAATTGCGTACGCTGCAAAGTCAGCAAGTTGCTCCACCCTATGCGTTTTGTCACAAGCTGACGTCGTCCAGGGGGAACTGGCAGCGTACTAACTCACCGCTATAAATAGGAAAAACATTAGCAAACCATGCTTCGGTCTGATCCTCAGGTAGTCTCTCATAAGGACCCACCATCTTAAAACAGGGCAATGCCTTTACATATGCTACTAAATTGAATAAATATAAAATCAGGGCTATCGGGGAACTCTATTGTTAACACAGACATCCTTGCACATGGTAGCAAACATAAAAACTTACCAATAATAAAATGCAGGAACGCAACACCGAGATGGCAATCATACCGGTGTCACGTCTGTAATTGTAATATGCTAAAAGTGTTGTAACGGAAATCTCAGATACCCTCAATGAAGGGGAACCAACATTTTGTTGATAATAAAAACAAGAAATAAAAACATGGCATATATGGGGTCACATCTCACAAAGTGATTATTGACCCCTGCTGGAATAAAAAGAAACCAAAAACTCTGTAATAAAAGGAATGCACAGGAAATGTGAAAATTATAAGCTAAGGGGCCACACCCCACGAGAGGGCAAGTTTTATTGTTTTAAAAAATGTTTTTTTACTAAATTATCAGTGCTTAAAACCCAAGTGCAATGCCAAAGAAGCCCATTTTACAATTGCAAGTAATCAGTATGAATACATGGCCTTTGAAATCAGAAATACTTCCAAACTTTGCAGAAAATACAGATGAGTGAATATAATTCTCCAGAGTGACCAAAACTATTGGAATAATAAATCAGACTATAGATTTACATGCATTTACATACATTTTCCATACATTTATGAAAAAGAATGATGGCTTATCTATTCTTCAAACATATTTGGAAGTCATTGGATGATACATTTGGTAGAACATTGAGTACAAGGTCTATCATTTGTTAGGATTTTACTCTTCTATAGGGGTTTAGATTGTACTTAGATAAAGGGGGTTCATGACTCCACTGACCTACACTGATTAAGCTACTCATATACCAAGAAATGTCTGTTTTATTAGATAGTAAGCAGGAAGCGCTATGTCATTGGAAGGATTACACAACATAAATCTGTGTTGTAACTACTACGGATACCTAACATTTGGAAATAGTTTTACTTCTATGGAAACTTCAATAACATGAGGTAAATGTGGTTAACATGCACTATATCTGTTTTAAAGAATGTTCTGCCTGTTTGTCTGTAGAATTTAAAGGATAAGTTCACCTTTTAACAAAAATTAATAAATGCACTTTTTTTTTTTTGTAGGTAAAAAAATGTGCATTTACTATTTTTTGGTTTGGGAGCCTGTAAAGCACCAGCGATCAGCAGATCAATGGTACCATGCAGGACTCCTGCAGACCTGTCAGTGTATTTGTGTGCTCATACCCCATACGGGCAAGCAGTTACTCACTGACAGGAAGAATGAATAAACTACCACAGCACTCAACTGTGCCATGGTAGTTCATTAAGAACTGCAAGCTGACAGCCACAAAGGCTGTGGGGACTTGTAGTTTCCCATTCACAGAGGACTGCAAATGAATGACGTGGCCAGGCGGGTGGAGTTTCAAACAGTGACAGCGGGTGCCCGGGGAAGATGCCAACTCGCTGTCACTGGGCAGGAGGGGGAGAGTGGAAAGGGGAAATGGCTGTAGCTGCTGGAACATGTTTCATGTTCCACCTAAACCTGGAATATGTAACATCTTCCAAAAGGTGAACCTATCCTTTAACATTAACATACAGACTTACATAGTTTTGTCTAATGCTTTATACTCAAGTAGCTAATAAGCATACAAGCAGGTTGTATATATGAACCTTACAAAAGGAAAAGTTTTGAGATTTCAACTTGTTCAAAAATAATAGTTGTTTATAGTAACTAGCAATTTTTCAACTGTATTTTTTATGCACAGATATCAAATGCATAACTGATTAATAAGGGAAACAGCACTATATTGCATCTCTAAAAGGGGAATCTTGTCAATGATCTAAATTTAAAAAAAATAAAATCATCTAAGCAAGCAAAAAAAGGGCATATATCCAAGTGGACATTTTGCGGTAATAGTTAAAATTACTTCTCTTCCTCAGATGTTTGAGTATGTATGAAGTCATGTATGACTAGTTCATTATCGAGAGTTCCATTGAGCAAATTAAGCTCTGTGAAAGAAGACACATTTGTAAATACTGACTCAATGCCAGCTGAATCCTAATCAGACCAGCAACTACTGTTGTGTTTTAAAGACTACAATAGAGCATTTCAGCCATTCTTTACATGATCATACTAGTAACTACAACAGCTACAGATCAATAGCTGCTCTAGACCTCTAGCATAAGCAGTATATCCAGTACTATACCTACTAACCACCTATATTTTAACCTGACAACATTTCGAAAACCATGATTCCATTATTTGATTCTTTTAGTGTCTGTGTGCCAAACCCTTAACAAACATGCTTCAGCCCTAGTTCACATTGATGCTACTTTGAAATTGCGCTACTTCCCTATGAAGTAGCGCAATTTCAAAGTAGCAAGGTCAACGTGATTTCAGGTGCTACTTGATAGACATCTGTGTGGCTTCATGCACAGATGTCTATTGAAGTCGCTCCTGAAATCGGCAAAAGTAGTGCAGGAACTACTTTTGCAAATCGGAGCAGAGCCGCAAAATTGGTGTCCGGTGTCGCTCCGATTGAAACAGTGCCATTGTCTCCAATAGGCTGCAACTTGTCATGCGATTTGATCTCTCAAATCACGACAAATCGCTCCAATGTAAACCTAGGCTAAGTGCTCTAATACCATGAAAACATCAACACATCCTCTTCCCTATCTAATATTTGAATTCTACATTCTTCTCCACTATACACCACCATCACATGTTACTGCATGCAGCTTTAGCTCTCTCCATTGCTATCTAGAGAGATAAAAGCATTGTTGTAAGTTGATTTAAGCAAACAAATTATGAAAACTGAAGCAAAAGAGAAACAAATGAGATTTGAACTTTAAATTCAAAAGAGGAATCGGATTGCTTGTTTTGGGCTTAGCTCTTCATAAATCAGCCCAGAATGAAAACTTATCCTGAAACACTGGATAAAAAATGTTAGAACAAAGAAATTTACAATGGTAGGGTTGATTAACCGCTTGCTGACTGGCTCATGCTGATATACATCGGCAGAAGGGCACGTACAGACAGATTAACGTACCTGTATGTTGCCCTTTAAGAAGGAGTTTGTGGGCGCGCGCCCCGCCGTGACCTCTGTGGAAGAACAGGGAAATGCTGATGTAAACAAGCATTTCCCCGTTCTGCCTAGTGACAGGACACTGATCACCACTCCCTGTAATGGGGAGCGGTGATCAATGTCGTGTCACAAATAGTCATGCCCCCCACAGTTAGAATCACTCCCTAGGACACACTTAACCCCTTTACTGCCCTCTAGTGGTTAACCCCTTCACTACCAGTCACATTTACACAGTAATCAATGCATTTTTAATTGCACTGACCACTCTATAAATGTGAATGGTCCCAAAATCGCGCCAAAAGTGTCCGATCTGTCCGCCATAATGTCGCAGTCACGATAAAAATCGCTGATCGCTGCCATTACTAGTAAAAAAAAAAAAAAAATTAGTAAAAATGCCATAAAACTATCCCCTATTTTGTAGACGCTATAACTTTTGCGCAAACCAATCAATTAACGCTTATTACGATTTTTTTTTACCAAAAATATGTAGAACAATACGTATCGGCCTAAACTGAGGAAAAAATTTTTTTTATATGTTTTTTGGGGATATTTATTATAGCAAAAAGTAAAAAATAATGCATTTTTTTTCAAAACTGTGGCAATTGTTTTGTTTATAGCGCAAAAAATAAAAACCGCAGAGGTGATCAAATACCACCAAAAGAAAGCTCTATTTGGGGAAAAAAGGACGTCAATTTTCTTTGGGAGCCATGTTGCATGACCACGCAATTGTCAGTTAAAGCAACGCAGTGCCGAATCGCAAAAAGTGCTCTGGTCTTTGGGCAGCCAAATGGTCCGGGGCTTAAGTGGTTACGAAAAAGCAAGCAAAGAAGGTAATCGCCATAACGCCTATAGTAATAGGCCCTCCTTCTCCCTATGGATCACTAAGAACTTAACCACCCTCAGATCCCTTCAATTAAAATGGGAGTTTTCCCCATTTTCATCTTTACAATCCACCCATGGTCTACCGGCCTCTGAGCTCCATAACTACCATCTTATTAAATCCTTTTATAAAAAATTTTTTGCACTCACAACACCTCATATCAACACCACATTTGAACATATCTGCATCTCTTTATCCAATGACAGAAGTCTCATTTCAAGAGTCTACCATTACCTCAATAATTTTGAAGCTCCAGACAAATCAACACCGATGCTCAAATGGGAGTCGGACACGGCGACTTCATACAGTGTTGAGGAGTGGTCCTCCATGTCTGAAAATCTCTGTAAATGCAATAAAGCCATCTCTTTCAGAGAGACCCCATTTAAATTATTCTCTAGATGGTACCTAACCCCCTCTAAACTCCATACATATTACCCCTCTGTCCCCCCAAATTGTTTTAGAGGATGTTCAGAGCCGGGTACCCTTTTGCACACTTTCTGGGAATGTAAACACCTCAAACAAATTTGGCTTAAAGCCATTGACCTTATTGAATGCTCTTCCCAACAAAAAATTACACCCACCCCCAAATATGTCTCTTATATGCAAAAATACCAAATATCCCCACACCATGTATGAGACTATTTCACTCACTGTGCAGTTCTATCCATTGGATGATTGCGTACAACTGGAAGACAAACAACCTACCGTGGCAACAAGTCATCACCAGAATGGAATCACTTAAAATTTCTGAATGGATTTACCACACTCTCAATGACTCAACACACATTCATAAAAAGAAATGGTCTTACTGGAATACAACTTAACTGATATTAATGTGAAATTACATGTGAACTTGCAAAAATGTATGACAAATGTTACATATATGTATCTGACTCTTTATCATACCTCATATTTAAATGTCACTGTTTGTTAATGTTATATATATATATTTTATAACTAGACTTTTTTTTGTATATTTTACTAAACTTCCAAATAAAACTTTTGTAAAAAAAAAAAAAAAAAGTATTATTTTATGTATGAAAAAAGGAATCTGATTAGTTAATAGTAAGATCTGTCTTACCCTTGCATTCACAAGTTAGCCCCTGTATATATATATATATATATATATATATATATATATATATATATATATATATATATATATATATATATATATATATATATATATATATATATATCTACCCTTGCACAGCTTTTGAATCAGGAATGGGTGCTCAATCCTGCAATGCTAGGGGTGAGCACTTAACATCAGCTGTGTCCTAGAAATGGGCCAGGACATAGGAATGTAAACATTGAGGGTATTTCAGCCAGGCTTCATGAGTGGCAGAAAAGGCCCGCAGATATGGAATTAAAAAAAAATATATTCTTACAAATGGCAAAGTGCATTTTACACTACCCTTCATGGACCCGCATGTTTTATGTAAAGCCAGACAGTTTTATGTAAAAAGAGTCTTCAAAGGTCTATATTGTATAAAAGTGCTTTATCTTCTGACCCAAAAGTTGCATAAAAATTTTTCCTAATCTGACAGAGACATGAACAAAGTGTGCTGCAAATTTCACTCATGTCAGCTCCACTGCATAGCATCTTTAGGCCCTTGGCTGCCTACCCTCTACACAATTACACTCTTACCTTCTTCCAGGTATTTAAAGTGGTACTTCTAGTTTGTAAGAGGTTCTAAGGCAGAAATAATTAACATCTCTGCACACACTCCTAAACCCTGTGGACAGCCTTCCCAGAAGAGTTGAAGCTGTGAAGATACAAAGGGTGGGCCAGCTCAATATTGGACCCTACAGACTAAGACTGGGATGCCATTAAAGTTCATGTGCGTGTAAAGGCAGCCGACCCAATACTATTGGCAATATAGTGTGTGTGTGTGTGTGTGCGTGCGTGTATATATATCTATCTATATATATAAAATATATATCTGTGTGTGTGTGTGTATTTATTTATTTTTTTCCATTTAGAATTTCAGTTTGCATGGGTGTGGGTATAGATTTGAACACTGCCTCTCCTAACAAAGGGTAAATATTTACAAGCAGGGCTTCATCACTGTATGTTAATGAGGGGAGGGGGAACTCACTCTATTCCTAAAGCTGGCCATACAGTGAAAGCTGCAGTTTAAGGTTTCTAAATATAAAATAATGCACATAGGGTAAAATAATCTGGACTGTGTACAACATTGGGGGTACAGTGCTTGCCAGCACTACAGACAAAAAATATTTGGGGGTACAATTTTCAGATGATTGCAAAATGACCAAACAGTGTGACCAGGCAGTAGGAAAATGAATAGAATGCTATGATGCATCATTAGATGGGTCACCAGGAGGAAGGAGGTCCTGATACCCCTAAATAGATCTCTAGTGAGACCTCATTTAGAAAAAAATACTGATAAGCTGGAAAGAATCCAGAGACAAGTAACAAAAATTTTTACTAGTTTGAGGGATAAAACATATCAAGAGAGACTTCAGGAAAGTAATATGTACAGTCTAGCAGAAACTGAAACCTTTAAATACATCAAGGAAGTGAATACAGTTTAAGAGGGCAGGGTTTTCAATATAAAACCAAGATCAACAACATGGGACCATGACCTCAAACTAACAGGAGGGTAGGTTCCTACCTAAACTTAGAAATTATTATTTTACTAAAAGGATAGTTGTTGATGCTTGAAATAGAAAGAGGTAGTGAGCCAGTCAACAGTAAATGGCTCCAAACGTGCTTGGACAAACAGATTTAGACAAAAAGAAAGAAACAAAAAAAAAAAATACACCACAACATGTATAAATTTAAAAAAATGGGCAGACTTGATGGACCACTTTTTTCTGCCATCACTTTTCTGTGGTTCAGCTGGCTGAAGGAAAAAAACTGAACTGATTCGCCGACACACATTTGATTTGGATGCGGGAATCCTCTCAGCTGTGTCATTGTATTCGCACATCAGGGCTCCAATGCTGTCAGAATACATTGATCAGCGTTGCAGCCGATTGGCTACATGTGCTGATCTAGCAAAAATTTACCAACAATCTGGTTCATGAGAAGTTGATCGATTGATGGCCTTCCCATGAATGGGTACATACATGGATACATGGATCGAAATTCTGCCAGATCCTATTGAACCAGCTGAATTTCGATCATCTATGTATGGCCAGCTTAAGTCTTTATATTGAGGCAGATCACACTGAATCTGCTGAAATATACTTGCAGTAATCTATGATAGCTTTGCCTAAGAAATATCTACAAGGTAATAAATATTTATGGGAACATATAACAAAACACACAGAGGGGTTTTCTCAAATTTCACTGCAAACGTGGAGATGCACTTTAACATCCATCAGTCCTTGCCTCATTACAAATGTTACATCATTGTAATTTCATGCAATACATCGCTATGAAAATTCTATGTTCATTTCAAGAGTACAACATTTTTTCTCATGCAGCAGTTTTCATATGTTTTAGATGTAGAGCAGTAAAAAAATTTCCACACAAGGACAACACACTCAACTTAAGCAACACTTGCAGGTTTTCGCATATTCGTGTTAGGATGGCCATGCAAGGACAAATCTATTTAGAGATGACAGATTTGCCTGTCATGAAAGAGATGGGTTGACCCAAAAGAACATTTCCTTCTAACCTTTTATCCTGTTATCTAACGTCAGCGAAAGGTGTATTCCTTTTTCTCATGCTTAGCAACATCTAGAGCAGTGGTTCTCAACTCCATTCCTCGGGACCCACCAACAGGCCAGATTTTAAGTATTACCTTGGGGAGATGCAGACTAGAATACTGCAATCACTGAGCAGCAAGTGATATCACCTGTGATGTATTTCAGCAATCTTGCAAACCTGGCCTGTTGGTGGGTCCTGAGGACTGGAGTTGAGAACCACTGATCTAGAGTCATTAGGCATATTTATAACTTAAGCACAGCTGTCTGTCACTAATGTAAAATCAAATCCAAAGGCAAAGCTTTAAAGAATAGGGATAATAATTACCCTATCCTTCTCGCTGATCTCCAACGAAAAGTTACATTACCTGCAAAATCTTCATCATCCATCACCCTTGTGAATGTTGGATGCCTGGTGCTCCTCTGCCCACTGTCTTTCCCAGGATCCTACTGAACTACATGACAGTACTGATGTGGGGACCAAAAGGAGGGAACCACAAAGCACAGTGATTGACGAGGTATCTGACACACCGAGAAGTGTGGCAGATACTGAAGATGTTTCAGCCAGTGTAGCTGGTAAAGACAGTAGAGTTTGCCAGCACAAGACAAGTATTAATCTTTTTCTTTGCTAGCTTTGCTTTGGATATACATTTTAGAATGTCTACAAATTCACTTTAAATGGTAAAAGCTTTTCCCTTTTAACTGAAAAAACAGTCTTGAAATCCCTCCCATGAGATACTAACTTCATCTGACATTGCGAAAGGCACAGAGAAAAACACTTCACTATCTCTAATAGAGGCTTAATGATATTTTTATTACATTATGGCTTTTCAAGGGTAGGTGTATTACTGCAATCAAATCTTTTAATTAGAAAAATATAACTCTTTTAAGCATTTGTGTAAATCACAGTATGCATAATGCAAGGATAAGGATTATATACCCTTACAAGGTTGAAAGCTAACAAAAAAGAAAAATGTAATTAAGCTCAAGCAACAAGGTGACCATAGCAAGTGATGATCCTTCATATAAATATATAAATCATCAAAGAAAAGACAAAGTTTAGAATTCAGCTTTACAGTTGTCATTTTGAGAAAACAAATAGCTGCTGACATGGATGAAAAAGTTCTTGAACACACCTAGTGAATATTACAGTACCTTCTGCTTTACTTCAATCCTGGGTTCTGATGGATGAAAGCTTTGGCATTTTCAAATAGTGTTGACATTTTGCCTTTTCTTTTCCTGCCTCCTGCATATTTCTATTGCTACTTAGGTAGCCATTCATATAGTGATAGGCCATTGGAAATAAGGAAGGAAAGCAGTTGGGAAAGACTGGGCAAACATAAGCACCAAGAGGACTGGGTAAACTTCAGGCAAATCTTTTGCATTTTTGGATAGAGTTGGGGCTTGCCTGCCCTTTCCTGCCTCCTCATTCCTACTGCCACTCAAGCAGCCAATCACAGTGATGGACCAAGGAGGATGTGAAATAGGGGGAGCCAATTGGGGAAGACAGGGCATGTTTCATCATATAGTGTCAAAGTATTGCCAGTGAGAAGTGCCCAGGATTTGGGTGAAACAGGAGGTAATGAAAGCTGCTGCAGTTTATGTGCACCTCTGGGTGCCTGCACATCATACGTGCCTGCAGCTTTAAGTTTCATAAAGTGACAGAGCCTCTTTAAAGTTCCTTGTTGAAGAAATAAATAAAACCCAATAATTATGTGCAAGCAAAGAACACCTTAGCCTTATACATTACAGTGAAATTATGTACTGTATAGAAGCAGCTCTGCTTACAAAAGCATTATTGAATCCAAAAATAAATTTTTTAATAAACTGCCACTCATCAATCTCTAAATGTAGTTGTTGCATTAGTTTTCTTTTTATAGGCTTTTCCCTTAACTATAACCTGGTGATCCAGCCAGTACCACACTTCCTGTCACAGTGGGGCACTCTGAGTGTAGGAGCAAGAGAGACAACTTTGGACAGCAGTATTGTCATTCTATGGAGAGGGTAGTGGTATAGATGCACTAGCAGATTTAGACAGACTTGACTAACATTTTAAAGCTTAACTCCAGCTAACATTTTTTAAGCAGTTACAGCAACAATTTTCTTTTTGACAGTGGCTCTAAAAGCTAATCACTGTAAGCACTCCTGTCTTTGTAAAATGGTTTGTCTCAGCTCTCCAACTCTCTCTGCTGGACAGCTTGGTCTGTTAAAGTAAATTGAAAAATAAACTTACTGGCTGGAATACCAGGTGAAAATAAGAGAACAAAAAAAAGTCTAAAAAAGAAAACCAGTGTATCCACTACTTCTAAGAATCGATAAGCAAAATTTTTGTTTTTTGGGTTAATACGGCTTTAATTATGTTATTATCAAATTAAACAGAGATGTTTTTGGAATGATCTATAAAATGAAATCCCACCTCTATAAAAAGTTACAATTTCTTGCACACTAAGGAGTTTTTATTTTTTTTAAACCAGCCTTTGCAGTTTAAATTTTAGCTCTCCCCGATCCTAAATATGTAATTTGAGAGTGCATGAATATAATGAAGCTACAGCTGGCCATACATACATTTTTCTTTGCGTTCCATCAGCAGGTTGAATTCTTCCTGAAGAACTACTGTGCTCTGGCAGCAGGGAATCTTCCTCGTCTTCAGAACACACTGATCAGTGTTTTTGGCTATAGTCAGCAGCACTGATTGTTCAGGAAAAACCCAACAAGCTGGTTGTACAGAAGTTGATTGGTAAAACCACTTCTGTACAGTCAGCCTGCCCATACCTGGATCGAAATTCAGCCGGTCCCTGTATCCATGTATGGGTGCCTTACATTCATCTTCATCTTTCTGTTGACTGGTACATAGAAGAATGGAATTCATGCAATGCAATATAAAGACTGAACCAACCTGAGCATGTGGGCTGCATTGAAAACTACATCAAACTCAGAACTCTCCAGCTCCGCAGCCTTCTTTGCCATTTCTGCAGCTTCTAGGACTCGCCTTTCCTCCAGTAGGAATTGTCCTGCAAGGCCAAATGTATGTAATTAAACACATAATAGAACACGATAAACAATAATCATATCAGGAGCTTGATTTTGCAATAATCTTAAAGATATGCAATCAAGAAATCAATAAAGGGTATGTGTGATCAAATTTACAAACTTTATATAAAGGTGAACTTGCTAACCCATGAACATTGTTCCGTTATTGCTTTGTTGGACTGCTGTTTGTTATACATGATTCCTGGTGATCCTGCCAGTGTTGCAAGCTGTATCTAATTTCCCTCCATGGACGGACAATGCTGACACTGTTGCATTAAAACAGTAAGCAGCATTATTGGCTCTGTGGGTGAAGTCCACGCCTGGTCTGCCAGATAAAATGGTGATGTAATCTATGTTGACAAAGTACCCTCTGCACATCTCTCTAATGCCTGAGCTCATGGAAAGTATAGCTGCCTGCACCCGAAGGGGCCACAGAAAGTGCCTGCAAAAACGGCTGATTTTCTTCAAGCAAGAGCAATGATTTGGAGGTACTTTGCATGCTGATGAAGAACTTTGATGGAAAGCAGGCTAGCTACATATGAAAATAGTTAAAATAAGATTTTTGTATTTACCATAAAATCTTTTTCTTGAAGCCCATTGAGAGACACAGGAATTCTTAAACAGCATGAATTTATTGCCACCTATAGAAGATTGAGCCCCATATAACCTAGCCTCCAAATGTCAAGTCTCAGAGCCAATATCAGAGTATTGAAATCTGTGCATCTCAGTGGACTTAATAAAAATATTTTACAGGAGGAACAGTACAAAAAAATCTTATTTTCATTACCATCTATTGAGGAGCAAAGGAAATTCAGTTCTTAACAGTCAAGATGTCCAAAAGCAGTCCAGCTGAGGGGTGGGAAAAAGCCACTGAAAGGTCCAAAAGATGTGGAGATAATGCTACAAAAGATTATCTGACTAATAACCTAAATAAAGGCTAGATAAAGAACAGGTTAAACCAAATATGGAAATTGCCATGACCATGATAAGGGCACTGAGGATCCACCTGGTGCTCCAAACTGTGACAGCTGATGTATCTTTAGCTCCTCAAGCAAAGTGCCCCATTAATTTGACTTTCTTTCTTCTATTTTCACCTGGTGCATCAGCGAGTTAGTTAACAGAATAAAAAAAAAAAAAAAAAAAATTAAAAAAATAAAAGATAGCAAAATTATAGTTAAACTTGTTTTCGCATAGCTGAAGAAAATGAGCACAACTTCCTACAACACCAAAAAACAGAGGCATGAATGTTAGAATCGGGGTTATACAGGGTCTGGTTTCAACGTTTCCAGTTTGCCAGTGTCCCAACCTCCTCTACATGGCAGTATATCCTGACTGTTTCAAAATAGCTGTGTCCTTCAATGGGTGAAAAAGTAAAGGGTCTATATCGAATATAAAGTAAATTCAATCATTAAAATATGAAACATTTTATTATAAATGTTAATGTAATCCCAAAAGTTTTTTTTGTTTTTTTTTTATTTTTTTATTAAATAAGCTTTCATTATAGTCCCTGGTGATCCTCACATAAAGGTGCTTGTTCAGGCATTTTTGGGTATGGGGGAAAAAAACTGTCTCCCAACTGTGCTCCTGTGTTTCAAACTATGATAAAATAATTTTTCACCATTATACAAGAGGAACTAAAAGTTATTTCTTTTTGGTTTAATTTGTTTTCTCTTAGCCACATGACCTCTGTGCCACTGTCTAAACCCATCCCCTGGAGAAAACCTATTCTTTCAATTACTGTAGACAGGATTCACAAAATACAAAAGTGTACAATGCATACATTTAAACACACGGATGTAACTTTTCTGTGAAAAACTCTACAGTAGGTAAGATTCACTTATATCCAGTGATGCATTTAGGTTTTGTGCTGCCCTAGGCCTGACTAAACTCATGCACCCCCTAATTTAAATATTTAGGCTATTTAGGCTCCAACTTTTCCTCTTAGAGCCACAGCTCTTCCTCTCTGTACATTAGCACACACAATCGCGCACCATTCATTCCATACTTACATCAATCACCCTACCCTGCCCCGCCTCTAAACATGCCATCGTAAATTATCTCATCAAATTACACTGTTAAATGTTTTATGCAGAATTAAGTTCCAAAAATAAATATTAACAACTTTAAAAATATCAACATAAAGCATTTCAGTACCTATCAGTGCAGCCTCATCAGTGCTGCCTATCAGTGCCGCCTCATTAGTGCCCATAAGTGCAGCCTCATCAGGGGCCACCAGTGCAGCCTATCAGTGCCCATCAGTGCTGCTGTATCAGCGCAGCCCTATCAGTGCAGTCTCATCTGTGCCCAACAGTGCAGCCTATCAGTGGTCATCAGTGCAGCATATCAGTGCAGCTTAAGAGTGCCGCCTCATCTGTGTCCATCAGTGCAGCCTTATTACTGCCCATCAGTGCAGCCTATCAGTGGCCATCGGTGCAGCATATCAGTGCAGCCCTTTCAGTGCAGCTTAAGAGTGCCGCCTCGAGGTGCGCATGCGCGAGAGCTCCGACATGGCCGCCTGAGCCGAGAGCTCCGCTCCACCCCGGACCGCCGAGCCGCACAATAGCCGCCACAGCCCGCTAACGGGATACACAACACCCTCCCCAGGAAGGGGATCTGCCGGGGATCAAGGGGGTATGTCTGGGCCCCAGGCAAAACGAGATCTTGGCCCCCAATTTGCCTCGGCGGGAGCGGACCTGCTTCCCAAGATGGCCGCCAGCACGGACGGACTGCTGCATCCAGGAGGCATCCACTCCAGGACATCAGAGTGCAGGCCAGTATTGACCCCCCCGACCCTGACTTACGCTCAAGCAGCACAGGGACCCTCTCAAACTCCACATATCCCTCCGCACGACCACACAAAGAACCAGGCCTCAGCAAAGTCCCCCTCAGA